>NC_136524.1:2028510-2206010 GCF_053919585.1 Euprymna scolopes
GACATTGAATTCGAATGAAAGTTTAAAAAAGACAGAGGTTTAAAGAGAGATGATAGCAAGAAAACAGACTTGAAAAAGAGACGTAAAATATGCCAAAAACCTGAAATGTACAGAAGCTTAACTTGAAAGAGAGACCTTTTAAAAATGTGGAGGAAAAGAAAGACATTGAATTAGAAAGAGATTAAAAAAAAAAAAAAGACAGAGGTTTAAAGAGAGATAATAGCAGAAAAGAGAGAGGAAAAAGAGAGACGTAAGAATATACTGAAGACTTGAGAGATTTAAAAAAAAAGGAGAGGAAAAGAAAGACATTGAGTTAGAAAGTAGGAGATAGTGAGAGGCTAAAATACAAAGCCGTAGAGAAAAAAGAGAGACGTTAGAAATAGAAATTAGCTTAAAGAGATAGAAAGAGAAAATGGCCGAGGATAAAAAAAAAACAGAAAAAGATATGGAAAGACGGATATAGAATTAAAGAGACCAATTGAGATTGGAAGAGTCTAAAAAAGGAGAGACGCAGGAACGGTAAAAAAGAGACAAAGATGCTTTAAGAGAGTTGGTTAGTTGTTTTTGTTTTACGGCATATCAACCCTTTTCAGGTTATTTAATGCCGAATCCAAAGATTCAGAAGAAATTTTTTTTAATAGAATATATTCGTTGTTTTCAAGTCGGTTTCTGATCAACGCATAGTTGGAACTCTAACAGGTACTACAACTCCGGGTCAGAGTGGACCTGGGAGCAATGGCAATTAAAGGTTGGCTCCACACACCCCAAAGCCCGCAAGATGGGGCCTCACCACTGGATATAGTTTTAGGTCATATGCAGGACCATCGCAGTCATTTTGAAAAAAAATTATTATTTATATTTCAAAATTTTATATATCTTAAAATATTTATTCATGGTATTTATTTATTTATTTATCTTTCAAACTAGTTACTGCTAATTAAGTCCGGAGGGCCACTCAAGGATAAGGATTAATGAGTGTACAGTAATAACTGGGAAAATATCGTAGTATCGTTTGTAATGGAACGTTGGTAAATTTGATTACTTTAGGGGAACGGCTCTTCAAGAACTTGTTTACGTTGGACTTGAAGACGACCACATTGACGACCAAAAGACGGATAAATTACACAAATAGACCATCCACCATTTTTGGATTGCTTGCTTCATTTTGACGGCATATCAACCCTTTTTGGGATGTTTAACGGTGAATCATTGAATTTTGGAACAAAAAAAAATCTTTGACTTGTAATTTTTTATATCTTTAAATTTTTATTTATTGCTTTAATTTCGGTCGTTGGTTGGACGGCATATCGGCCCGTTTTGGGGTTGCATAGCGCCAAATTTAGTAATTTTGTAGACAAAAATTATTCTTTCTTCAAGTTCGGTATTTAAAAAAAAATCTTTGATAGTTTTACGGCATATCAACCTTTTTGAGTTGTGAAATGTTTAATCCAGTGAAATTTGAAACGAAAATATTTATATTTAAAATTCTTATCTAAGAATATTAATTACACAAAAATACGGTCGTCCATTTTGGACACGTTACTCCGTTTTACGGCATATGAAGCCTTTTTTGTGGTGGTGTAATATTGAACCAGTAAAATTTGAAAAGAAAATATTTATATTTCAAATTCTTATCTAAGAATATTAATTATACAAATGTATGGTCGTCCATTTTGGACACTTTTTTTTTTTTTTTTACACAGTGGTCACCACTTATCAAGGCCCGGAAGCCACTCAGGTATAAGGGTTAAGAATGTACAATAGCCAATTGAACAATACAGTTTTTTTTCTTTTTTTTTTTACACAGTGATCACCACTTATCAAGGCCCGGAAGCCACTCAGGGATAAGGGTTATTGCAAGTACATTACGTTAGTGTGGAGATTTGATGAAGTGTTTAATTAAGGGGGCGGTTCATTAGGAATTTGTTAACGTTGGACTTGAACACATCCAAGTTGTAGTCCGTAAAGGTCAAACCCAGAAGCTTGTCAAAACACGGGGCCTCACCCAGACGAGAGCCATCAATCACAATTGATGCCAGCTGGGGATCAGAGCGTTGATGATGTAAGGATAGGAGTTTGGTTTTGGATGCATTAAAGGTAACCAGCCACATCTTCCCCCACTGAACCACGCGCTCGAGATCAGAGGAGAGAGAGAATCAGAGAGAACTTTGTCATTTACAGCCTTTGATGTGTTGCCGTAGATGGTCGTGTCATCAGCATAGATGTCAACGAATGATTTAAGTATGTGTTTAGGGAGGTCATTGATGTAGATCAGGAAGAGAGTTGGGCCCAGGATTGACCCCTGAGGGACTCCAGCACTTATATTGCAGGCCTCCGATTTTTGTCCATCGACCACTACTCTTATGAGCCTATCGGAGAGAAATGATTTAATGATTGAGAAAACATTTCCAGTTATACCATAGCTGGAAATCTTGTGAAGTCGACCCTTATGCCATACCTTATACCTATAGTAATTGTTAATAATGGAAATTCGGTAAATTTGTTAACTTAAGTGGAACGGCTCATCAAGAACTTGTTTATGTTGGACTTGAAGACAATCAGATTGTAGCCACCTGGAAAGCAGAAAAACAGAAGACAATTCGATAGGCGTGCAGTTCTCAGAAAGAAGCTTTTTTCATGGAATCTACGTTTAGGTTTAGGCACAGATAAAGAGTGGGGGGGGAATTATTGATAGTACTTTCAGCTAGACGAGTGTTTCTTGTGAAAGTTTGGCGAGGGGGGATCATAGATTGGAGTTCAGTCGAGCACTTGCCATGAAAATAACGATAAAGCAGATACAAACTCGCTACATCTATTCTCTGAGATAGAGGTTGCAGTGAAGAGAAAAGGACATCTATGAGGCTACGGGGTCTATTTTGAACTCTATCAAGGCAGGACAAGTCCTCTCTAGCAGCTCCTGCCCAAATATGGACGTACCTGGCTCTTATATAGATAGAGAATTTCATCAATAGTGAGATATCTTCTGGAGCGGTAGAAGGACCAGAGATTGGAGTTCAGATGAGAACCTGCCATGGGGATAACGATAAAACAAGGGTAGGCTCGCAACGTCTCTTCTGTGGGAGAGAGGTTGCAGGGTAGAGAAAAGGGCATCCCCACTAAGCCACGAAGTCTATTTTGTATTCTGTCAAGGCAGGATAGGCTGTTTTAAGCAGCTCCTGCCCAGATATGGCAGCAGTATTCCATCCTTGGACGTACTTGGCTTTTATATAGATAGAGAATTGCATCAGTAGTGAGATATCTTCTGGAGCGGTAGAAGGATCCCACCATCTTTCCAGCGACCTTGGCAACAGATTTGATGTACGTGTTCCATTTTAGATCAGGAGTAAAGGTCAAGCCCAGGAGCTTGTCAAAACATGAGGCCTCTCCAAGACGAGAGCCATTCATTTCAATTGATGCCAGATTGGGATCAGAATGTTGATGATGTAAAGATAGGAGTTTGGTTTTAGATGCATTAAAAGTAACCAGCCACTCCTTTCCCCATTGTACCACATGCTCAAAATTGTATGCCTTGAGAGAGTACAAAATAGACTTCGTGGTTTAGTGGGGGATGCCCTTTTCTCTACCCTGCAACCCCTCTCCCACAGAAGAGACGTTGCGAGCCTATCCTTGTTTTATCGTTATTTTCATGGCAGGTGCTCGTCTGAACTCCAATCCCTGGTCCCCCCTCGCCAATCTTTCACGAAAAACACCCGTCTAGCTGAATCCACTGTGAAAAATTTCCCCCACTCTATATCTGTGCCTAAATCAAAACGCGGATTTCATGAGCAAAGCTTCTTTCTTAGAACTGCACGCCTGTGGAACTCTGTTCCGTCTGCCTGCTTCCCTCCGGACTACAACTTGGATGTCTTCAAGTCTAATGTTAACAAATTCCTAATGAACCGCCCCCCTAATAAAACACTTCATAAAATCTCCTCACTGACGTAATGTACTTGCAATAACCCTTATCCCTGAGTGGCTTCCGGGCCTTGATAAGTGGTGATCACTGTGTAAAAAAAAAAAAAAAAAAAAAAAATTACTTAGCCAAACAAGCAAAGTTTATGATGTATAGTGAAATTAGTTTTACAGTTTATTAAATTTCATTAAGATAAAATCATACTAATGGAATCGCAATTAATAATTCTATTTTCAAACCCTTTTCAATGCGAGTTTTTAGCTTTGAGACAATATAGGTGTTGGTTGTCGGGTTAGGGTAAGGGAAACTTTTAGGGTGTGGCATCAATAGGATCCAAACAAATTACGTGCAATACATTTTGGTTTTGAAGGTCAGATCCGTGATTATATCTCATAATTTATATATCCATAGGATAGTGTGCGTGTTGTTTGTTTCGTGTGCCACGCTTATGTCCGAGTGACTGTTGTTAAATTTTTATGGACTTCCATTTTTTTGTAATAAATAATTTTACCAAGAATTTTTTATAAGATTTGGTTTCGGTTTCTGTGGGGTATATGGTTATAAAAGAAGGAAAAATAAAAAAAAAGAAATGTACCCAATACTAATGATTACTACAATACTATCTCATTGATTACTGTATACGCAATGACCCTTGTCCTTGAGTGGCCTTCGGGCCTTGATAAGTAGTTACCCCCTCCATGTAAAAAAAAAAAAAAAATGGAGACTGGAAACCTATTTTGAACGAATATTCGTTTGCTCCAAGACGATGAATTAGTTTTGTTACATGATAAGGGCTGTCCCCTGTTCATGTAAGTATAAAAATAGAGAGATTAGTTAAAATGGAAATAAGAGAAAGCAGAAATCGAACCCTGGACATAAGTTTTAAAGAACAATAGGTTTAAATGGAATGTCCAGTAAATTGTTAATTCGGATGAAATAAATAATAAATAAACTATTCAATTGTTAAAAGAATGTGGATAATAAAATATGAGTTAAATAAATTAGATATGTAGGTTAAATTCCTTTGTGGAAACAAACAAGGAAAATAGGTTACTGGGAAATCAATGTCGAAAACGTGCAAAGTCGCGCATGTTGCGACACGTGAATTTTGCTCACGTGGCCGGGATGCATGGATTTCTCAATATAGCAAGTGGGAGTTAGTTGGTCGGAAGAGAGTCATAGAGACAGTAAGAGAGACAGTCAGGAGAGACAGTCTGGGGAGACGGTCAGTGAGAAAACTCAGAGACAGGCGGACGTCTGAAGCGAGACGTCACTTCAGAAACTAAGATGTGAAACTTTGAGTTCTTAATGAGGAAATCCCGACCGGTCGTAAGAAAATAAATTAATCATGTGTTTGTGATAAAGCTCATCTTTGTGTTTGTGATTTCTACAAAAAGGTAAATTGTATTGTTATTATATGTCTGCGTTATAAAATGTCATTACATACACATCTCTCTCACAAGAAAAAGCATCACTTATAATACTCTCTCTCTAAGATACAACATCATATGTAATAAGACAAGAACTCTCACTAAGACTCATATCTTTACTAATAAGAACTCACGTAACATACGCGCACAAGTGGTATCGCCTAATACTAATAATAATAGCTATATAAAATCACAAAGATAAACCCATTAGTTGCAGCCTGCGTTTCCCGGTCATACATTACGCTTAAACATGACATTTTTAATTTATGCAGATTGCATATGGATTAATATAGAATCAAGCCCTAGACTCATACCTCAAGCAAGCCGTTCCAGTGTCTGAGGGAGTGGCACTCGTCTGACAACACTTTGCAATCATCATGATGTATATATATATATATGTGTGTATGTATATATATATATATATATATATATACTTGTTTATTGCTATATAAACATGCTCACATCCCGCTGCTACAAATAGCCACTTGTTTCAATTAAACAACAGATATCATCAGGCAGCGACTTGACTATTCAAAAGTTCAATGAATAATAATAATAATAAAGATTATTCATTGAACTTTTGAATAGTCAAGTCGCTGCCTGATGATATCTGTTGTTTGATTGAAACAAGTGGCTATTTGTAGCAGCGGGATGTGAGCATGTTTATATAACAATAAACAAGTATTATCAGCTCTTTTTATTGAGCACTATCTACCAACCTTGTTGAATTCATTAGTCCATTACTTTTGAATATAAAAAAAAACCCGAGTATATATATATATATATATTAAGAATTTATTGTTTGACAAAAGGAATATATAGAAGGGGTTATTTTAATTTCCTTAATCCATGGATTTTCAACAATGGCTCATATCATCACTTAAGATAATTTGTACTAGTCAATGGAGGGGAAGCTCTCTATACTGGGATGAGTATGCGCAACTCTTATCACAAAAATTTTTTCATGCACATGCACCTTTACAGTGGGGAGGGGGGAGACGAACGCTGACGTGTGTGAAGAAGAACCCACACAGGCTGATTTCACTTCCACCTTCTGCAGGACCTCTGGGGAAAGTGAAATAAAAACTATAAAACCCATTCATCGTCTTGGAGTGATAAATCTTCGTCAAACAGGTATCAAGTCTCCCTCCAGGATGAGAAATTCCCAGATGGTCCAACAGCGAGAAGAAGCAGAGGTAGGTTCAGAAATTACATGTCACACACACGATTCCCTTTATGATAATCAAACACACAACCATTTATATTAGATATAAACGCACACGGAATCTTTTGATGTTATACAGTGTATACACCCAAACGTAAATGGTGCTCATATATGAAGAAACCTATGTAGCCTTCTTTATGTATGTATGCATGTATGTATGTATGTATGTATATGTGTATTGGGGACCATGATTTTGGTCTTTGTTAACAATGGCTCATATCATCAGAGGAAATGAAATGCAGTTAGCAAAATGGCAAGCAAGCCGTTCCAACGTACCGTTCTGAATATCATCTCAAGGATTATTTTGCTAATAATAATAATAACTATATAACAGTTTTACATAGATTTTATTCACCGTCCTGATGTTTAGCGCAGAAGGATGGAAAGTAAGTGCCTTTGCTTGCGTAGGTCTTATTTCTTTATGATAAATACACATTTTTTAAAAAAAATTTTATTATTCAATTTTCACCCCAAACAAGGCACAGTGCCACTTTGAAGCAGGGGGCTACTATTAGGGAATTAATTAGCGGGGTCATTATGAAGGAAGAAGAGTAGAAAGATGTTTGTTAACATTACACTTGAACTTCTGCATATCATTGCAGTTGGGAAAGCAGAATCCCGGAAGGGAGTTCCAAAGACCCGCAGTTCTGGGGAAGAAACTATTGGAGTAAAAGGCTTTCTTGCACCTAGGGATCTCCACTGTAAAGGGATGAGACTTAGTAACTTTTCGGGTTTGTCGGGGGTAGTTACGTCGGGAAGGTACACGTGTTTGCAGTTCGTCAGAGCATTCACCATTAAAGTATTTGTACAACAGGCCATTGCTATTGGTGGTAGAGAAGGTTTTTTGTAGTTATTGAAGGAAACAAGCTTAGTCTTAGCAGCATTGAATGTGACCAACCATTTTTGTCCCCATTCCACTACGGATTTTGAGGTCATCCTCTAGTGTTTCTGCCATTTCCTTGGATATGTGTTCATTTGTTTTCCCCTCATATCTGTTATAGAGAGTGGTGTCGTCGGCAAATATACCCATCTCCGAAACAATTTTATCAGGGAGGTCGTTTATGAATATCAGGAATAATAGAGGTCCAAGGATAGACCCCTGAGGTACTCCCGCATTTATGTCATATTGTTTGGATGTACGTCCGTCGAGGACAACTTTGATTTTTCTATTACTTAAGAAGGATTTAATTACATTATGAATTCTTCCAGTGATTCCATATGATCTAATTTTCCTTAGAAGACCATCGTGCCATACCCTGTCAAAAGCCTTAGATATATCAAGGGCCACCGCTCTACCCTCCCCTGTTTTATCCAATGAACGGTATATACGTTCCGAAACTACAGTTAAGATATCTGCTGTTGAACGGACTTTCCTGAATCCATATTGTTTGTCAGTCAGGAGTTTAGCAGCTGTTAGGTGCTGGACTAGGGCTTGATTAACTAAGGACTCAAATATTTTGGCGAAAAGCGGGAGGAGGCTAATGGGGCGATAATTTAGTGGGTCAGTTCTTTCACTAGAATTCTTGAAGACTGGTACCACAGAGGCGGTTTTCCAGCAGTCGGGAAAACAATGTCTTATTTTCACACTCAACAGCGTCGCCCTCCCCCCCCCCAGTGAAAGGAGAAGGGACGACCTGTTAAACCGTCAGCTGTTCTCTTTGTCCAAACTCAAACTCACTGACTCTAGCTAACCTGATCACGTGACTCACATGCAGATCCGACCAGCTAACCCTCACTTCCGGTAAAACGTGTCTACAATATGATTTAACCTATTTCCTTACAAAGATACACCCGAAGAAGGCCGAAGGTTACATCGACCGAAACGTTGTGAAAATCAAACTCAAGATGGGAACAGTAGTCCGATGAATAATAATACAACTAAATATTATTTTTGTCAGAGATAGATATTTAATTTAGGAATACACTCCATTGTTCGTGTTGCAATATTTTGGACGTATAATGGGGTATGATCCCACACAGTCGGACGATTCTGATTTATAAACGATGCTGCTAGGAACTGACGAATCGAATTAATTCACGTTCTGCTACCAACCAATCAGAAACCAGAATTGCTCCATAAATATTAAACCTTTTCTGTACCAATTTCACGTTTTTTTTTACCGTCTCGACACGGTAAGAATATTTTGCTCTGTGGAACTGTCTACTGCAAACCAGTTACCTCTCAGGACTTGTGTGTAACAACGAACTATCGGAAACTGTTCTGTCTACTGGAAACCAGTCACGTATCAAGACTTTTTTTTTTTACACGGTGGTCACCACTTATCAAGGCCCGGAAGCCACTCAGGGATAAGGGTTATTGCAAGTACATTACGTTAGTGTGGAGATTTGATGAAGTGTTTACTTAAAGGGGCGGTTCATTAGTTGGACTTGAAGACATCCAAGTTGTAGTCAGGTGGGAAGCAGGCAGACGGAACAGAGTTCCATAGGCGTGCAGTTCTAAGAAAGAAGCTTTGTTCATGGAATCTACGTTTTGATTTAAGCACAGATAAAGAGTAGAGGAAATTTCTCACAGTGGATTCAGCTAGACGGGTGTTTTTTGTAAAAGATTGGCGAGGGGGGACCAGAGATTGGAGTTCAGACGAGCACCTGCCATGGAAATAACGATAAAACAAGGATAGGCTCGCAACGTCTCTTCTGCGGGAGAGAGGTTGCAGGGTAGAGAAAAGGGCATCCTCTACTAAGCCACGAAGTCTATTTTGTACTCTGTCAAGGCAGGATAGGCTGTTTTTAGCAGCTCCTGCCCAGATATGGCAACAGTATTCCATCCCTGGACACACTTGGCTTTGTAGAAGTATGGGTTTTTTTCGGGCGGAAGTAAGTTTCTAGCATAGTAGAGAGAGCCCACCTTCTTTGCAGCAGCCGAAGCAATGCCCTTAATGTATTTATTCTAACTCGTGTTTGCTGTGAACGTTAAACCAAGGAACATACACGAAGTGATTTCAGGTAAAATATTGTTATATAGGAGTTTCATTAAAAGAGAGTCTTATTATAAGTGATGCTTTGAAAATGTCTTATTAGAGTGTTTGTCATTGAGAGAGAGTCTTATTACAAGTGATGTCGTGTAGAGAGAGTTTTATTAAGAGGGATGTTGACAGACTCAGAGAGAGAGAGAGATTGTTCATGTTATGACGATTCATATATATTAAAATATTCATACTTAGATGTGTTGAAGAAGGAGAAGCTCTTTGAGTGAGGAGATAGTGTTCAGACAGTCTTAGTGTTGATATGAGATGTAGAGACGTGTATGAAATGACATTTTATAACACAGATATATAGACATACTAGCATTTTAGCCCGGCTTTGCCCGGGTGTTTTGAGGTGTACGCTTAGCAAAACAAAAAAAAGTCAATTTTTTTTTAATTTGACCCCTATTATGACCCCTTAAAATTTATAGTTTCGGGCTCAAATCACTTTATTAAGTTAGATCCAGGTTCAAGGAACCTATATCTAAAATTTCAAGTGTCTAGACCCAAAATTGTCGGAGGAGTTTGGTAGAGTTCTTAAAGGTCAAATCGTTGAAATTTGACTCCTTAAAAGCCAAATTTCTGGCTGACACCCGTCACATCGATTTTCCCAAATCTCAGTACCCGGTATTTCAAATTTCGAGTCTATAGACTAAAAATTGACAGAGTTATTGCGTAGGGAAATGTACACAGACATACAGACAGACAGACAGACACGTTCACTTTTATAGATATATAGATAATACAATTTTCACTTTAACTTTTTGGTAGAATCACAAACACAAAGACGAGCTTTATCAAAACACAGGATGGGTTTATTTCTTCACGACCGGCCGTGGTTTTCATCATCAAGTATTTCAAAGCTTCACATATTAAGATTTAAAGTGACCGTCTCGCTTCTAGACGTTGGAATCCTAAGACTCTCTCTGAGTTTCTTCCAATTTCTCCTTTTTTTAGTCTAAAGTTTTTCTAACTATCTCCAGAACTTTCTATTTTCCATGACGTCATACACATGTTAAAACATGTGCCTTCTTTCACGTGTTCTGGACATGCGTGTCCAAAACTTTGTCCTTTTTTTTACAAAAGGAATTTTAACCTATACTCAGTAACCTATTTTTCCAATATGTTAAAAACATTATCTTATAGCTGCATTCTTTCAATTAAAATTTAATAACAAACTTGACAGTGCACATTCTTTTTTTGAAACTATTTTATCTCTATTCTAAACAATCGTTTGCTTTACATTCCATTTTCTAATTCTCACACGTAATCTATTTCTAAACCTAAATTACGAGGTTCAAATTTCGCCTATGCTATTTCATTTTTATTTTAACTAAATCTCTCTATTTTTATACTTGCATGAAAAGGGAACAGCCCTTATAATGTACCAATATCTCCAGCCAGAGCTATTGGTGGTTGGAAAGGTTTCATAAAATTATTAAAGGAAACAAGCTTTGTTTGGGGATTCATATAGTTGTAACTTGCGGTAGCACTCACACACAGTAATGTTTGAATATATGGTTAAGTAGCAGTTCCAGTCATTTTAGACCAAATTTGAAACAATTATTACAGTTTATAGATCACCTTCTCAGCTATATTGTAAAAAAGATTTTCTATGCCTATTAGACAATATCCTCGAGTATCTAAGGCCTCTCTGTACAGGGGTTTGTCAGAAAAACCTGGCATGAGAATACTTTTCCCTGGTAGTAAACCCTGATCACATATTCAAAATCACATAGTATTCGCTGCCCAAATAAGTTAATCTTCTCACAGTCATGTTACCTCAAGTGACAGCAAAAAGCCAGATACTCTACCAGACTAGATAAATCCTTATCCGTGACTCCATTAAGACCAAGAGACCAAAATGAAAGATATACTACAACGTATGAAAATGCTTAACTGGAATTGTTCACCTTTTCCAAGTGATGTTAGCTCAAGTAATAACACGAAGCTAGATACTCCAACAGACTAGATAAATTCTTGTCCTCGAATCCATTAAGACCAAGAGACCAACATAAAAGATATACTACAACATATGAACATGGTTAATTGAAATTGTAAACTTTCTACAAGTTATGTTACCTCAAGCCATAACACGAAGCTAGATACTCCACCAGACTAGATAAATTCTTGTCCTCGAATCTATTAAGACAAAGAAACCAAAATGAAAGATATACTACAACGTATGAAAATGGTTAATTGGAATTGTGCACTTTCTCCAAGTGATGTTAGCTCAAGTAATAACACAAAGCTAGATACTCCACCAGACTAGATAAATTCTTGTCCTGGAATCCATAAAGACAAAGAGACCAAAATGAAAGATATACTACAACGTATGAAAATGGTTAATTGGAATTGTGCACTTTCTCCAAGGGATGTTAGCTCAAGTAATAACACAAAGCTAGATACTCCACCAGACTAGATAAATTCTTGTCCTCGAATCCATTAAGACCAAGAGACCAAAATGAAAGATATACTACAACGTATGAAAATGCTTAATTGGAATTGTGCACTTTCTCCAAGTGATGTTAGCTATAGTAATAACACAAAGCTAGATACTCCACCAGACTAGATAAATTCTTGTCCTCGAATCCATTAAGATCAAGAGACCAAAATGAAAGATATACTACAACGTATGAAAATGGTTAATTGGAAATGTGCACTTTCTCCAAGTGATGTTAGCTCAAGTAATAACACAAAGCTAGATACTCCACCAGACTAGATAAATTCTTGTCCTCGAATCCATTAAGACCAAGAGACCAAAATGAAAGATATACTACAACGTATGAAAATGGTTAATTGGAATTGTGCACTTTCTCCAAGTGATGTTAGCTCAAGTAATAACACAAAGCTAGATACTCCACCAGACTAGATAAATTCTTGTCCTCGAATCCATTAAGACCAAGAGACCAAAATGAAAGATATACTACAACGTATGAAAATGGTTAATTGGAATTGTGCACTTTCTCCAAGTGATGTTACCTCAAGTAATAACACAAAGCTAGATACTCCACCAGACTAGATAAATCCTTGTCCTCGAATCCATTAAGACCAAGAGACCAAAATGAAAGATATACTACAACGTATGAAAATGGTTAATTGGAATGGTGCACTTTCTCCAAGTGATGTTAGCTCAAGTAATAACACAAAGCTAGATACTCCACCAGACTAGATAAATTCTTGTCCTCGAATCCATTAAGACCAAGAGACCAAACTGAATGATATACTACAACGTATGAAAATGGTTAATTGGAATTGTGCACTTTCTCCAAGTGATGTTAGCTCAAGTAATAACACAAAGCTAGATACTCCACCAGACTAGATAAATTCTTGTCCTCGAATCCATTAAGACCAAGAGACCAAAATGAAAGATATACTACAACGTATGAAAATGGTTAATTGGAATTGTGCACTTTCTCCAAGTGATGTTAGCTCAAGTAATAACACAAAGCTAGATACTCCACCAGACTAGATAAATTCTTGTCCTCGAATTCATTAAGACCAAGAGACCAAAATGAAAGATATACTACAACGTATGAACATTGTTAATTGGAATTGTGCACTTTCTCCAAGTGATGTTAGCTCAAGTAATAACACAAAGCTAGATACTCCACCAGACTAGATAAATTCTTGTCCTCGAATCCATTAAGACCAAGAGACCAAAATGAAAGATATACTACAACATATGAAAATGGTTAATTGGAATTGTGCACTTTCTCCAAGTGATGTTAGCTCAAGTAATAACACAAAGCTAGATACTCCACCAGACTAGATAAATTCTTGTCCTCGAATCCATTAAAACCAAGAGACCAAAATGAAAGATATACTACTACGTATGAAAATAGTTAATTGGAATTGTGCACTTTCTCCAAGTGATATTAGCTCAAGTAATAACACAAAGCTAGATACTCCACCAGACTAGATAAATTCTTGTCCTCGAATCCATTAAGACCACGAGACCAAAATGAAAGATATACTACAACGTATGAAAATGGTTAATTGGAATTGTGCACTTTCTCCAAGTGATGTTAGCTCAAGTAATAACACAAAGCTAGATACTCCACCAGACTAGATAAATTCTTGTCCTCGAATCCATTAAGACCAAGAGACCAAAATGAAAGATATACTACAACGTATGAAAATGGTTAATTGGAATTGTGCACTTTCTCCAAGTGATGTTAGCTCAAGTAATAACACAAAGCTAGATACTCCACCAGACTAGATAAATTCTTGTCCTCGAATCCATTAAGACCAAGAGACCAAAATGACAGATATACTACAACGTATGAAAATGGTTAATTGGAATTGTGCACTTTCTCCAAGTGATGCTAGCTCAAGTAATAACACAAAGCTAGATACTCCACCAGACTAGATAAATTCTTGTCCTCGAATCCATTAAGACCAAGAGACCAAAATGAAAGATATACTACAACGTATGAAAATGGTTAATTGGAATTGTGACCTTTCTCCAAGTGATGTTAGCTCAAGTAATAACACAAAGCTAGATACTCCACCAGACTAGATAAATTCTTGTCCTCGAATCCATTAAGACCAAGAGACCAAAATGAAAGATATACTACAACGTATGAAAATGGTTAATTGGAATTGTGCACTTTCTCCAAGTGATGTTAACTCAAGTAATAACACAAAGCTAGATACTCCACCAGACTAGATAAATTCTTGTCCTCGAATCCATTAAGACCAAGAGACCAAAATGAAAGATATACTACAATGTATGAAAATGGTTAATTGGAATTGTGCACTTTCTCCAAGTGACGTTAGCTCAAGTAATAACACAAAGCTAGATACTCCACCAGACTAGATAAATTCTTGTCCTCGAATCCATTAAGACCAAGAGACCAAAATGAAAGATATACTACAACGTATGAAAATGGTTAATTGGAATTGTGCACTTTCTCCAAGTGATGTTACCTCAAGTAATAACACAAAGCTGGATACTCCACCAGACTAGATAAATTCTTGTTCTCGAATTTATTAAGACCAAGAGACCAAAATGACAGATATACTACAACGTATGAAAATGGTTAATTGGAATTGCGAACTTTCTCCAAGTGATGATAGCTCAAGTAATAACAAAAAGCTAGATACTCCACCAGACTAGATAAATTCTTGTCCTCGAATCCATTAAGACCAAGAGACCAAAATGAAAGATATACTACAACGTATGAAAATGGTTAATTGGAATTGTGCACTTTCTCCAAGTGATGTTAGCTCAAGTAATAACACGAAGCAAGATACTCCACCAGACTAGATAAATTCTTGTCCTCGAATCCATTAAGACCAAGAGACCAAAATGAAAGATATACTACAACGTATGAAAATGGTTAATTGGAATGGTGCACTTTCTCCAAGTGATGTTAGCTCAAGTAATAACACGAAGCCTGATACTCCACCAGACTAGATAAATTCTTGTCCTCGAATCCATTAAGACCAAGGGACCAAAATGAAAGATATACTACAACGTATGAAAATCGTTAATTGGAATTGTGCACTTTCTCCAAGTGATGTTAGCTCAAGTAATAACACAAAGCTAGATACTCCACCAGACTAGATAAATTCTTGTCCTCGAATCCATTAAGACCAAGAGACCAAAATGAAAGATATACTACAACGTATGAAAACGGTTAATTGGAATTGTGCACTTTCTCCAAGTGATGTTAACTCAAGTAATAACACAAAGCTAGATACTCCACCAGACTAGATAAATTCTTGTCCTCGAATCCATTAAGACCAAGAGACCAAAATGAAAGATATACTAAAACGTATGAAAATGGTTAATTGGAATTGTGCACTTTCTCCAAGTGATGTTAGCTCAAGTAATAACACAAAGCTAGATACTCCACCAGACTAGATAAATTCTTGTCCTCGAATCCATTAAGACCAAGAGACCAAAAAGAAAGATATACTACAACGTATGAAAATGTTTAATTGGAATTGTGCACTTTCTCCAAGTGATGTTAGCTCAAGTAATAACACAAAGCTAGATACTCCACCAGACTAGATAAATTCTTGTCCTCGAATCCATTAAGACCAAGAGACCAAAATGAAAGATATACTACAACGGATGAAAATGGTTAATTGGAATTGTGCACTTTCTCCAAGTGATGTTAGCTCAAGTAATAACACAAAGCTAGATACTCCACCAGACTAGATAAATTCTTGTCCTCAAATCAATTAAGACCAAGAGACCAAAATGAAAGATATACTACAACGTATGAAAATGGTTAATTGGAATTGGGCACTTTCTCCAAGTGATGTTAGCTCAAGTAATAACACGAAGCTTGATACTCCACCAGACTAGATAAAATCTTGTCCTCGAATCCATTAAGACCAAGAGACCAAAATGAAAGATATACTACAACGTATGAAAATGGTTAATTGGAATTGTGCACTTTCTCCAAGTGATGTTAGCTCAAGTAATAACACAAAGCTAGATACTCCACCAGACTAGATAAATTCTTGTCCTCGAATCCATTAAGACCAAGAGACCAAAATGAAAGATATACTACAACGTATGAAAATGGTTAATTGGAATTGTGCACTTTCTCAAAGTGATGTTAGCTCAAGCAATAACACGAAGCAAGATACTCCACCAGACTAGATAAATTCTTGTCCTCGAATCCATTAAGACCAAGAGACCAAAATGAAAGATATACTACAACGTATGAAAATGGTTAATTGGAATTGTGTACTTTCTCCAAGTGATGTTAGCTCAAGTAATAACACAAAGCTTGATACTCCACCAGACTAGATAAATTCTTGTCCTCGAATCCATTAAGACCAAGAGACCAAAATGAAAGATATACTACAACGTATGAAAATGGTTAATTGGAATTGTGCACTTTCTCCAAGTGATGTTAGCTCAAGTAATAACACGAAGCTAGATACTCCACCAGACTAGATAAATTCTTGTCCTCGAATCCATTAAGACCATGAGACCAAAATGAAAGATATACTACAACGTATGAAAATGGTTAATTGGAATTGTGCACTTTCTCCAAGTGATGTTAGCTCAAGTAATAACACAAAGCTTGATACTCCACCAGACTAGATAAATTCTTGTCCTCGAATCCATTAAGACCAAGAGACCAAAATGAAAGATATACCACAACGTATGAAAATGGTTAATTGGAATTGTGCACGGTCTCCAAGTGATTTTAGCTCAAGTAATAACACGACCTAGATACTCCACCAGACTAGATAAATTCTTGTCCTCGAATCCATTAAGACCAAGAGACCAAAATGAAAGATATACTACAACGTATGAAAATGGTTAATTGGAATTGTGCACTTTCTCCAAGTGATGTTAGCTCAAGTAATAACACAAAGCTAGATACTCCACCAGACTAGATAAATTCTTGTCCTCGAATCCATTTAGACCAAGAGACCAAAATGAAAGATATACTACAACGTATGAAAATGGTTAATTGGAATTGTGCACTTTCTCCAAGTGATGTTAGCTATAGTAATAACACAAAGCTAGATACTCCACCAGACTAGATAAATTCTTGTCCTCGAATCTATTAAGACCTAGAGACCAAAATGAAAGATATACTACAACGTATGAAAATGGTTAATTGGAATTGTGCACTTTCTCCAAGTGATGTTAGCTCAAGTAATAACACAAAGCTAGATACTCCACCAGACTAGATAAATTCTTGTCCTCGAATCCATTAAGACCAAGAGACCAAAATGAAAGATATACTCCAACGTATGAAAATAGTTAATTGGAATTGTGCACTTTCTCCAAGTTATGTTACCTCAAGCCATAACACGAAGCTAGATACTCCACCAGACTAGATAAATTCTTGTCCTCGAATCCATTAAGACCAAGAGACCAAAATGAAAGATATACTACAACGTATGAAAATGGTTAATTGGAATTGTGCACTTTCTCCAAGTGATGTTAGCTCAAGTAATAACACAAAGCTAGATACTCCACCAGACAAGATAAATTCTTGTCCTCGAATCCATTAAGATCAAGAGACCAAACTGAAAGATATGCTACAACATATGAAAATGGTTAATTGGAATTGTGCCCTTTCTCCAAGTGATGTTAGCTCAAGTAATAACAAAAAGCTAGATACTCCACCAGACTAGATAAATTCTTGTCCTCGAATCCATTAAGACCAAGAGACCAAAATGAAAGATATACTACAACGTATGAAAATGGTTAATTGGAATTGTGCACTTTCTCCAAGTGATGTTAGCTTAAGTAATAACACAAAGCTTGATACTCCACCAGACTAGATAAATTCTTGTCCTCGAATCAATTAAGACCAAGAGACCAAAATGAAAGATATACTACAACGTATGAAAATGGTTAATTGGAATTGTGCACTTTCTCCAAGTGATGTTAGCTTAAGTAATAACACAAAGCTTGATACTCCACCAGACTAGATAAATTCTTGTCCTCGAATCAATTAAGACCAAGAGACCAAAATGAAAGATATACTACAACGTATGAAAATGGTTAATTGGAATTGTGCACTTTCTCCAAGTGATGTTAGCTCAAGTAATAACAAAAAGCTAGATACTCCACCAGACTAGATAAATTCTTGTCCTCGAATCCATTAAGACCAAGAGACCAAAATGAAAGATATACTACAACGTATGAAAATGGTTAATTGGAATGGTGCACTTTCTCCAAGTGATGTTAGCTCAAGTAATAACACAAAGCTAGATACTCCACCAGACTAGATAAATTCTTGTCCTCGAATCCATTAAGACCAAGAGACCAAAATGAAAGATATACTACAACGTATGAAAATGGTTAATTGGAATGGTGCACTTTCTCCAAGTGATGTTAGCTCAAGTAATAACACAAAGCTAGATACTCCACC
Source organism: Euprymna scolopes (assembly GCF_053919585.1). Lineage (NCBI taxonomy): Eukaryota > Metazoa > Mollusca > Cephalopoda > Sepiida > Sepiolidae > Euprymna > Euprymna scolopes. The sequence goes on from NC_136524.1 coordinate 2,046,927, forward strand.
AGACTAGATAAATTCTTGTCCTCAAATCCATTAAGACCAAGAGACCAAAATGAAAGATATACTACAACGTATGAAAATGGTTAATTGGAATTGTGCACTTTCTCCAAGTGATGTTAACTCAAGTAATAACACAAACCTAGATACTCCACCAGACTAGATAAATTCTTGTCCTCGAATCCATTAAGACCAAGAGACCAAAATGAAAGATATACTACAAGGTATGAAAATGGTTAATTGGAATTGTGCACTTTCTCCAAGTGATGTTAGCTCAAGTAATAACACAAAGCTAGATACTCCACCAGACTAGATAAATTCTTGTCCTCGAATCCATTAAGACCAAGAGACCAAAATGAAAGATATACTACAACGTATGTAAATAGTTAATTGGAATTGTGCATTTTCTCCAACTGATGTTAGCTCAAGTAATAACACAAAGCTAGATACTCCACCAGACTAGATAAATTCTTGTCCTAGAATCCATTAAGACCAAGAGACCAAAATGAAAGATATACTACAACGTATGAAAATGGTTAATTGGAATTGTGCACTTTCTCCAACTGATGTTAGCTCAAGCAATAACACGAAGCTAGATACTCCACCAGACTAGATAAATTCTTGTCCTCGAATCCATTAAGACCAAGAGACCAAAATGAAAGATATACTACAACGTATGAAAATGGTTAATTGGAATTGTGCACTTTCTCCAAGTGATGTTAGCTCAAGTAATAACACAAAGCTAGATACTCCACCAGACTAGATAAATTCTTGTCCTCGAATCCATTAAGACCAAGAGACCAAAATGAAAGATATACTACAACGTATGAAAATGGTTAATTGGAATTGTGCACTTTCTCCAAGTGATGTTAGCTCAAGTAATAACACAAAGCTAGATACTCCACCAGACTAGATAAATTCTTGTCCTCGAATCCATTAAGACCAAGAGACCAAAATGAAAGATATACTACAACGTATGAAAATGGTTAATTGGAATTGTGCACTTTCTCCAAGTGATGTTACCTCAAGTAATAACACAAAGCTAGATACTCCACCAGACTAGATAAATCCTTGTCCTCGAATCTATTAAGACCAAGATACCAAAATGAAAGATATACTACAACGTATGAAAATGGTTTATTGGAATTGTGAACTTTCTCCAAGTGATGTTAGCTATAGTAATAACACGAAGCTAGATACTCCACCAGACTAGATAAATTCTGGTCCTCGAATCCATTAAGACCAAAAGACCAAAATGAAAGATATACTACAACGTATGAAAATGGTTAATTGGAATTGTGCACTTTCTCCAAGTGATGTTAGCTCAAGCAAAAACACGAAGCAAGATACTCCACCAGACTAGATGAATTCTTGTCCTCGAATCCATTAAGACCAAGAGACCAAAATGAAAGATGTACTACAACGTATGAAAATGGTTAATTGGAATTGTGAACCTTCAACAAGTGATGTTAGCTCAAGTAATAACACGAAGCTAGATACTCCACCAGACTAGATAAATTCTTATCCTCGAATCCATTAAGACCAAGAGACCAAAATGAAAGATATACTACAACGTATTAAAATGGTTAATTGGAATTGTGCACTTTCTCCAAGTGATGTTAGCTCAAGTAATAACACAAAGCTAGATACTCCACCAGACTAGATAAATTCTTGTCCTCGAATTCATTAAGACCAAGAGACCAAAATGAAAGATATACTACAACGTATGAAAATGGTTAATTGGAATTCTGCACTTTCTCCAAGTGAATTTAGCTCAAGTAATAACACAAAGCTAGATACTCCACCAGACTAGATAAATTCTTGTCCTCGAATCCATTAAGACCAAGAGACCAAAATGAAAGATATACTACAACGTATGAAAATGGTTAATTGGAATTGTGCACGTTTTCCCAGTGATTTTAGCTCAAGTAATAACACAAAGCTAGATACTCCACCAGACTAGATAAATTCTTGTCCTCGAATCCATCAAAACCAAGAGACCAAAATGAAAGATATACTACAACGTATGAAAATGGTTAATTGGAATTGTGCACTTTCTCCAAGTGATGTTAGCTCTTGTAATAACACAAAGCTAGATACTCCACCAGACTAGATAAATTCTTGTCCTCGAATCCATTAAGACCTAGAGACCAAAATGAAAGATATACTACAACGTATGAAAATGGTTAATGGGAATTGTGCACTTTCTCCAAGTGATGTTAGCTCAAGTAATAACACAAAGCTAGATACTCCACCAGACTAGATAAATTCTTGTCCTCGAATCCATTAAGACCAAGACACCAAAATGAAAGATATACTACAACGTATGAAAATGGTTAATTGGAATTGTGCACTTTCTCCAAGTGATGTTAGCTCAAGTAATAACACAAAGCTAGATACTCCACCAGACTAGATAAATTCTTGTCCTCGAATCCATTAAGACCAAGAGACCAAAATGAAAGATATACTACAACGTATGAAAATGGTTAATTGGAATTCTGCATTTTCTCCAAGTGATGTACGCTATAGTAATAACACGAAGCTAGATACTCCACCAGACTAGATAAATTCTTGTCCTCGAATCCATTAAGACCAAGAGACCAAAATGAAAGATATACTACAACGTATGAAAATGGTTAATTGGAATTGTGCACTTTCTCCAAGTGATGTTAGCTCAAGTAATAACACAAAGCTAGATACTCCACCAGACAAGATAAATTCTTGTCCTCGAATCCATTAAGACCATGAGACCAAAATGAAAGATATACTACAACGTATGAAAATGGTTAATTGGAATTGTGCACTTTCTCCAAGTGATGTTAGCTCAAGTAATAACACGAAGCTAGATACTCCACCAGACTAGATAAATTCTTGTCCCTGAATCCATTAAGACCAAGAGACCAAAATGAAAGATATACTACAACGTATGAAAATGGTTAATTGGAATGGTGCACTTTCTCCAAGTAATGTTAGCTCAAGTAATAACACGAAGCCTGATACTCCACCAGACTAGATAAATTCCTGTCCTCGAATCCATTAAGACCAAGAGACCAAAATGAAAGATATACTACAACTTATGAAAATGGTTAATTGGAATTGTGCACTTTCTCCAAGTGATGTTAGCTCAAGTAATAACACGAAGCTAGATACTCCACCAGACTAGATAAATTCTTGTCCTCGAATCCATTTAGACAAAGAGACCAAAATGAAAGATATACTACAACGTATGAAAATGGTTAATTGGAATTGTGCACTTTCTCCAAGTGATGTTAGCTCAATTAATAACACAAAGCTAGATACTCCACCAGACTAGATAAATTCTTGTCCTCGAATCCATTAAGACAAAGAGACCAAAATGAAAGATATACTACAACGTATGAAAATGTTTAATTGGAATTGTGCACTTTCTCCAACTGATGTTAGCTCAAGCAATAACACGAAGAAAGATACTCCACCAGACTAGATAAATTCTTGTCCTCGAATCTATTAAGACCAAGAGACCAAAATCAAAGATATACTACAACGTATGAAAATGGTTAATTGGACTTGTGCACTTTCTCCAAGTGATGTTAGCTCAAGTAATAACACGAAGCTAGATACTCCACCAGACTAGATAAATTCTTGTCCTCGAATCCATTAAGACCAAGAGACCAAAATGAAAGATATACTACAACGGATGAAAATGGTTAATTGTAATTGTTCACTTTCTCCAAGTGATGTTAACTCAAGTAACAACACGAAGCTAGATACTCCACCAGACTAGATAAATTCTTGTCCTCGAATCCATTAAGACCAAGAGACCAAAATGAAAGATATACTACAACGTATGAAATTGGTTAATTGGAATTGTGCACTTTCTCCAAGTTATGTTAGCTCAAGTAATAACACAAAGCTAGATACTCCACCAGACTAGATAAATTCTTGTCCTCGAATCCATTAAGACCAAGAGACCAAAATGAAAGATATACTACAACGTATGAAAATGGTTAATTGGAATTGTGCACTTTCTCCAAGTGATGTTAGCTCAAGTTATAACACAAAGCTAGATACTCCACCAGACTAGATAAATTCTTGTCCTCGAATCAATTAATACCAAGAGACCAAAATGAAAGATATACTACAACGTATGAAAATAGTTAATTGGAATTGTGCACTTTCTCCAAGTGATATTAGCTCAAGTAATAACACAAAGCTAGATACTCCACCAGACTAGATAAATTCTTGTCCTCGAATCCATTAAGACCAAGAGACCAAAATAAAAGATATACTACAACGTATGAAAATGGTTTATTGGAATTGTGCACTTTCTCCAAGTGATATTAGCTATAGTAATAACACAAAGCTAGATACTCCACCAGACTAGATAAATTCTTGTCCTCGAATCCATTAAGACCAAGAGACCAAAATAAAAGATATACTACAACGTATGAAAATGGTTTATTGGAATTGTGCACTTTCTCCAAGTGATGTTAGCTCAAGTAATAACACAAAGCTAGATACTCCACCAGACTAGATAAATTCTTGTCCTCGAATCCATTAAGACCAAGAGACCAAAATGAAAGATATACTACAACGTATGAAAATGGTTAATTGGAATGGTGCACTTTCTCCAAGTGATGCTAACTCAAGTAATAAAACAAAGCTAGATACTCCACCAGACTAGATAAATTCTTGTCCTCGAATCCATTAAGACCAAGAGACCAAAATGAAAGATATACTACAACGTATGAAAATGGTTAATTGGAATTGTGCACTTTCTCCAAGTGATGTTAGCTCAAGTAATAACACAAAGCTAGATACTCCACCAGACTAGATAAATTCTTGTCATCGAATCCATTAAAACCAAGAGACCAAAATGAAAGATATACTACAACGTATGAAAATGGTTAATTGGAATTGTGCACCTTCTCCAAGTGATGTTAGCTCAAGTAATAACACAAAGCTAGATACTCCACCAGACTAGATAAATTTTTGTCCTCGAATCCATTAAGACCAAGAGACCAAAATGAAAGATATACTACAACGTATGAAAATGGTTAATTGGAATTGTGCACTTTCTCCAAGTGATGTTAGCTCAAGTAATAACACAAAGCTAGATACTCCACCAGACTAGATAAATTCTTGTCCTCGAATCCATTAAGACCAAGAGACCAAAATGAAAGATATACTACAACGTATGAAAATGGTTAATTGGAATTGTGCACTTTCTCCAAGTGATGTTAGCTCAAGTAATAACACAAAGCTAGATACTCCACCAGACTAGATGAATTCTTGTCCTCGAATCCATTAAGACCAAGAGACCAAAATGAAAGATATACGACAACATATGAAAATGGTTAATTGGAATTGTGCACTTTCTCCAAGTGATGTTAGCACAAGTAATAACACATAGCTAGATACTCCACCAGACTAGATAAATTCTTGTCCTCGAATCCATTAAGACCAAGAGACCAAAATGAAAGTTATACTACAAGGTATGAAAATGGTTAATTGGAATGGTGCACTTTCTCAAAGTGATGTTAGCTCAAGTAATAACACAAAGCTAGATACTCCACCAGACTAGATAAATTCTTGTCCTCGAATCCATTAAGACCAAGAGACCAAAATGAAAGATATACTACAACGTATGAAAATGGTTAATTGGAATTGTGCACTTTCTCCAAGTGATGTTAGCTCAAGTAATAACACAAAGCTAGATACTCCACCAGACTAGATAAATTCTTGTCCTCGAATCCATTAAGACCAAGAGACCAAAATGAAAGATATACTACAACGTATGAAAATGGTTAATTCGAATTGTGCACTTTCTCCAAGTGATGTTAGCTCAAGTAATAACACGAAGCTTGATACTCCACCAGACTAGATAAATTCTTGTCCTCGAATCCATTAAGACCAAGAGACCAAAATGAAAGATATACTACAACGTATGAAAATGGTTAATTGGAATTGTGCACTTTCTACAAGTGATGTTAGCTCAAGTAATAACACAAAGCTAGATACTCCACCAGACTAGATAAATTCTTGTCCTCGCATCCATTAAGACCAAGAGACCAAAATGAAAGATATACTACAACGTATGAAAATGGTTAATTGGAATTGTGCACTTTCTCCAAGTGATGTTAGCTGAAGTAATAACACGAAGTTAGATACTCCACCAGACTAGATAAATTCTTGTCCTCGAATCCATTAAGACCAAGAGACCAACATGAAAGATATACTACAACGTATGAAAATGGTTAATTGGAATTGTGCACTTTCTCCAAGTGATGTTAGCTCAAGTAATAACACAAAGCTAGGTACTCCACCAGACTAGATAAATTCTTGTCCTCGAATCTATTAAGACCAAGAGACCAAAATGAAAGATATACTACAACGTATGAAAATGGTTAATTGGAATTGTGCACTTTCTCCAAGTGATGTTAGCTCAAGTAATAACACAAAGCAAGATACTCCACCAGACTAGATAAATTCTTGTCCTCCAATCTATTAAGACCTAGAGACCAAAATGAAAGATATACTACAACGTATGAAAATGGTTAATTGGAATTGTGCACTTTCTCCAAGTGATGTTAGCTCAAGTAATAACACAAAGCTAGGTACTCCACCAGACTAGATAAATTCTTGTCCTCGAATCAATTAAGACGAAGAGACCAAAATGAAAGATATACTACAACGTATGAAAATGGTTAATTGGAATTGTGCACTTTCTCCAAGTGATGTTAGCTCAAGTAATAACACAAAGCTAGGTACTCCACCAGACTAGATAAATTCTTGTCCTCCAATCTATTAAGACCAAGAGACCAAAATGAAAGATATACTACAACGTATGAAAATGGTTAATTGGAATTGTGCACTTTCTCCAAGTGATGTTAGCTCAAGTAATAACACAAAGCAAGATACTCCACCAGACTAGATAAATTCTTGTCCTCCAATCTATTAAGACCTAGAGACCAAAATGAAAGATATACTACAACGTATGAAAATGGTTAATTGGAATTGTGCACTTTCTCCAAGTGATGTTAGCTCAAGTAATAACACAAAGCTAGATACTCCACCAGACTAGATAAATTCTTGTCCTCGAATCAATTAAGACCAAGAGACCAAAATGAAAGATATACTACAACGTATGAAAATGGTTAATTGGAATTGTGCACTTTCTCCAAGTGATGTTAGCTCAAGTAATAACACAAAGCTAGATACTCCACCAGACTAGATAAATTCTTGTCCTCGAATCCATTAAGACCAAGAGACCAAAATGAAAGATATACTACAACGTATGAAAATGGTTAATTGGAATTGTGCACTTTCTCCAAGTGATGTTAGCTCAAGTAATAACACAAAGCTAGATACTCCACCAGACTAGATAAATTCTTGTCCTCGAATCCATTAAGACCAAGAGACCAAAATGAAAGATATACTACAACCTATGAAAATGGTTAATTGGAATTGTGCACTTTCTCCAAGTGATGTTAGCTCAAGTAATAACACAAAGCTAGATACTCCACCAGACTAGATAAATTCTTGTCCTTGAATTCATTAAGACCAAGAGACCAAAATGAAAGATATACTACAACGTATGAAAATGGTTAATTGGAATTGGGCACTTTCTCCAAGTGATGTTAGCTCAAGTAATAACACAAACCTAGATACTCCACCAGACTAGATAAATCCTTGTCCTCGACTCTATTAAGACATAGAGACCAAAATGAAAGATATACTACAACGTATGAAAATGGTTAATTGGAATTGTGCACTTTCTCCAAGTGATGTTAGCTCAAGTAATAACACAAACCTAGATACTCCACCAGACTAGATAAATCCTTGTCCTCGACTCTATTAAGACATAGACACCAAAATGAAAGATATACTACAACGTATGAAAATGGTTAATTGGAATTGTGCACTTTCTCCAAGTGATGTTAGCTCAAGTAATAACACAAAGCTAGATACTCCACCAGACTAGATAAATTCTTGTCCTCGAATCCATTAAGACCAAGAGACCAAAATGAAAGATATACTACAACGTATGAAAATGGTTAATTGGAATTGTGCACTTTCTCCAAGTGATGTTAGCTCAAGTAATAACACAAAGCTAGATACTCCACCAGACTAGATAAATTCTTGTCATCGAATCCATTAAAACCAAGAGACCAAAATGAAAGATATACTACAACGTATGAAAATGGTTAATTGGAATTGTGCACCTTCTCCAAGTGATGTTAGCTCAAGTAATAACACAAAGCTAGATACTCCACCAGACTAGATAAATTTTTGTCCTCGAATCCATTAAGACCAAGAGACCAAAATGAAAGATATACTACAACGTATGAAAATGGTTAATTGGAATTGTGCACTTTCTCCAAGTGATGTTAGCTCAAGTAATAACACAAAGCTAGATACTCCACCAGACTAGATAAATTCTTGTCCTCGAATCCATTAAGACCAAGAGACCAAAATGAAAGATATACTACAACGTATGAAAATGGTTAATTGGAATTGTGCACTTTCTCCAAGTGATGTTAGCTCAAGTAATAACACAAAGCTAGATACTCCACCAGACTAGATGAATTCTTGTCCTCGAATCCATTAAGACCAAGAGACCAAAATGAAAGATATACGACAACATATGAAAATGGTTAATTGGAATTGTGCACTTTCTCCAAGTGATGTTAGCACAAGTAATAACACATAGCTAGATACTCCACCAGACTAGATAAATTCTTGTCCTCGAATCCATTAAGACCAAGAGACCAAAATGAAAGTTATACTACAAGGTATGAAAATGGTTAATTGGAATTGTGCAATTTCTCCAAGTGATGTTAGCTCAAGTAATAACACAAAGCTAGATACTCCACCAGACTAGATAAATTCTTGTCCTCGAATCCATTAAGACCAAGAGACCAAAATGAAAGATATACTACAACGTATGAACATTGTTAGTTGGAATTGTGCACTTTCTCCAAGTGATGTTTGCTCAAGTAATAACACGAAGCTAGATACTCCACCAGACTAGATAAATTCTTGTCCTCGAATCTATTCAGAGCAAGAGACCAAAATGAAAGATATACTACAACGTATGAAAATGGTTAATTGGAATTGTGCACTTTCTCCAAGTTATTTTAGCTCAAGTAATAACACGAAGCTAGATACTCCACCAGACTAGATAAATTCTTGTCCTCGAATCCATTAAGACAAAGAGACCAAAATGAAAGATATACTACAACGTATGAAAATGGTTAATTGGAATTGTGCACTTTCTCCAAGTGATGTTAGCTCAAGTAATAACACAAAGCTAGATACTCCACCAGACTAGATAAATTCTTGTCCTCGAATCCATTAAGACCAAGAGACCAAAATGAAAGATATACTACAACGTATGAAAATGGTTAATTGGAATTGTGCACTTTCTCCAAGTGATGTTAGCTCAAGTAATAACACAAAGCTAGATACTCCACCAGACTAGATAAATTCTTGTCCTGGAATCCATTAAGACAAAGAGACCAAAATGAAAGATATACTACAACGTATGAAAATGGTTAATTGGAATTGTGCACTTTCTCAAAGTGATGTTAGCTCAAGTAATAACACAAAGCTAGATACTCCACCAGACTAGATAAATTCTTGTCCTCGAATCCATTAAGACCAAGAGACCAAAATGAAAGATATACTACAACGTATGAAAATAGTTAATTGGAATGGTGCACTTTCTCAAAGTGATGTTAGCTCAAGTAATAACACAAAGCTAGATACTCCACCAGACTAGATAAATTCTTGTCCTCGAATCCATTAAGACCAAGAGACCAAAATGAAAGATATACTACAACGTATGAAAATGGTTAATTGGAATTGTGCACTTTCTCCAAGTGATTTTAGCTCAAGTAATAACACAAAGCTAGATACTCCACCAGACTAGATAAATTCTTGTCCTCGAATCCATTAAGACCAAGAGACCAAAATGAAAGATATACTACAACGTATGAAAATGGTTAATTGGAATTGTGAACTTTCTCAAAGTGATGTTAGCTCAAGTAAAAGCACAAAGCTAGATACTCCACCAGACTAGAAAAATTCTTGTCCTCGAATCCATTAAGACCAAGAGACCAAAATGAAAGATATACTACAACGTATGAAAATGGTTAATTGGAATTGTGCACTTTCTCCAAGTGATGTTAGCTCAAGTAATAGAACGAAGCTAGATACTCCACCAGACTAGATAAATTCTTGTCCTCGAATCCATTAAGACCAAGAGACCAAAATGAAAGATATACTACAACGTATGAAAATGGTTAATTGGAATTGTGCACTTTATCTAAGTGATGTTAGCTCAAGTAATAACACGAAGCTAGATACTCCACCAGACTAGATAAATTCTTGTCCTCGAATCTATTAAGACCAAGAGACCAAAATGAAAGATATACTACAACGTATGAAAATGGTTAATTGGAATTGTGCACTTTCTCCAAGTGATGTTAGCTCAAGTAATAACACAAAGCTAGATACTCCACCAGACTAGATAAATTCTTGTCCTCGAATCTATTAAGACCAAGAGACCAAAATGAAAGATATACTACAACGTATGAACATTGTTAGTTGGAATTGTGCACTTTCTTCAAGTGATGTTAGCTCAAGTAATAACACAAAGCTAGATACTCCACCAGACTAGATAAATTCTTGTCCTCGAATCCATTAAGACCAAGAGACCAAAATGAAAGATATACTACAACGTATTAAAATGGTTAATTGGAATTGTGCACTTTCTCCAAGTGATGTTAGCTCAAGTAATAACACGAAGCTAGATACTCCACCAGACTAGATAAATTCTTGTCCTCGAATCCATTAAGACCAAGAGACCAAAATGAAAGAAATACTACAACGTATGAAAATGGTTAATTGGAATTGTGCACTTTCTCCAAGTGATGTTAGCTCAAGTAATAACACAATGCTAGATACTCCACCAGACTAGATAAATTCTTGTCCTCGAATCTATTAAGACCTAGAGACCAAAATGAAAGATATACTACAACGTATGAAAATGGTTAATTGGAATTGTTAACTTTCTCCAAGTGATGTTAGCTCAAGTAATAACACAAAGCTAGATACTCCACCAGACTAGATAAATTCTGGTCCTCGAATATATTAAGACCAAGAGACCAAAATGAAAGATATACTACAACGTATGAAAATGGTTAATTGGAATTGTGCACTTTCTCCAAGTGAGGTTAGCTCAAGTAATAACACAAAGCTAGATACTCCACCAGACTAGATAAATTCTTGTCCTCGAATGCATTAAGACCAAGAGACCAAAATGGAAGATATACTACAACGTATGAAAATGGTTAATTGCAATTGTGCACTTTCTCAAAGTGATGTTAGCTCAAGTAATAACACGAAGCTAGATACTCCACCAGACTAGATAAATTCTTGTCCTCGAATCCATTAAGACCAAGAGACCAAAAAGAAAGATATACTACAACGTATGAAAATGGTAAATTGGAATTGTGTACTTTTTCCAAGTGATGTTAGCTCAAGTAATAACACGAAGCTAGATACTCCACCAGACTAGAAAAATTCTTGTCCTCGAATCCATTAAGACCAAGAGACCAAAATGAAAGATATACTACAAGGTATGAAAATAGTTTATTGAAATTGTGCACATTTTCCAAGTGATGTTAGCTCAAGTAATAACACAAAGCTAGATACTCCACCAGACTAGATAAATTCTTGTCCTCGAATTCATTAAGACCAAGAGACCAAAATGAAAGATATACTACAACGTATGAAAATGGTTAATTGGAATTGTGCACTTTCTCCAAGTGATGTTAACTCAAGTAATAACACAAACCTAGATACTCCACCAGACTAGATAAATTCTTGTCCTCGAATCCATTAAGACCAAGAGACCAAAATGAAAGATATACTACAACGTATGAAAATGGTTAATTGGAATTGTGCACTTTCTCCAAGTGATGTTAGCTCAAGTAATAACACAAAGCTTGATACTCCACCAGACTAGATAAATTCTTGTCCTCGAATCCATTAAGACCAAGAGACCAAAATGAAAGATATACTACAACGTATGAAAATGGTTAATTGGAATTGTGCACTTTCTCCAAGTGATGTTAACTCAAGTAATAACACAAACCTAGATACTCCACCAGACTAGATAAATTCTTGTCCTCGAATCCATTAAGACCAAGAGACCAAAATGAAAGATATACTACAACGTATGAAAATGGTTAATTGGAATTGTGCACTTTCTCCAAGTGATGTTAACTCAAGTAATAACACAAACCTAGATACTCCACCAGACTAGATAAATTCTTGTCCTCGAATCCATTAAGACCAAGAGACCAAAATGAAAGATATACTACAACGTATGAAAATGGTTAATTGGAATTGTGCACTTTCTCCAAGTGATGTTAGCTCAAGTAATAACACAAAGCTAGATACTCCACCAGACTAGATAAATTCTTGTCCTCGAATCCATTAAGACCAAGAGACCAAAATGACAGATATACTACAACGTATGTAAATAGTTAATTGGAATTGTGCATTTTCTCCAACTGATGTTAGCTCAAGTAATAACACAAAGCTAGATACTCCACCAGACTAGATAAATTCTTGTCCTAGAATCCATTAAGACCAAGAGACCAAAATGAAAGATATACTACAACGTATGAAAATGGTTAATTGGAATTGTGCACTTTCTCAAAGTGATGTTAGCTCAAGTAATAACACAAAGCTAGATACTCCACCAGACTAGATAAATTCTTGTCCTCGAATCCATTAAGACCAAGAGACCAAAATGAAAGATATACTACAACGTATGAAAATGGTTAATTGGAATTGTGCACTTTCTCCAAGTGATGTTAGCTCAAGCAATAACACGAAGCTAGATACTCCACCAGACTAGATAAATTCTTGTCCTCGAATCCATTAAGACCAAGAGACCAAAATGAAAGATATACTACAACGTATGAAAATGGTTAATTGGAATTGTGCACTTTCTCAAAGTGATGTTAGCTCAAGTAATAACACAAAGCTAGATACTCCACCAGACTAGATAAATTCTTGTCCTCGAATCCATTAAGACCAAGAGACCAAAATGAAAGATATACTACAACGTATGAAAATGGTTAATTGGAATTGTGCACTTTCTCCAAGTGATGTTAGCTCAAGTAATAACACAAAGCTAGATACTCCACCAGACTAGATAAATTCTTGTCCTCGAATCCATTAAGACCAAGAGACCAAAATGAAAGATATACTACAACGTATGAAAATGGTTAATTGGAATTGTGCACTTTCTCCAAGTGATGTTAGCTCAAGTAATAACACAAAGCTAGATACTCCACCAGACTAGATAAATCCTTGTCCTCGAATCTATTAAGACCAAGATACCAAAATGAAAGATATACTACAACGTATGAAAATGGTTTATTGGAATTGTGAACTTTCTCCAAGTGATGTTAGCTATAGTAATAACACGAAGCTAGATACTCCACCAGACTAGATAAATTCTGGTCCTCGAATCCATTAAGACCAAAAGACCAAAATGAAAGATATACTACAACGTATGAAAATGGTTAATTGGAATTGTGCACTTTCTCCAAGTGATGTTAGCTCAAGCAAAAACACGAAGCAAGATACTCCACCAGACTAGATGAATTCTTGTCCTCGAATCCATTAAGACCAAGAGACCAAAATGAAAGATGTACTACAACGTATGAAAATCGTTAATTGGAATTTTGAACCTTCAACAAGTGATGTTAGCTCAAGTAATAACACGAAGCTAGATACTCCACCAGACTAGATAAATTCTTATCCTCGAATCCATTAAGACCAAGAGACCAAAATGAAAGATATACTACAACGTATTAAAATGGTTAATTGGAATTGTGCACTTTCTCCAAGTGATGTTAGCTCAAGTAATAACACAAAGCTAGATACTCCACCAGACTAGATAAATTCTTGTCCTCGAATTCATTAAGACCAAGAGACCAAAATGAAAGATATACTACAACGTATGAAAATGGTTAATTGGAATTCTGCACTTTCTCCAAGTGAATTTAGCTCAAGTAATAACACAAAGCTAGATACTCCACCAGACTAGATAAATTCTTGTCCTCGAATCCATTAAGACCAAGAGACCAAAATGAAAGATATACTACAACGTATGAAAATGGTTAATTGGAATTGTGCACGTTTTCCCAGTGATTTTAGCTCAAGTAATAACACAAAGCTAGATACTCCACCAGACTAGATAAATTCTTGTCCTCGAATCCATTAAAACCAAGAGACCAAAATGAAAGATATACTACAACGTATGAAAATGGTTAATTGGAATTGTGCACTTTCTCCAAGTGATGTTAGCTCTTGTAATAACACAAAGCTAGATACTCCACCAGACTAGATAAATTCTTGTCCTCGAATCCATTAAGACCTAGAGACCAAAATGAAAGATATACTACAACGTATGAAAATGGTTAATGGGAATTGTGCACTTTCTCCAAGTGATGTTAGCTCAAGTAATAACACAAAGCTAGATACTCCACCAGACTAGATAAATTCTTGTCCTCGAATCCATTAAGACCAAGACACCAAAATGAAAGATATACTACAACGTATGAAAATGGTTAATTGGAATTGTGCACTTTCTCCAAGTGATGTTAGCTCAAGTAATAACACAAAGCTAGATACTCCACCAGACTAGATAAATTCTTGTCCTCGAATCCATTAAGACCAAGAGACCAAAATGAAAGATATACTACAACGTATGAAAATGGTTAATTGGAATTCTGCATTTTCTCCAAGTGATGTACGCTATAGTAATAACACGAAGCTAGATACTCCACCAGACTAGATAAATTCTTGTCCTCGAATCCATTAAGACCAAAAGACCAAAATGAAAAATATACTACAACTTATGAAAATGGTTAATTGGAATTGTGCACTTTCTCCAAGTGATGGTAGCTCAAGTAATAACACAAAGCTGGATACTCCACCAGACTAGATAAATTCTTGTCCTCGAATCAATTAAGACCAAGAGACCAAAATGAAAGATATACTACAACGTATGAAAATGGTTAATTGGAATTGGGCACTTTCTCCAAGTGATGTTAGCTCAAGTAATAACACGAAGCTTGATACTCCACCAGACTAGATAAATTCTTGTCCTCGAATCTATTAAGACCAAGAGACCAAAATGAAAGATATACTACAACGTATGAAAATCGTTAATTGGAATTGTGCACTTTCTCCAAGTGATGTTAGCTCAAGTAATAACACAAAGCTAGATACTCCACCAGACTAGATAAATTCTTGTCCTCGAATCAATTAAGACCAAGAGACCAAAATGAAAGATTGACTACAACGTATGAAAATGGTTAATTGGAATTGTGCACTTTCTCCAAGTGATGTTAGCTCAAGTAATAACACGAAGCTAGATACTCCACCAGACTAGATAAATTCTTGTCCTCAAATCCATTAAGACCAAGAGACCAAAATGAAAGATATACTACAACGTATGAAAATGGTTAATTGGAATTGTGCACTTTCTCCAAGTGATGTTAGCTCAAGTAATAACACAAAGCTAGATACTCCACCAGACTAGATAAATTCTTGTCCTCGAATCCATCAAGACATAGAGACCAAAATGAAAGATATACTACAACGTATGAAAATGGTTAATTGGAATTGTGCACTTTCTCCAAGTGATGTTAGCTCAAGTAATAACACGAAGCAAGATACTCCACCAGACTAGATAAATTCTTGTCCTCGAATCCATTAAGACCAAGAGACCAAAATGAAAGATATACTACAACGTATGAAAATGGTTAATTGGAATTGTGCACTTTCTCCAAGTGATGTTAGCTCAAGTAATAACACAAAGCTAGATACTCCACCAGACTAGATAAATTCTTGTCCTCGAATCCATTAAGACCAAGAGACCAAAATGAAAGATATACTACCATGTATGAAAATGGTTAATTGGAATTGTGCACTTTCTCCAAGTGATGTTAGCTCAAGTAATAACACAAAGCTAGATACTCCACCAGACTAGATAAATTCTTGTCCTCGAATCTATTAAGACCAAGAGACCAAAATGAAAGATATACTACAACGTATGAAAATGGTTAATTGGAATTGTGCACTTTCTCCAAGTGATGTTAGCTCAAGTAATAACACAAAGCTTGATACTCCACCAGACTAGATAAATTCTTGTCCTCGAATCCATTAAGACCAAGAGACCAAAATGAAAGATATACTACAACGTATGAAAATGGTTAATTGGAATTGTGCACTTTCTCCAAGTGATGTTAGCTCAAGTAATAACACAAAGCTAGATACTCCACCAGACTAGATAAATTCTTGTCCTCGAATCCATTAAGACCAAGAGACCAAAATGAAAGATATACTACAACGTATGAAAATGGTTAATTGGAATTGTGCACTTTCTCCAAGTGATGTTAGCTCAAGTAATAACACAAAGCTAGATACTCCACCAGACTAGATAAATTCTTGTCCTCGAATCCATTAAGACCAAGAGACCAAAATGAAAGATATACTACAACGTATGAAAATGGTTAATTGGAATTGTGCACTTTCTCAAAGTGATGTTAGCTCAAGCAATAACACGAACCTTGATACTCCACCAGACTAGATAAATTCTTGTCCTCGAATCCATTAAGACCAAGAGACCAAAATGAAAGATATACTACAACGTATGAAAATGGTTAATTGGAATTGTGAACTTTCTCAAAGTGATGTTAGCTCAAGTAATAACACAAAGCTAGATACTCCACCAGACTAGATAAATTCTTGTCCTCGAATTCATTAAGACCAAGAGACCAAAATGAAAGATATACTACAACGTATGAAAATGGTTAATTGGAATTGTGCACTTTCTCCAAGTGATGTTAGCTCAAGCAATAACACGAAGCAAGATACTCCACCAGACTAGATAAATTCTTGTCCTCGAATCTATTAAGACAAAGAGACCAAAATGAAAGATATATTACAACGTATGAAAATGGTTAATTGGAATTGTGCAATTTCTCCAAGTGATGCTAGCTCAAGTAATAACACACAACTAGATACTCCACCAGACTAGATAAATTCTTGTCCTCGAATCCATTAAGACCAAGAGACCAAAATGAAAGATATACTACAACGTATGAAAATGGTTAATTGGAATTGTGCACTTTCTCTAAGTGATGTTAGCTCAAGTAATAACACAAAGCTAGATACTCCACCAGACTAGATAAATTCTTGTCCTCGAATCCATTAAGACCAAGAGACCAAAATGAAAGATATACTACAACGTATGAAAATGGTTAATTGGAATTGTGCACTTTCTCCAAGTGATGTTAGCTCAAGTAATAACACAAAGCTAGATACTCCACCAGACTAGATAAATTCTTGTCCTCGAATCCATTAAGACCAAGAGACCAAAATGAAAGATATACTACAACGTATTAAAATGGTTAATTGGAATTGGGCACTTTCTCCAAGTGATGTTAGCTCAAGTAATAACACAAAGCTAGATACTCCACCAGACTAGATAAATTCTTGTCCTCGAATCCATTAAGACCAAGAGACCAAAATGAAAGATATACTACAACGTATGAAAATGGTTAATTGGAATTGTGCACTTTCTCCAAGTGATGTTAGCTCAAGTAATAACACAAAGCTAGATACTCCACCAGACTAGATAAATTCTTGTCCTCGAATCCATTAAGACCAAGAGACCAAAATGAAAGATATACTACAACGTATGAAAATGGTTAATTGGAATTGTGCACTTTCTCCAAGTGATGTTAGCTCAAGTAATAACACGAAGCTAGATACTCCACCAGACTAGATAAATTCTTGTCCTCGAATCCATTAAGACCAAGAGACCAAAATGAAAGATATACTACAACGTATGAAAATGGTTAATTGGAATTGTGCACTTTCTCAAAGTGATGTTAGCTCAAGTAATAACACAAAGCTTGATACTCCACCAGACTAGATAAATTCTTGTCCTCGAATCTATTAAGACCTAGAGACCAAAATGAAAGATATACTACAACGTATGAAAATGGTTAATTGGAATTGTGCACTTTCTCCAAGTTATTTTAGCTCAAGTAATAACACAAAGCTAGATACTCCACCAGACTAGATAAATTCTTGTCCTCGAATCCATTAAGACCAAGAGACCAAAATGAAAGATATACTACAACGTATGAAAATGGTTAATTGGAATTGTGCACGTTTTCCAAGTGATTTTAGCTCAAGTAATAACACAAAGCTAGATACTCCACCAGACTAGATAAATTCTTGTCCTCAAATCCATTAAGACCAAGAGACCAAAATGAAAGATATACTACAACGTATGAAAATGGTTAATTGGAATTGTGCACTTTCTCCAAGTGATATTAGCTCAGGTAATAACACAAAGCTAGATACTCCACAAGACTAGATAAATTCTTGTCCTCGAATCCATTAAGACCAAGAGACCAAAATGAAAGATATACTACAACGTATAAAAATGGTTAATTGCAATTGTGCACTTTCTCCAAGTGATGTTAGCTCAAGTAATAACACAAAGCTAGATACTCCACCAGACTAGATAAATTCTTGTCCTGGAATCCATTAAGACCAAGAGACCAAAATGAAAGATATACTACAACGTATGAAAATGGTTAATTGGAATTGTGCACGTTTTCCAAGTGATTTTAGCTCAAGTAATAACACAAAGCTAGATACTCCACCAGACTAGATAAATTCTTGTCCTCGAACCCATTAAGACCAAGAGACCAAAATGAAAGATATACTACAACGTATGAAAATGGTTAATTGGAATTGTGCATTTTCTCAAAGTGATGTTAGCTCAAGTAATAACACAAAGCTAGATACTCCACCAGACTAGATAAATTCTTGTCCTCGAATCAATTAAGACCAAGAGACCAAAATGAAAGATATACTACAACGTATGAAAATGGTTAATTGGAATTGTGCACTTTCTCCAAGTGATGTTAGCTCAAGTAATAACACGAAGCTAGATACTCCACCAGACTAGATAAATTCTTGTCCTCGAATCCATTAAGACCAACAGACCAAAATGAAAGATATACTACAACGTATGAAAATGGTTAATTGGAATTGTGCACTTTCTCCAAGTGATGTTAGCTCAAGTAATAACACACAGCTAGATACTCCACCAGACTAGATAAATTCTTGTCCTCGAATCCATTAAGACAAAGAGACCAAAATGAAAGATATACTACAACGTATGAAAATGGTTAATTGGAATTGTGCACTTTCTCCAAGTGATGTTAGCTCTAGTAATAACACAAAGCTAGATACTCCACCAGATAGATAAATTCTTGTCCTCGAATCTATTAAGACCAAGAGACCAAAATGAAAGATATACTACAACGTATGAAAATGGTTAATTGGAATTGTGCACTTTCTCCCAGTGATGTTAGCTCAAGTAATAAAACAAAGCTAGATACTCCACCAGACTTGATAAATTCTTGTCCTCGAATCTATTAAGACCAAGAGACCAAAATGAAAGATATACTACAAGGTATAAAAATGGTTAATTGGAATGGTGCACTTTCTCCAAGTGATGTTAGCTCAAGTAATAACACAAAGCTAGATACTCCACCAGACTAGATAAATTCTTGTCCTCGAATCCATTAAGACCAAGAGACCAAAATGAAAGATATACTACAACGTATGAAAATGGTTAATTGGAATTGTGCACTTTCTCCAAGTGATTTTAGCTCAAGTAATAACACAAAGCTAGATACTCCACCAGACTAGATAAATTCTTGTCCTCGAATCTATTAAGACCAAGAGACCAAAATGAAAGATATACTACAACGTATGAAAATGGTTAATTGGAATTGTGCACTTTCTCCAAGTGATGTTAGCTCAAGTAATAACACGAAGCTAGATACTCCACCAGACTAGATAAATTCTTGTCCTCGAATCCATTAAGACCAAGAGACCAAAATGAAAGATATACTACAACGTATGAAAATGGTTAATTGGAATTTTGCACTTTCTCCAAGTGATGTTAGCTCAAGTAATAACACAAAGCTAGATACTCCACCAGACTAGATAAATTTTTGTCCTCGAATCCATTAAGACCAAGAGACCAAAATGAAAGATATACTACAACGTATGAAAATGATTAATTGGAATTGTGCACTTTCTCCAAGTGATCTTAGCTCAAGTAATAACACAAAGCTAGATACTCCACCAGACTAGATAAATTCTTGTCCTCGAATCCATTAAGACCAAGAGACCAAAATGAAAGATATACTACAAGGTATGAAAATTGTTAATTGGAATTGTGCACTTTCTCCAAGTAATGTTAGCTTTAGTGATAACACGAAGTTAGATACTCCACCAGACTAGATAAATTCTTGTCCTCGAATCCATTAAGACCAAGAGACCAAAATGAAAGATATACTACAACGTATGAAAATGGTTAATTGGAATTGTGCACTTTCTCCAAGTGATGTTAGCTCAAGTAATAACACAAAGCTAGATACTCCACCAGACTAGATAAATTCTTGTCCTCGAATCCATTAAGACCAAGAGACCAAAATGAAAGATATACTACAACGTATGAAAATGGTTAATTGGAATTGTGCACTTTCTCCAAGTGAGGTTAGCTCAAGTAATAACACAAAGCTAGATACTCCACCAGACTAGATAAATTCTTGTCCTCGAATCCATTAAGACCAAGAGACCAAAATGAAAGATATACTACAACGTATGAAAATGGTTAATTGGAATTGTGCACTTTCTCCAAGTGATGTTTGCTCAAGTAATAACACAAAGCTAGATACTCCACCAGACTAGATAAATTCTTTCCTCGAATCCATTAAGACCAAGAGACCAAAGGAACGATATACTACAACGTATGAAAATGGTTAATTGGAATTGTGCACTTTCTCCAAGTGATGTTAGCTCAAGTAATAACACAAAGCTAGATACTCCACCAGACTAGATAAATTCTTGTCCTCGAATCCATTAAGACCAAGAGACCAAAATGAAAGATATACTACAACGTATGAAAATGGTTAATTGGAATTGTGCAATTTCTCCAAGTGATGCTAGCTCAAGTAATAACACAAAGCTAGATACTCCACCAGACTAGATAAATTCTTGTCCTCGAATCCATTAAGACCAAAAGACCAAAATGAAAGATATACTACAACGTATGAAAATGGTTAATTGGAATTGTGCACTTTCTCCAAGTGATGTTAGCTCAAGTAATAACACAAAGCTAGATACTCAACCAGACTAGATAAATTCTTGTCCTCGAATCCATTAAGACCAAGAGACCAAAATGAAAGATATACTACAACGTATGAAAATGGTTAATTGGAATTGTGCACTTTCTCCAAGTGATATTAGCTCAAGTAATAACACAAAGCTAGATACTCCACCAGACTAGATAAATTCTTGTCCTCGAATCCATTAAGACCAAGAGACCAAAATGAAAGATATACGACAACGTATGAAAATAGTTAATTGGAATTGTGCACTTTCTCCAACTGATGTTAGCTCAAGCAATAACACGAAGCAAGATACTCCACCAGACTAGATAAATTCTTGTCCTCGAATCCATTAAGACCAAGAGACCAAAATGAAAGATATACTAGAACGTATGAAAATGGTTAATTGGAATTGTGCACTTTCTCCAAGTGATGTTAGCTCAAGTAATAACAAAAAGCTAGATACTCCACCAGACTAGATAAATTCTTGTCCTCGAATCCATTAAGACCAAGAGACCAAAATGAAAGATATACTACAACGTATGAAAATGGTTAATTGGAATTGTGCACTTTCTCCAAGTGAGTTTAGTTCAAGTAATAACACAAAGCTAGATACTCCACCAGACTAGATAAATTCTTGTTCTCGAATTTATTAAGACCAAGAGACCAAAATGAAAGATATACTACAACGTATGACAATGGTTAATTGGAATGGTGCACTTTCTCCAAGTGATGTTAGCTCAAGTAATAACACAAAGCTAGATACTCCACCAGACTAGATAAATTCTTGTCCTCGAATCCATTAAGACCAAGAGACCAAAATGAAAGATATACTACAACGTATGAAAATGGTTAATTGGAATTGTGCACTTTCTCCAAGTGATGTTAGCTCAAGTAATAACACAAAGCTAGATACTCCACCAGACTAGATAAATTCTTGTCCTCGAATCCATTAAGACAAAGAGACCAAATGAAAGATATACTACAACGTATGAAAATGGTTAATTGGAATTGTGCACTTTCTCCAAGTGATGTTAGCTCAAGTAATAACACAAAGCTAGATACTCCACCAGACTAGATAAATTCTTGTCTTGGAATCCATTAAGACAAAGAGACCAAAATGAAAGATATACTACAACGTATGAAAATGGTTAATTGGAATTGTGCACTTTCTCCAAGTGATGTTAGCTCAAGTAATAACACAAAGCTAGATACTCCACCAGACTAGATAAATTCTTGTCCTCGAATCCATTAAGACCAAGAGACCAAAATGAAAGATATACTACAACGTATGAAAATGGTTAATTGGAATTGTGCACTTTCTCCAAGTGATGTTAGCTCAAGTAATAACACAAAGCTAGATACTCCACCAGACTAGATAAATTCTTGTCCTCGAATCTATTAAGACCAAGAGACCAAAATGAAAGATATACTACAACGTATGAAAATGGTTAATTGGAATTGTGCACTTTCTCCAAGTGATGTTAGCTCAAGTAATAACACAAAGCTAGATACTCCACCAGACTAGATAAATTCTTGTCCTCGAATCTATTAAGACCAAGAGACCAAAATGAAAGATATGCTACAACGTATGAAAATGGTTAATTGGAATTGTGGACCTTCTCCCCGTGATGTTAGCTCCAGTAATAACCCAAAGCTAGATACTCCACCAGACTGGATAAATTCTGGTCCTCGAATCCATGAAGACCAAGAGACCAAACTGAAAGATATACTACAACGTATGAAAATGGTTAATTGGAATTGTGCACTTTATCCAAGTGATGTTAGCTCAAGTAATAACACGAAGCTAGATACTCAACCAGACTAGATAAATTCTTGTCCTCGAATCCATTAAGACCAAGAGACCAAAATGAAAGATATACTACAACGTATGAAAATGGTTAATTGGAATCGTGCACTTTCTCCAAGTGATGTTAGCTCAAGTAATAACACAAAGCTAGATACTCCACCAGACTAGATAAATTCTTGTCCTCGAATCCAGTAAGACCAAGAGACCAAAATGAAAGATATACTACAACGTATAAAAATGGTTAATTGGAATTGTGCACTTTCTCCAAGTGATGTTAGCTCAAGTAATAACACAAAGCTAGATACTCCACCAGACAAGATAAATTCTTGTCCTCGAATCCATTAAGACCAAGTGACCAAAATTAAAGATATACTACAACGTATGAAAATGGTTAATTGGAATTGTGCACTTTCTCCAAGTGATGTTAGCTCCAGTAATAACACAAAGCTAGATACTCCACCAGACTAGATAAATTCTTGTCCTCGAATTCATTAAGACCAAGAGACCAAAAATGAAAGATATACTACAACGTATGAAAATGGTTAATTGGAATTGTGCACTTTCTCCAAGTGATGTTAGCTCAAGTAATAACACAAAGCTAGATACTCCACCAGACTAGATAAATTCTTGTCCTCGAATCCATTAAGACCAAGAGACCAAAATGAAAGATATACTACAACGTATGAAAATGGTTAATTGGAATTGTGCACTTTCTCCAAGTGATGTTAGCTCAAGTAATAACACAAAGCTAGATACTCCACCAGACTAGATAAATTCTTGTCCTCGAATCCATTAAGACAAAGAGACCAAATGAAAGATATACTACAACGTATGAAAATGGTTAATTGGAATTGTGCACTTTCTCCAAGTGATGTTAGCTCAAGTAATAACAAAAAGCTAGATACTCCACCAGACTAGATAAATTCTTGTCCTCGAATCCATTAAGACCAAGAGACCAAAATGAAAGATATACTACAACGTATGAAAATCGTTAATTGGAATTGTGCACTTCCTCCAACTGATGTTAGCTCAATCAAAAACACGAAGCAAGATACTCCACCAGACTAGATAAATTCTTGTCCTCGAATCCATTAAGACCAAGAGACCAAAATGAAAGATATACTACAAGGTATGAAAATGGTTAATTGGAATGGTGCACTTTCTCCAAGTGATGATAGCTCAAGTAATAACACAAAGCTAGATACTCCACCAGACTAGATAAATTCTTGTCCTCGAATCCATTAAGACCAAGAGACCAAAATGAAAGATATACTACAACGTATGAAAATGGTTAATTGGAATTGTGCACTTTCTCCAAGTGATGTTAGCTCAAGTAATAACACAAAGCTAGATACTCCACCAGACTAGATAAATTCTTGTCCTCGAATCCATTAAGACCAAGAGACCAAAATGAAAGATATACTACAACGTATGAAAATGGTTAATTGGAATTGTGCACTTTCTCCAAGTGATGTTAGCTCAAGTAATAACACAAAGCTTGATACTCCACCAGACTAGATAAATTCTTGTCCTCGAATCCATTAAGACCAAGAGACCAAAATGAAAGATATGCTACAAGGTATGAAAATTGTTAATTGGAATTGTGCACTTTCTCCAAGTGATGTTAGCTCAAGTAATAACATGAAGCTAGATACTCCACCAGACTAGATAAATTCTTGTCCTCGAATCCATTAAGACCAAGAGACCAAAATGAAAGATATACTACAACGTATGAAAATCGTTAATTGGAATTGTGCACTTCCTCCAACTGATGTTAGCTCAAGCAAAAACACGAAGCAAGATACTCCACCAGACTAGATAAATTCTTGTCCTCGAATCCATTAAGACCAAGAGACCAAAATGAAAGATATACTACAAGGTATGAAAATGGTTAATTGGAATGGTGCACTTTCTCCAAGTGATGATAGCTCAAGTAATAACACAAAGCTAGATACTCCACCAGACTAGATAAATTCTTGTCCTCGAATCCATTAAGACCAAGAGACAAAAATGAAAGATATACTACAACGTATGAAAATGGTTAATTGGAATTGTGCACTTTCTCCAAGTGATGTTAGCTCAAGTAATAACACAAAGCTAGATACTCCACCAGACTAGATAAATTCTTGTCCTCGAATCCATTAAGACCAAGAGACCAAAATGAAAGATATACTACAACGTATGAAAATGGTTAATTGGAATTGTGCACTTTCTCCAAGTGATGTTAGCTCAAGTAATAACACAAAGCTTGATACTCCACCAGACTAGATAAATTCTTGTCCTCGAATCCATTAAGACCAAGAGACCAAAATGAAAGATATGCTACAAGGTATGAAAATTGTTAATTGGAATTGTGCACTTTCTCCAAGTGATGTTAGCTCAAGTAATAACATGAAGCTAGATACTCCACCAGACTAGATAAATTCTTGTCCTCGAATCCATTAAGACCAAG
Source organism: Euprymna scolopes (assembly GCF_053919585.1). Taxonomy (NCBI): domain Eukaryota; kingdom Metazoa; phylum Mollusca; class Cephalopoda; order Sepiida; family Sepiolidae; genus Euprymna; species Euprymna scolopes. Next base: position 2,072,464 of record NC_136524.1, read on the forward strand.
AGACCAAAATGAAAGATATACTACAACGTATGAAAATGGTTAATTGGAATTGTGAACTTTCTCCAAGTGATGTTAGCTCAAGTAATAACACAAAGCTAGATACTCCACCAGACTAGATAAATTCTTGTCCTCGAATCCATTAAGACCAAGAGACCAAAATGAAAGATATGCTACAAGGTATGAAAATTGTTAATTGGAATTGTGCACTTTCTCCAAGTGATGTTAGCTCAAGTAATAACATGAAGCTAGATACTCCACCAGACTAGATAAATTCTTGTCCTCGAATCCATTAAGACCAAGAGACCAAAATGAAAGATATACTACAACGTATGAAAATGGTTAATTGGAAGTGTGCACTTTCTCAAAGTGATGTTAGCTCAAGTAATAACACAAAGCTAGATACTCCACCAGACTAGATAAATTCTTGTCCTTGAATCCATTAAGACCAAGAGACCAAAATGAAAGATATACTACAAGGTATGAAAATGGTTAATTGGAATGGTGCACTTTCTCCAAGTGATGTTAGCTCAAGTAATAACACAAAGCTAGATACTCCACCAGACTAGATAAATTCTTGTCCTCGAATCCATTAAGACCAAGAGACAAAAATGAAAGATATACTACAACGTATGAAAATGGTTAATTGGAATTGTGCACTTTCTCCAAGTGATGTTAGCTCAAGTAATAACACAAAGCTAGATACTCCACCAGACTAGATAAATTCTTGTCCTCGAATCCATTAAGACCAAGAGACCAAAATGAAAGATATACTACAACGTATGAAAATGGTTAATTGGAATTGTGCACTTTCTCAAAGTGATGTTAGCTCAAGTAATAACACAAAGCTAGATACTCCACCAGACTAGATAAATTCTTGTCCTCGAATCCATTAAGACCAAGAGACCAAAATGAAAGATATACTACAACGTATGAAAATGGTTAATTGGAATTGTGCACTTTCTCCAAGTGATGTTAGCTCAAGTAATAACAAAAAGCTAGATACTCCACCAGACTAGATAAATTCTTGTCCTCGAATCTATTAAGACCTAGAGACCAAAATGAAAGATATACTACAACGTATGAAAATGGTTAATTGGAATTGTGCACTTTCTCCAAGTTATGTTAACGTCAAGCCATAACACGAAGCTAGATACTCCACCAGACTAGATAAATTCTTGTCCTCGAATCCATTAAGACCATGAGACCAAAATGAAAGATATACTACAACGTATGAAAATGGTTAATTGGAATTGTGCACTTTCTCCAAGTGATGTTAGCTCAAGTAATAACACAAAGCTAGATACTCCACCAGACTAGATAAATTCTTGTCCTCGAATCCATTAAGACCAAGAGACCAAAATGAAAGATATACTACAACGTATGAAAATGGTTAATTGGAATTGTGCACTTTCTCCAAGTGATGTTAGCTCAAGTAATAACACAAAGCTAGATACTCCACCAGACTAGATAAATTCTTGTCCTCGAATCCATTAAGACCAAGAGACCAAAATGAAAGATATACTACAACGTATGAAAATGGTTAATTGGAATTGTGCACTTTCTCCAAGTGATGTTAACTCAAGTAATAACACGAAGCTAGATATTCCACCAGACTAGATAAATTCTTGTCCTCGAATCCATTAAGACCAAGAGACCAAAATAAAAGATATACTACAACGTATGAAAATGGTTAATTGGAATTGTACACTTTCTCAAAGTGATGTTAGCTCAAGTAATAACACAAAGCTAGATACTCCACCAGACTAGATAAATTCTTGTCCTCGAATCTATTAAGACCAAGAGACCAAAATGAAAGATATACTACAACGTATGAAAACGGTTAATTGGAATTGTGCACTTTCTCCAAGTGATGTTAGCTCAAGTAATAACACAAAGCTAGATACTCCACCAGACTAGATAAATTCTTGTCCTCGAATCCATTTAGACCAAGAGACCAAAATGAAAGATATACTACAACGTATGAAAATGGTTAATTGGAATTGTGCACTTTCTCCAAGTGATGTTAGCTCAAGTAATAACACAAAGCTAGATACTCCACCAGACTAGATAAATTCTTGTCCTCGATTTCATTAAGACAAAGAGACCAAAATGAAAGATATACTACAACGTATGAAAATGGTTAATTGGAATTGTGCACTTTCTCCAACTGATGTTAGCTCAAGTAATAACAAAAAGCATGATACTCCACCAGACTAGATAAATTCTTGTCCTCGAATCTATTAAGACCAAGAGACCAAAATGAAAGATATACTACAACGTATGAAAATGGTTAATTGGAATTGTGAACTTTCTCCAAGTGATGTTAGCTCAAGTAATAACACAAAGCTAGATACTCCACCAGACTAGATAAATTCTTGTCCTCGAATCCATTAAGACCAAGAGACCAAAATGAAAGATATACTACAACGTATGAAAATGGTTAATTGGAATTGTGCACTTTCTCCAAGTGATGTTAGCTCAAGTAATAACACAAAGCTAGATACTCCACCAGACTAGATAAATTCTTGTCCTCGAATCCATTAAGACCAAGAGACCAAAATGAAAGATAAACTACAACGTATGAAAATGGTTAATTGGAATTGTGCACTTTCTCCAAGTGATGTTAGCTCAAGTAATAACACAAAGCTAGATACTCCACCAGACTAGATAAATTCTTGTCCTCGAATCCATTAAGACCAAGAGACCAAAATGAAAGATATACTACAACGTATGACAATGGTTAATTGGAATTGTGCACTTTCTCCAAGTGATGTTAGGTCAAGTATTAACACAAAGCTAGATACTCCACCAGACTAGATAAATTCTTGTCCTCGAATCCATTAAGACCTAGAGACCAAAATGAAAGATATACTACAACGTATGAAAATGGTTAATTGGAATTGTGCACTTTCTCCAAGTGATGTTAGCTCAAGTTATAACACAAAGCTAGATACTCCACCAGACTAGATAAATTCTTGTCCTCGAATCCATTAAGATCAAGAGACCAAAATGAAAGATATACTACAACGTATGAAAATGGTTAATTGGAATTGTGCACTTTCTCCAAGTGATGTTAGCTCAAGTAATAACACAAAGCTAGATACTCCACCAGACTAGATAAATTCTTGTCCTCGAATCCATTAAGACCAAGAGACCAAAATGAAAGATATACTACAACGTATGAAAATGGTTAATTGGAATTGTGCACTTTCTCCAAGTGATGTTAGCTCAAGTAATAACACAAAGCTAGATACTCCACCAGACTAGATAAATTCTTGTCCTCGAATCCATTAAGACCAAGAGACCAAAATGAAAGATATACTACAACGTATGACAATGGTTAATTGGAATTGTGCACTTTCTCCAAGTGATGTTAGGTCAAGTATTAACACAAAGCTAGATACTCCACCAGACTAGATAAATTCTTGTCCTCGAATCCATTAAGACCAAGAGACCAAAATGAAAGTTATACTACAACGTATGAAAATGGTTAATTGGAATTGTGCACTTTCTCCAAGTGATGTTAGCTCAAGTAATAACACAAAGCTAGATACTCCACCAGACTAGATAAATTCCTTTCCTCGAATCCATTAAGACCAAGAGACCAAAATGAAAGATATACTACAACGTATGAAAATGGTTAATTGTAATTGTGCACTTTCTCCAAGTGATGTTAGCTCAAGTTATAACACAAAGCTAGATACTCCACCAGACTAGATAAATTCTTGTCCTCGAATCCATTAAGATCAAGAGACCAAAATAAAAGATATACTACAACGTATGAAAATGGTTAATTGGAATTGTGCACTTTCTCCAAGTGATGTTAGCTCAAGTAATAACACAAAGCTAGATACTCCACCAGACTAGATAAATTCTTGTCCTCGAATCCATTAAGACTAAGAGACCAAAATGAAAGATATACTACAACGTATGAAAATGGTTAATTGGAATTGTGCACTTTCTCCAAGTGATGTTAGCTCAAGTAATAACACAGAGCTAGATACTCCACCAGACTAGATAAATTCTTGTCCTCGAATCTATTAAGACCAAGAGACCAAAATGAAAGATATACGACAACGTATGAAAATGGTTAATTGGAATTGTGCACTCTCTCCAAGTGATGTTAGCTCAGGTAATAACACAAAGCTAGATACTCCACCAGACTAGATAAATTCTTGTCCTCGAATTCATTAAGACCAAGAGACCAAAATGAAAGATATACTACAACGTATGAAAATGGTTAATTGGAATTGTGCACTTTCTCCAAGTGATGTTACCTCAAGTAATAACACAAAGCTTGATACTCCACCAGACTAGATAAATTCTTGTCCTCGAATCCATTAAGACCAAGAGACCAAAATGAAAGATATACTACAACGTATGAGAATAGTTAATCGGAATTGTGCACTTTCTCCAAGTTATGTTAGCTCAAGTAATAACACAAAGCTAGATACTCCACCAGACTAGATAAATTCTTGTCCTCGAATCTATTAAGACCTAGAGACCAAAATGAAAGATATACTACAACGTATGAAAATGGTTAATTGGAATTGTGCACTTTCTCCAAGTGATGATAGCTCAAGTAATAACACAAAGCTAGATACTCCACCAGACTAGATAAATTCTTGTCCTCGAATCCATTAAGACCAAGAGACCAAAATGAAAGATATACTACAACGTATGAAAATGGTTAATTAAAATGGTGCACCTTTTCCAAGTGATGTTAGCTCAAGTATTAACACAAAGCTAGATACTCCACCAGACTAGATAAATTCTTGTCCTCGAATCCATTAAGACCAAGAGACCAAAATGAAAGATATACTACAACGTATGAAAATGGTTAATTGGAATTGTGCACTTTCTCCAAGTGATGTTAGCTCAAGTAATAACACAAAGCTAGATACTCCACCAGACTAGATAAATTCTTGTCCTCGAATCCATTAAGACCAAGAGACCAAAATGAAAGATATACTACAACGTATGAAAATGGTTAATTGGAATTGTGCACTTTTTCCAAGTGATGTTAGCTCAAGCAATAACACGAAGCAAGATACTCCACCAGACTAGATAAATTCTTGTCCTCGAATCTATTAAAACCAAGAGACCAAAATGAAAGATATACTACAACGTATGAAAATGGTTAATTGGAATTGTGCACTTTCTCCAAGTGATGTTAGCTCAAGTAATAACACAAAGCTAGATACTCCACCAGACTAGATAAATTCTTGTCCTCGAATCCATTAAGACCAAGAGACCGAAATGAAAGATATACTACAACGTATGAAAATGGTTAATTGGAATTGTGCACTTTCTCCAAGTGATGTTAGCTCAAGTAATAACACGAACCTTGATACTCCACCAGACTAGATAAATTCTTGTCCTCGAATCTATTAAGACCAAGAGACCAAAATGAAAGATATACTACAACGTATGAAAATGGTTAATTGGAATTGTGCACTTTCTCCAAGTGATGTTAGCTCAAGTAATAACACAAAGCTAGATACTCCACTAGACTAGATAAATTCTTGTCCTCGAATCTATTAAGACCAAGAGACCAAAATGAAAGATATACTACAACGTATGAAAATCGTTAATTGGAATTGTGCACTTTCTCCAAGTGATGTTAGCTCAAGTAATAACACAAAGCTAGATACTCCACCAGACTAGATAAATTCTTGTCCTCGAATCCATTAAGACCAAGAGACCAAAATGAAAGATATACTACAACGTATGAAAATGGTTAATTGGAATTGTGCACTTTCTCCAAGTGATGTTAGCTCAAGTAATAACACAAAGCTAGATACTCCACCAGACTAGATAAATTCTTGTCCTCGAATCCATTAAGACCTAGAGACCAAAATGAAAGATATACAACAACGTATGAAAATGGTTAATTGGAATGGTGCACTTTCTCCAATTTATGTTAGCTCAAGTAATAACACAAAGCTAGATACTCCACCAGACTAGATAAATTCTTGTCCTCGAATCCATTAAGACCAAGAGACCAAAATGAAAGATATACTACAACGTATGAAAATTTTTAATTGGAATTGTGCACTTTCTCCAAGTGATGTTAGCTCAAGTAATAACACAAAGCTAGATACTCCACCAGACTAGATAAATTCTTGTCCTCGAATTCATTAAGACCAAGAGACCAAAATGAAAGATATACTACAACGTATGAAAATGGTTAATTGGAATTGTTAACCTTCAACAAGTGATGTTAGCTCAAGTAATAACACGAAGCTAGATACTCCACCAGACTAGATAAATTCTTGTCCTCGAATCCATTAAGACCAAGAGACCAAAATGAAAGATATACTACAACGTATGAAAATGGTTAATTGGAATTGTGCATCTTTTACAAGTGATGTTAGCTCAAGTAATAACACAAAGCTAGATACTCCACCAGACTAGATAAATCCTTGTCCTCGACTCTATTAAGACCAAGAGACCAAAATGAAAGATATACTACAACGTATGAAAATGGTTAATTGGAATTGTGCACTTTATCCAAGTGATGTTAGCTCAAGTAATAACACAAAGCTAGATACTCCACCAGACTAGATAAATTCTTGTCCTCGAATCCATTAAGACCAAGAGACCAAAATGAAAGATATACTACAACGTATGAAAATGGTTAATTGGAATGGGGCACTTTCTCCAAGTGATGTTAGCTCAAGTAATAACACGAAGCTAGATACTCCACCAGACTAGATAAATTCTTGTCCTCGAATCCATTAAGACCAAGAGTCCAAAATGAAATATATACTACAACGTATGAAAATGGTTAATTGGAATGGTGCATTTTCTCCAAGTGATTTTAGCTCAAGTAATAACACGAAGCCTGATACTCCACCAGACTAGATAAATTCTTGTCCTGGAATCCATTAAGACCAAGAGACCAAAATGAAAGATATACTACAACGTATGAAAATGGTTAATTGGAATTGTGCACTTTCTCCAAGTGATGTTAGCTCAAGTAATAACACAAAGCTAGATACTCCACCAGACTAGATAAATTCTTGTCCTCGAATCTATTAAGACCAAGAGACCAAAATGAAAGATATACTACAACGTATGAAAATGGTTAATTGGAATTGTGCACTTTCTCCAAGTGATGTTAGCTCAAGTAATAACACAAAGCTAGATACTCCACCAGACTAGATAAATTCTTGTCCTCGAATCCATTAAGACCAAGAGACCAAAATGAAAGATATACTACAACGTATGAAAATTGTTAATTGGAATTGTGCACTTTCTCCAAGTGATGTTAGCTATAGTAATAACACGAAGCTAGATACTCCACCAGACTAGATAAATTCTTGTCCTCGAATCCATTAAGACCAAGAGACCAAAATGAAAGATATACTACAACGTATGAAAATTGTTAATTGGAATTGTGCACTTTCTCCAAGTGATGTTAGCTCAAGTAATAACACAAAGCTAGAAACTCCACCAGACTAGATAAATTCTTGTCCTCGAATCCATTAAGACCAAGAGACCAAAATGAAAGATATACTACAACGTATGAAAATGGTTAATTGGAATTGTGCACTTTCTCCAAGTGATGTTAGCTCAAGTAATAACACAAAGCTTGATACTCCACCAGACTAGATAAATTCTTGTCCTCGAATCCAGTAAGACCAAGAGACCAAAATGAAAGATATACTACAACGTACGAAAATGGTTAATTGGAATTGTGCACTTTCTCCAAGTGATGTTAGCTCAAGCAATAACACGAAGCAAGATACTCCACCAGACTAGATAAATTCTTGTCCTCGAATCTATTAGGACCAAGAGACCAAAATGAAAGATATACTACAACGTATGAAAATGGTTAATTGAAATTGTGCACTTTCTCCAAGTGATGTTAGCTCAAGTAATAACACACAGCTAGATACTCCACCAGACTAGATAAATTCTTGTCCTCAAATCCATTAAGACCAAGAGACCAAAATGAAAGATATACGACAACGTATGAAAATGGTTAATTGGAATTGTGCACTTTCTCAAAGTGATGTTAGCTCAAGTAATAACACGAAGCTTGATACTCCACCAGACTAGATAAATTCTTGTCCTCGAATCTATTAAGACCAAGAGACCAAAATGAAAGATATACTACAACGTATGAAAATGGTTAATTGGAATTGTGCACTTTCTCCAAGTGATGTTAGCTCAAGTAATAACACAAAGCTAGATACTCCACAAGACTAGATAAATTCTTGTCCTCGAATCCATTAAGACCAAGAGACCAAAATGAAAGATATACTACAACGTATGAAAATGGTTAATTGGAATTGTGCACTTTCTCCAAGTGATGTTAGCTCAAGTAATCACACAAAGCTAGATACTCCACCAGACTAGATAAATTCTTGTCCTCGAATCCATTAAGACCAAGAGACCAAAATGAAAGATATACTACAACGTATGAAAATGGTTAATTGGAATTGTGCACTTTTTCCAAGTGATGTTAGCTCAAGTAATAACACAAAGCTAGATACTCCACCAGACAAGATAAATTCTTGTCCTCGAATCCATTAAGACCAAGAGACCAAAATGAAAGATATACTACAACGTATGAAAATGGTTAATTGGAATTGTGCACTTTCTCCAAGTGATGTTAGCTCAAGTAATAACACAAAGCTAGATACTCCACCAGACAAGATAAATTCTTGTCCTCGAATCCATTAAGACCAAGAGACCAAAATGAAAGATATACTACAACGTATGAAAATGGTTAATTGGAATTGTGCACTTTCTCCAAGTGATGTTAGCTCAAGTAATAACACAAAGCTAGATACTCCACCAGACTAGATAAATTCTTGTCCTCGAATCCATTAAGACAAAGAGACCAAATGAAAGATATACGACAACGTATGAAAATGGTTAATTGGAATTGTGCACTTTCTCCAAGTGATGCTAGCTCAAGTAATAACACAAAGCTAGATACTCCACCAGACTAGATAAATTCTTGTCCTCGAATCCATTAAGACCAAGAGACCAAAATGAAAGATATACTACAACGTATGAAAATGGTTAATTGGAATTGTGCACTTTCTCCAAGTGATGTTAGCTCAAGTAATAAAACAAAGCTAGATACTCCACCAGACTAGATAAATTCTTGTCCTCGAATCCATTAAGACCAAGAGACCAAAATGAAAGATATACTACAACGTATGAAAATGGTTAATTGGAATTGTGCACTTTCTCCAAGTGATGTTAGCTCAAGTAATAACACAAACCTTGATACTCAACCAGACTAGATAAATTCTTGTCCTCGAATCCATTAAGACCAAGAGACCAAAATGAAAGATATACTACAACGTATGAAAATGGTTAATTGGAATTGTGCACTTTCTCCAAGTGATGTTAGCTCAAGTAATAACACAAAGCTAGATACTCCACCAGACTAGATAAATTCTTGTCCTCGAATCCATTAAGACCAAGAGACCCAAATGAAAGATATACTACAACGTATGAAAATGGTTAATTGGAATTGTGCACTTTCTCCAAGTGATGTTAGCTCAAGTAATAACACAAAGCTAGATACTCCACCAGACTAGATAAATTCTTGTCCTCGAATCCATTAAGACCAAGAGACAAAAATTAAAGATATACTACAACGTATGAAAATTGTTAATTGGAATTGTGCACTTTCTCCAAGTGATGTTAGCTCAAGTAATAACACAAAGCTAGATACTCCACCAGACTAGATAAATTCTTGTCCTCGAATCCATTAAGACCAAGAGACCAAAATGAAAGATATACTACAACGTATGAAAATGGTTAATTGGAATTGTGCACTTTCTCCAAGTGATATTAGCTCTAGTAATAACACGAAGCTAGATACTCCACCAGACTAGAAAAATTCTTGTCCTCGAATCCATTAAGACCAAGAGACCAAAATGAAAGATATACTACAACGTATGAAAATGGTTAATTGGAATTGTGCACTTTCTCCAAGTGATGTTAGCTCAAGTAATAACACAAAGCTAGATACTCCACCAGACTAGATAAATTCTTGTCCTCGAATCCATTAAGACCAAGAGACCAAAATGAAAGATATACTACAACGTATGAAAATGGTTAATTGGAATTGTGCACTTTCTCCAAGTTATGTAAGCTCAAGTAATAACACAAAGCTAGATACTCCACCAGACTAGATTAATTCTTGTCCTGGCATCCATTAAGACCAAGAGACCAAAATGAAAGATATACTACAACGTATGAAAATGGTTGATTGGAATTGTGCAATTTCTCCAAGTGATGATAACTCAAGTAATAACACAAAGCTAGATACTCCACCAGACAAGATAAATTCTTGTCCTCGAATCTATTAAGACCAAGAGACAAAAATGAAAGATATACTACAACGTATGAAAATGGTTAATTGGAATTGTGCACTTTCTCCAAGTGATGTTAGCTCAAGTAATAACAAAAAGCTAGATACTCCACCAGACTAGATAAATTCTTGTCCTCGAATCCATTAAGACCAAGAGACCAAAATGAAAGATATACTACAACGTATGAAAATGGTTAATTGGAATTGTGCACTTTCTCCAAGTTATGTTAGCTCAAGTAATAACACAAAGCTAGATACTCCACCAGACTAGATAAATTCTTGTCCTCGAATCCATTAAGACCAAGAGACCAAAATGAAAGATATACTACAACGTATGAAAATGGTTGATTGGAATTGTGCAATTTCTCCAAGTGATGATAACTCAAGTAATAACACAAAGCTAGATACTCCACCAGACAAGATAAATTCTTGTCCTCGAATCTATTAAGACCAAGAGACAAAAATGAAAGATATACTACAACGTATGAAAATGGTTAATTGGAATTGTGCACTTTCTCCAAGTGATGTTAGCTATAGTAATAACACAAAGCTAGATACTCCACCAGACTAGATAAATTCTTGTCCTCGAATCCATTAAGACCAAGAGACCAAAATGAAAGATATACTACAACGTATGAAAATGGTTAATTGGAATTGTGCACTTTCTCCAAGTTATGCTAACTCAAGTAATAACACAAAGCTAGATACTCCACCAGACTAGATAAATTCTTGTCCTCGAATCCATTAAGACCAAGAGACCAAAATGAAAGATATACTACAACGTATGAAAATGGTTAATTGGAATTGTGCACTTTCTCCAAGTGATGATAGCTCAAGTAATAACACAAAGCTAGATACTCCACCAGACTAGATAAATTCTTGTCCTCGAATCCATTAAGACCAAGAGACCAAAATGAAAGATATACTACAACGTATGAAAATGGTTAATTGGAATTGTGCACTTTCTCCAAGTTATGTTACCTCAAGCCATAACACGAAGCTAGATACTCCACCAGACTAGATAAATTCTTGTCCTCGAATCCATTAAGACCAAGAGACCAAAATGAAAGATATACTACAATGTATGAAAATGGTTAATTGGTATTGTGCACTTTCTCATAGTGATGTTAGCTCAAGTAATAACACAAACCTTGATACTCCACCAGACTAGATAAATTCTTGTCCTCGAATCTATTAAGACCAAGAGACCAAAATGAAAGATATACTACAACGTATGAAAATGTTTAATTGGAATTGTGCACTTTCTCCAAGTGATGTTAGCTCACGTAATAACAAAAAGCTAGATACTCCACCAGACTAGATAAATTCTTGTCCTCGAATCCATTAAGACCAAGAGACCAAAATGAAAGATATACTACAACGTATGAAAATGGTTAATTGGAATTGTGCACTTTCTCCAAGTGATGTTAGCTCAAGTAATAACACAAAGCTAGATACTCCACCAGACTAGATAAATTCTTGTCCTCGATTCCATTAAGACCAAGAGACCAAAATGAAAGATATACTACAACATATGAAAATGGTTAATTGGAATTGTGCACTTTCTCCAAGTGATATTAGCTCAAGTAATAACACAAAGCTAGATACTCCACCAGACTAGATAAATTCTTGTCCTCGAATCTATTAAGACCAAGAGACCAAAATGAAAGATATACTACAACGTATGAAAATGGTTAATTGCAATTGTGCACTTTCTCCAAGTGATGTTAGCTCAAGTAATAACACAAAGCTAGATACTCCACCAGACTAGATAAATTCTTGTCCTCTAATCCATTAAGACCAAGAGACCAAAATGAAAGATATACTACAACGTATGAAAATGGTTAATTGGAATTGTGCACTTTCTCCAAGTTATGTTACCTCAAGCCATAACACAGAGCTAGATACTCCACCAGACTAGATAAATTCTTGTCCTCGAATCCATTAAGACCAAGAGACCAAAATGAAAGATATACTACAACGTATGAAAATGGTTAATTGGAATTGTGCACTTTCTCCAAGTGATGTTAGCTCAAGTAATAACACAAAGCTAGATACTCCACAAGACTAGATAAATTCTTGTCCTGGAATCCATTAAGACCAAGAGACCAAAATGAAAGATATACTACAACGTATGAAAATGGTTTATTGGAATTGTGCACTTTCTCCAAGTGATGTTAGCTCAAGTAATAACACAAAGCTAGATACTCCACCAGACTAGATAAATTCTTGTCCTAGAATCTATTAAGACCAAGAGACCAAAATGAAAGATATACTACAACGTATGAAAATGGTTAATTGGAATTGTGCACTTTCTCCAAGTGATGTTAACGTCAGGCCATAACACGAAGCTAGATACTCCACCAGACTAGATAAATTCTTGTCCTCGAATCCATTAAGACAAAGAGACCAAAATGAAAGATATACTACAACGTATGAGAACGGTTAATTGGAATTGTGCACTTTCTCCAAGTGATATTAGATCAAGTAATAACACAAAGCTAGATATTCCACCAGACTAGATAAATTCTTCTCCTCGAATCCATTAAGACCAAGAGACCAAAATGAAAGCTATACTACAACGTATGAAAATGGTTAATTGGAATTGTGCACTTTCTCCAAGTGATGCTAGCTCAAGTAATAACACAAAGCTAGATACTCCACCAGACTAGATAAATTCTTGTCCTCGAATCCATTAAGACCAAGAGACCAAAATGAAAGATATACTACAACGTATGAAAATAGTTAATTGGAATTGTGCACTTTCTCCAAGTGATGTTAGCTCAAGTAATAACACAAAGCTAGATACTCCACCAGACTAGATAAATTCTTGTCCTCGAATCCATTAAGACCAAGAGACCAAAATGAAAGATATACTACAACGTATGAAAATGGTTAATTGGAATTGTGCACTTTCTCCTAGTGATGTTAGCTCAAGTAATAACACAAAGCTAGATACTCCACCAGACTAGATAAATTCTTGTCCTCGAATCCATTAAGACCAAGAGACCAAAATGAAAGATATACTACAACGTATGAAAACGGTTAATTGGAATTGTGCACCTTTTCCAAGTGATGTTAGCTCAAGTAATAACACAAAGCTAGATACTCCACCAGACTAGATAAATTCTTGTCATCGAATCCATTAAGACCAAGAGACCAAAATGAAAAATTTACTACAACGTATGAAAATGGGTAATTGGAATTGTGCACTTTCTCCAAGTGATGTTAGCTCAAGTAATAACACAAAGCTAGATACTCCACCAGACTAGATAAATTCTTGTCCTCGAATCCATAAGAACCAACAGACCAAAATGAAAGATATACTACAACGTATGAAAATGGTTAATTGGAATTGTGCACTTTCTCCAAGTGATGTTAGCTCAAGTAATAACACGAAGCCTGATACTCAACCAGACTAGATAAATTCCTGTCCTCAGAACCAATAAAGACCAAGAGACCAAAATGAAAGATATACTACAACGTATGAAAATGGTTAATTGGAATTGTGCACTTTCTCCAAGTGATGTTAGCTCAAGTAATAACACAAACCTTGATACTCCACCAGACTAGATAAATTCTTGTCCTCGAATCCATTAAGACCAAGAGACCAAAATGAAAGATATACTACAACGTATGAAAATGGTTAATTGGAATTGTGCACTTTCTCAAAGTGATGTTAGCTCAAGTAATAACACAAAGCTAGATACTCCACCAGACTAGATAAATTCTTGTCCTCGAATCCATTAAGACCAAGAGACCAAAATGAAAGATATACTACAACGTATGAAAATGGTTAATTGCAATTGTGCACTTTCTCCAAGTGATGTTAGCTCAAGTAATAACACAAAGCTAGATACTCCACCAGACTAGATAAATTCTTGTCCTCGAATTCATTAAGACCAAGAGACAAAAATGAAAGATATACTACAACGTATGAAAATGGTTAATTGGAATTGTTCACTTTCTCCAAGAGATGTTAGCTCAAGTAATAACACAAAGCTAGATACTCCACCAGACTAGATAAATTCTTGTCCTCGAATCCATTAAGACCAAGAGACCAAAATGAAAGATATACTACAACGTATGAAAATGGTTAATTGGAATTGTGCACTTTCTCCAAGTGATGTTAGCTCAAGTAATAACACAAAGCTAGATACTCCACCAGACTAGATAAATTCTTGTCCTCGAATTCATTAAGACCAAGAGACCAAAATGAAAGATATACTACAACGTATGAAAATGGTTAATTGGAATGGTGCACTTTCTCCAAGTGATGTTAGCTCAAGTAATAACACAAAGCTAGATACTCCACCAGACTAGATAAATTCTTGTCCTCGAATCCATTAAGACCAAGAGACCAAAATGAAAGATATACTACAACGTATGAAAATGGTTAATTGGAATTGTGCACCTTCTCAAAGTGATGTTAGCTATAGTAATAACACGCAGCTAGATACTCCACCAGACTAGATAAATTTTTGTCCTGGAATCCATTAAGACCAAGAGACCAAAATGAAAGATATACTACAACGTATGAAAATGGTTAATTGGAATTGTGCACTTTCTCCAAGTGATGTTAGCTCAAGTAATAACACAAAGCTAGATACTCCACCAGACTAGATAAATTCTTGTCCTCGAATCCATTAAGACCAAGAGACCAAAATGAAAGATATACTACAACGTATGAAAACGGTTAATTGGAATTGTGCACTTTCTCCAAGTGATGTTAACTCAAGTAATAACACAAAGCTAGATACTCCACCAGACTAGATAAATTCTTGTCCTCGAATCCATTAAGACCAAGAGACCAAAATGAAAGATATACTACAACGTACGAAAATGGTTAATTGGAATTGTGCACTTTCTCCAAGTGATGTTAGCTCAAGTAATAACACAAAGCTAGATACTCCACCAGACTAGATAAATTCTTGTCCTCGAATCCATTAAGACCAAGAGACCAAAATGAAAGATATACTACAACGTATGAAAATGGTTAATTGGAATTGTGCACTTTCTCCAAGTGATGTTAGCTCAAGTAATAACACAAAGCTAGATACTCCACCAGACTAGATAAATTCTTGTCCTCGAATCCATTAAGACCAAGAGACCAAAATGAAAGATATACTACAACGTATGAAAATGGTTAATTGGAATTGTGCACTTTCTCCAAGTGATGTTAGCTCAAGTAATAACACAAAGCTAGATACTCCACCAGACTAGATAAATTATTGTCCTCGAATCCATTAAGACCAAGAGACCAAAATGAAAGATATACTACAACGTATGAAAATGGTTAATTGGAATTGTGCACTTTCTCAAAGTGATGTTAGCTATAGTAATAACACGCAGCTAGATACTCCACCAGACTAGATAAATTCTTGTCCTCGAATCCATTAAGACCAAGAGACCAAAATGAAAGATATACTACAACGTATGAAAATGGTTAATTGGAATTGTGCACTTTCTCCAAGTGATGTTAGCTCAAGTAATAACACAAAGCTTGATACTCCACCAGACTAGATAAATTCTTGTCCTCGAATCCATTAAGACCAAGAGACCAAAATGAAAGATATACTACAACGTATGAAAATGGTTAATTGGAATTGTGCACTTTCTCCAAGTGATGTTAGCTCAAGTAATAACACGAAGCTAGATACTCCACCAGACTAGATAAATTCTTGTCCTCGAATCTATTAAGACCAAGAGACCAAAATGAAAGATATACTACAACGTATGAAAATGGTTAATTGGAATTGTGCACCTTTTCCAAGTGATGTTAACTCAAGTAATAACACGAAGCTAGATACTCCACCAGACTAGATAAATTCTTGTCCTCGAATCCATTAAGACCAAGAGACCAAAATGAAAGATATACTACAACGTATGAAAATGGTTAATTGGAATTGTGCACTTTCTCCAAGTGATGTTAGCTCAAGTAATAACACAAAGCTAGATACTCCACCAGACTAGATAAATGTTTGTCCTGGAATCCATTAAGACCAAGAGACCAAAATGAAAGATATACTACAACGTATGAAAATGGTTAATTGGAATTGTGCACTTTCTCCAAGTGATGTTAGCTCAAGTAATAACACGAAGCTAGATACTCCACCAGACTAGATTAATTCTTGTCCTCGAATCCATTAAGACCAAGAGACCAAAATGAAAGATATACTACAACCTATGAAAATGGTTAATTGGAATTGTGCACTTTCTCCAAGTGATGTTAGCTCAAGTAATAACACAAAGCTAGATACTCCACCAGACTAGATAAATTCTTGTCCTCGAATCCATTAAGACCAAGAGACCAAAATGAAAGATATACTACAACGTATGAAAATGGTTAATTGCAATTGTGCACTTTCTCCAAGTGATGTTAGCTCAAGTAATAACACAAAGCTAGATACTCCACCAGACTAGATAAATTCTTGTCCTCGAATCCATTAAGACCAAGAGACCAAAATGAAAGATATACTACAACGTATGAAAATGGTTAATTGGAATTGTGCACTTTCTCCAAGTGATGTTAGCTCAAGTAATAACACAAAGCTAGATACTCCACCAGACTAGATAAATTCTTGTCCTCGAATCCATTAAGACCAAGAGACCAAAATGAAAGATATACTACAACGTATGAAAATGGTTAATTGCAATTGTGCACTTTCTCCAAGTGATGTTAGCTCAAGTAATAACACAAAGCTAGATACTCCACCAGACTAGATAAATTCTTGTCCTCGAATCCATTAAGACCAAGAGACCAAAATGAAAGATATACTACAACGTATGAAAATGGTTAATTGGAATTGTGCACTTTCTCCAAGTGATGTTAGCTCAAGTAATAACACAAAGCTAGATACTCCACCAGACTAGATAAATTCTTGTCCTCGAATCCATTAAGACCAAGAGACCAAAATGAAAGATATACTACAACGTATGAAAATGGTTAATTGGAATTGTGCACTTTCTCCAAGTGATGTTAGCTCAAGTAATAACACAAAGCTAGATACTCCACCAGACTAGATAAATTCTTGTCCTCGAATCTATTAAGACCAACAGACCCAAATGAAAGATATACTACAACGTATGAAAATGGTTAATTGGAATTGTGCACTTTTTCCAAGTGATGTAAGCTCAAGTAATAACAAAAAGCTAGATACTCCACCAGACTAGATAAATTCTTGTCCTCGAATCCATTAAGACCAAGAGACCAAAATAAAAGATATACTACAACGTATGAAAATGGTTAATTGGAATTGTGCACTTTCTCCAAGTGATGTTAGCTCAAGTAATAACACAAAGCTAGATACTCCACCAGACTAGATAAATTCTTGTCCTCGAATCCATTAAGACCAAGAGACCAAAATGAAAGATATACTACAACGTATGAAAATGGTTAATTGGAATTGTGCACTTTCTCCAAGTGATGTTAGCTCAAGTAATAACACAAAGCTAGATACTCCACCAGACTAGATAAATTCTTGTCCTCGAATCCATTAAAACCAAGAGACCAAAATGCAAGATATACTACAACGTATGAAAATAGTTAATTGGAATTGTGCACTTTCTCCAAGTGATGTTAGCTCTAGTAATAACACAAGCTTGATACTCCACCAGACTAGATAAATTCTTGTCCTCGAATCCATTAAGACCAAGAGACCAAAATGAAAGATATACTACAACGTATGAAAATGGTTAATTGGAATTGTGCACTTTCTCCAAGTGATGTTAGCTCAAGTAATAACACAAAGGTAGATACTCCACCAGACTAGATAAATACTTGTCCTCGAATCCATTAAGACCAAGAGACCAAAATGAAAGATATACTACAACGTATGAAAATGGTTAATTGGAATTGTGCACTTTCTCCAAGTGATCTTAGCTCAAGTAATAACACAAAACTAGATACTCCACCAGACTAGATAAATTCTTGTCCTCGAATCCATTAAGACCAAGAGACCAAAATGAAAGATATACTACAACGTATGAAAATGGTTAATTGGAATTGTGCACTTTCTCCAAGTGATGTTAGCTCAAGTAATAACAAAAAGCTAGATACTCCACCAGACTAGATAAATTCTTGTCCTCGAATCCATTAAGACCAAGAGACCAAAATGAAAGATATACTACAACGTATGAAAATGGTTAATTGGAATTGTGCACTTTCTCCAAGTGATATTAGCTCAAGTAATAATACGAAGCTAGATACTCCACCAGACTAGATAAATTCTTGTCCTCGAATCCATTAAGACCAAGAGACCAAAATGAAAGATATACTACAACGTATGAAAATGTGTTAATTGGAATTGTGCACTTTCTCCAAGTGATGTTAGCTCAAGTAATAACACAAAGCTAGATACTCCACCAGACTAGATAAATTCTTGTCCTCGAATCCATTAAGACTAAGAGACCAAAATGAAAGATATACTACAACGTATGAAAATGGTTAATTGGAATGGTGCACTTTCTCTAAGTGATGTTAGCTCAAGTAATAACACAAAGCTAGATACTCCACCAGACTAGATAAATTCTTGTCCTCGAATCCATTAAGACCTAGAGACCAAAATGAAAGATATACTACAACGTATGAAAATGGTTAATTGGAATTGTGCACTTTCTCCAAGTGATGTTAGCTCAAGTAATAACACGAAGCTTGATACTCCACCAGACTAGATAAATTCTTGTCCTCGAATCCATTAAGACCAAGAGACCAAAATGAAAGATATACTACAACGTATGAAAATGGTTAATTGGTATTGTGCACTTTCTCCAAGTGATGTTAGCTCAAGTAATAACACAAAGCTAGATACTCCACTAGACTAGATAAATTCTTGTCTTCGAATCCATTAAGACCAAGAGACCAAAATGAAAGATATACTACAACGTATGAAAATGGTTAATTGGAATTGTGCACTTTCTCTAAGTGATGTTAGCTCAAGTAATAACACAAAGCTAGATACTCCACCAGACTAGATAAATTCTTGTCCTCGAATCCATTAAGACCAAGTGACCAAAATGAAAGATATACTACAACGTATGAATATGATTAATTGGAATTGTGCACTTTCTCCAAGTGATGCTAGCTCAAGTAATAACACAAAGCTAGATACTCCACCAGACTAGATAAATTCTTGTCCTCGAATCGATTAAGACCAAGAGACCAAAATGAAAGATATACTACAACGTATGAAAATGGTTAATTGGAATTGTGCACTTTCTCCAAGTGATGTTAGCTCAAGTAATAACACAAAGCTAGATACTCCACCAGACTAGATAAATTCTTGTCCTCGAATCCATTAAGACCAAGAGACCAAAATGAAAGATATACTACAACGTACGAAAATGGTTAATTGGAATTGTGCACTTTCTCCAAGTGATGATAGCTCAAGTAATAACACAAAGCTAGATACTCCACCAGACTAGATAAATTCTTGTCCTCGAATCCATTAAGACCAAGAGACCAAAATGAAAGATATACTACAACGTATGAAAATGGTTAATTGGACTTGTGCACTTTCTCCAAGTGATGTTAGCTCAAGTAATAACACGAAGTTAGATACTCCACCAGACTAGATAAATTCTTGTCCTCGAATCCATTAAGACCACGAGACCAAAATGAAATATATACTACAACGTATGAAAATGGTTAATTGGAATTGTGCACTTTCTCCAAGTGATGTTAGCTCAAGTAATAACACAAAGCTAGATACTCCACCAGACTAGATAAATTCTTGTCCTCGAATCCATTAAGACCAAGAGACCAAAATGAAAGATATACTACAACGTATGCAAATGGTTAATTGGAATTGTGCACTTTCTCCAAGTGATGTTAGCTCAAGTAATAACACGAAGCAAGATACTCCACCAGACTAGATAAATTCTTGTCATCGAATCTATTAAGACCAAGAGACCAAAATGAAAGATATACTACAACGTATGAAAATGGTTAATTGGTATTGTGCACTTTCTCTAAGTGATGATAGCTCAAGTAATAACACAAAGCTAGATACTCCACCAGACTAGATAAATTCTTGTCCTCGAATCCATTAAGACCAAGAGACCAAAATGAAAGATATACTACAACGTATGAAAATAGTTTATTGAAATTGTGCACATTTTCCAAGTGATGTTAGCTCAAGTAATAACACAAAGCTAGATACTCCACCAGACTAGATAAATTCTTGTTCTCGAATCCATTAAGACCAAGAGACCAAAATGAAAGATATACTACAACGTATGAAAATAGTTAATTGGAATTGTGCACTTTCTCCAACTGATGTTAGCTCAAGCAATAACACGAAGCAAGATACTCCACCAGACTAGATAAATTTTTGTCCTCGAATCCATTAAGACCAAGAGACCAAAATGAAAGATATACTACAACGTATGAAAATGGTTAATTGGAATTGTGCACTTTCTCCAAGTGATGTTAGCTCAAGTAATAACACAAAGCTAGATACTCCACCAGACTAGATAAATTCTTGTCCTCGAATCTATTAAGACCAAGAGACCAAAATGAAAGATATACGACAACGTATGAAAATGGTTAATTGTAATTGTGCACTTTCTCCAAGTGATGTTAGCTCAAGTAATAACACAAAGATTGATACTCCACCAGACTAGATAAATTCTTGTCCTCGAATCCATTAAGACCAAGAGACCAAAATGAAAGATATACTACAACGTATGAAAATTGTTAATTGGAATTGTGCACTTTCTCCAAGTGATGTTGGCTCAAGTAATAACACAAAGCTTGATAATCCACCAGACTAGATAAATTCCTGTCCTCGAATCCATTAAGACCAAGAGACCAAAATGAAAGATATACTACAACCTATGAAAATGGTTAATTGGAATTGTGCACTTTCTCCAAGTGATGTTAGCTCAAGTAATAACACAAAGATTGATACTCCACCAGACTAG
This sequence comes from Euprymna scolopes, assembly GCF_053919585.1. Taxonomy (NCBI): domain Eukaryota; kingdom Metazoa; phylum Mollusca; class Cephalopoda; order Sepiida; family Sepiolidae; genus Euprymna; species Euprymna scolopes. Next base: position 2,093,732 of record NC_136524.1, read on the forward strand.
ATAAATTCCTGTCCTCGAATCCATTAAGACCAAGAGACCAAAATGAAAGATATACTACAACCTATGAAAATGGTTAATTGGAATTGTGCACTTTCTCCAAGTGATGTTAGCTCAAGTAATAACACAAAGCTAGATACTCCACCAGACTAGATAAATTCTTGTCCTCGAATCCATTAAGACCAAGAGACCAAAATGAAAGATATACTACAACGTATGAAAATGTTTAATTGGAATTGTGCACTTTCTCAAAGTGATGTTAGCTCAAGTAATAACACGAAGCTAGATACTCCACCAGACTAGATAAATTCTTGTCCTCGAATCCATTAAGACCAAGAGACCAAAATGAAAGATATACTACAACGTATGAAAATGGTTAATTGGAATTGTGCACTTTCTCCAAGTGATGTTAGCTCAAGCCATAACACGAAGCTAGATACTCCACCAGACTAGATAAATTCTTGTCCTCGAATCCATTAAGACCAAGAGACCAAAATGAAAGATATACTACAACGTATGAAAATGGTTAATTGGAATTGTGCACTTTCTCTAAGTGATGTTAGCTCAAGTAATAACACAAAGCTAGATACTCCACCAGACTAGATAAATTCTTGTCCTCGAATCCATTAAGACCAAGAGACCAAAATGAAAGATATACTACAACGTATGAAAATGGTTAATTGGAATTGTGCACTTTCTCCAAGTGATGTTAGCTCAAGTAATAACACAAAGCTAGATACTCCACCAGACTAGATAAATTCTTGTCCTCGAATCTATTAAGACCAAGAGACCAAATGAAAGATATACTACAACGTATGAAAATGGTTAACTGGAATTGTGCACTTTCTCCAAGTGATGTTAGCTCAAGTAATAACACAAAGCTAGATACTCCACCAGACTAGATAAATTCTTGTCCTCGAATATATTAAGACCAAGAGACCAAAATGAAAGATATACGACAACGTATGAAAATGGTTAATTGGAATTGTGCACTTTCTCTAAGTGATGTTAGCTCAAGTAATAACACAAAGCTAGATACTCCACCAGACTAGATAAATTCTTGTCCTCGAATCCATTAAGACCAAGAGACCAAAATGAAAGATATACTACAACGTATGAAAATGGTTAATTGGAATTGTGCACTTTCTCCAAGTGATGTTAGCTCAAGTAATAACACAAAGCTAGATACTCCACCAGACTAGATAAATTCTTGTCCTCGAATCCATTAAGACCAAGAGACCAAAATGAAAGATATACTACAACGTATGAAAATGGTTAATTGGAATTGTGCACTTTCTCCAAGTGATGTTAGCTCAAGTAATAACACAAAGCTAGATACTCCACCAGACTAGATAAATTCTTGTCCTCTTATCTATTAAGACCAAGAGACCAAAATGAAAGATATACTACAACGTATGAAAATGGTTAATTGGAATTGTGCACTTTCTCCAAGTGATGTTAGCTCAAGTAATAACACAAAGCTAGATACTCCACCAGACTAGATAAATTCTTTTCCTCGAATCTATTAAGACCAAGAGACCAAAATGAAAGATATACTACAACGTATGAAAATGGTTAATTGGAATTGTGCACTTTCTCAAAGTGATGTTAGCTCAAGTAATAACACAAAGCTAGATACTCCACCAGACTAGATAAATTCTTGTCCTCGAATCTATTAAGACCAAGAGACCAAAATGAAAGATATACTACAACGTATGAAAATGGTTTATTGAAATTGTGCACATTTTCCAAGTGATGTTAGCTCAAGTAATCACACAAAGCTAGATACTCCACCAGACTAGATAAATTCTTGTCCTCGAATCCATTAAGACCAAGAGACCAAAATGAAAGATATACTACAACGTATGAAAATGGTTAATTGGAATTGTGCACTTTCTCCAAGTGATGTTAGCTCAAGTAATAACACAAAGCTAGATACTCCACCAGACTAGATAAATTCTTGTCCTCGAATCCATTAAGACCAAGAGACCAAAATGAAAGATATACTACAACGTATTAAAATGGTTAATTGGAATTGTGCACTTTCTCCAAGTGATGTTAGCTCAAGTAATAACACAAACCTTGATACTCCACCAGACTAGATAAATTCTTGTCCTCGAATCCATTAAGACCAAGAGACCAAAATGACAGATATACTACAACGTATTAAAATGGTTAATTGGAATTGTGCACTTTCTCCAAGTGATGTTAGCTCAAGTAATAACACAAAGCTAGATACTCTACCAGACTAGATAAATTCTTGTCCTCGAATCTATTAAGACCAAGAGAACAAAATGAAAGATATACTACAACGTATGAAAATGGTTTATTTAAATTGTGCACATTTTCCAAGTGATGTTAGCTCAAGTAATAACACAAAGCTAGATACTCCACCAGACTAGATAAATTCTTGTCCTCGAATCCATTAAGACCAAGAGACCAAAATGAAAGATATACTACAACGTATGAAAATGGTTAATTGGAATTGTGCACTTTCTCCAAGTGATGTTAGCTCAAGTAATAACACAAAGCTAGATACTCCACCAGACTAGATAAATTCTTGTCCTCGAATCCATTAAGACCAAGAGACCAAAATGAAAGATATACTACAACGTATGAAAATGGTTAATTGGAATTGTGCACTTACTCCAAGTGATGTTAACTCAAGTAATAACACAAAGCTTGATACTCCACCAGACTAGATAAATTCTTGTCCTCGAATCCATTAAAACCAAGAGACCAAAATGAAAGATATACTACAACGTATGAATATGGTTAATTGGAATTGTGCACTTTCTCCAAGTGATGTTAGCTCAAGTAATAACACAAAGCTAGATACTCCACCAGACTAGATAAATTCTTGTCCTCGAATCCATTAAGACCAAGAGACCAAAATGAAAGATATACTACAACGTATGAAAATGGTTAATTGGAATTGTGCACTTTCTCCAAGTGATGTTAGCTCAAGTAATAACACAAAGCTAGATACTCCACCAGACTAGATAAATTCTTGTCCTCGAATCTATTAAGACCTAGAGACCAAAATGAAAGATATACTACAACGTATGAAAATGGTTAATTGGAATTGTGCACTTTCTCCAAGTGATGTTAACTCAAGTAATAACACAAAGCTAGATACTCCACCAGACTAGATAAATTCTTGTCCTCGAATCCATTAAGACCAAGAGACCAAAATGAAAGATATACTACAACGTATGAAAATGGTTAATTAGAATTGTGCACTTTCTCCAAGTGATGTTAGCTCAAGTAATAACACAAAGCTAGATACTCCACCAGACTAGATAAATTCTTGTCCTCGAATCCATTAAGACCAAGAGACCAAAATGAAAGATATACTACAACGTATGAAAATGGTTAATTGGAAGTGCGCACTTTCTCCAAGTGATGTTAGCTCAAGTAATAACACAAAGCTAGATACTCCACCAGACTAGATAAATTCTTGTCCTCGAATCCATTAAGACCAAGAGACCAAAATGAAAGATATACTACAACGTATGAAAATGGTTACTTGGACTTGTGCACTTTCTCCAAGTGATGTTAGCTCAAGTAATAACACAAAGCTAGATACTCCACCAGACTAGATAAATTCTTGTCCTCGAATCCATTAAGACCAAGTGACCAAAATGAAAGATATACTACAACGTATGAAAATGGTTAATTGGAATTGTGCACTTTCTCCAAGTGATGTTAGCTCAAGTAATAACACGAAGTTTGATACTCCACCAGACTAGATAAATTCTTGTCCTCGAATCCATTAAGACCAAGAGACCAAAATGAAAGATATACTACAACGTATGAAAATGGTTAATTGGAATTGTGAACTTTCTCCAAGTGATGTTAGCTCAAGTAATAACACAAAGCTAGATACTCCACCAGACTAGATAAATTCTTGTCCTCGAATCCATTAAGACCAAGAGACCAAAATGAAAGATATACTACAACGTATGAAAATGGTTAATTGGAATTGTGCACTTTCTCCAAGTGATGTTAGCTCAAGTAATAACACAAACCTTGATACTCCACCAGACTAGATAAATTCTTGTCCTCGAATCCATTAAGACCAAGAGACCAAAATGAAAGATATACTACAACGTATGAAAATGGTTAATTGGAATTGTGCACTTTCTCCAAGTGATGTTAGCTCAAGTAATAACACAAAGCTAGATACTCCACCAGACTAGATAAATTCTTGTCCTCGAATCCATTAAGACCAAGAGACCAAAATGAAAGATATACTACAACGTATGAAAATGGTTAATTGGAATTGTGCACTTTCTCCAAGTGATGTTAGCTCAAGTAATAACACAAAGCTAGATACTCCACCAGACTAGATAAATTCTTGTCCTCGAATCCATTAAGACCAAGGGACCAAAATGAAAGATATACTACAACGTATGAAAATGGTTAATTGGAATTGTGCACTTTCTCCAAGTGATATTAGCTCAAGTAATAACACAAAGCTAGATACTCCACCAGACTATATAAATTCTTGTCCTCGAATCCATTAAGACCAAGAGAAAAAAATTAAAGATATACTACAACGTATGAAAATGGTTAATTGGAATTGTGCACTTCCTCCAAGTGATGTTAGCTCAAGTAATAACACAAAGCTAGATACTCCACCAGACTAGATAAATTCTTGTCCTCGAATCCATTAAGACCAAGAGACCAAAATGAAAGATATACTACAACGTATGAAAATGGTTAATTGGAATTGTGCACTTTCTCCAAGTGATGTTAGCTACAGTAATAACACATAGCTAGATACTCCACCAGACTAGATAAATTCTTGTCCTCGAATCCATTAAGACCAAGAGACCAAAATGAAAGATATACTACAACGTATGAAAATGGTTAATTGGAATTGTGCACTTTCTCCAAGTGATGTTAGCTCAAGTAATAACAAAAAGCTTGATACTCCACCAGACTAGATAAATTCTTGTCCTCGAATCCATTAAGACCAAGAGACCAAAATGAAAGATATACTACAACGTATGAAAATGGTTAATTGGAATTGTGCACTTTCTCCAAGTGATGTTAGCTCAAGTAATAACACAAAGCTAGATACTCCACCAGACTAGATAAATTCTTGTCCTCGAATATATTAAGACCAAGAGACCAAAATGAAAGATATACTACAACATATGAAAATGGTTAATTGGAATTGTGCACTTTCTCCAAGTGATGTTAGCTCAAGTAATAACAAAAAGCTAGATACTCCACCAGACTAGATAAATTCTTGTCCTCGAATCCATTAAGACCAAGAGACAAAAATGAAAGATATACTACAACGTATGAAAATGGTAAATTGGAATTGTGCACTTTCTCCAAGTATTGTTAGCTCAAGTAATAACACACAGCTAGATACTCCACCAGACTAGATAAATTCTTGTCCTCGAATCCATTAAGACCAAGAGACCAAAATGAAAGATATACTACAACGTATGAAAATGGTTAATTGGAATGGTGCACTTTCTCCAAGTGATGTTAGCTCAAGTAATAACACAAAGCTAGATACTCCACCAGACTAGATAAATTCTTGTCCTGGAATCCATTAAGACCAAGAGACCAAAATGAAAGATATACTACAACGTATGAAAATGGTTAATTGGAATTGTGCACTTTCTCCAAGTGATGTTAGCTCAAGTAATAACACAAAGCTAGATACTCCACCAGACTAGATAAATTCTTGTCCTCGAATCCATTAAGACCAAGAGACCAAAATGAAAGATATACGACAACATATGAAAATGGTTAATTGGAATTGTGCACTTTCTCCAAGTGATGTTAGCTCAAGTAATAACACATAGCTAGATACTCCACCAGACTAGATAAATTCTTGTCCTCGAATCCATAAGAACAAGAGACCAAAATGAAAGATATACTACAACGTATGAAAATGGTTAATTGGAATTGTGCACTTTCTCCAAGTTATGTTAGCTCAAGTAATAACACAAAGCTAGAAACTCCACCAGACTAGAAAAATTCTTGTCCTCGCACCCATTAAGACCAAGAGACCAAAATGAAAGATATACTACAACGTATGAAAATGGTTAATTGGAATTGTGCACTTTCTCCAAGTGATGTTAGCTCAAGTAATAACACAAAGCTAGATACTCCACCAGACTAGATAAATTCTTGTCCTCGAATCCATTAAGACCAAGAGACCAAAATGAAAGATATACTACAACGTATGAACATTGTTAGTTGGAATTGTGCACTTTCTCCAAGTGATGTTAGCTCAAGTAATAACACAAAGCTAGATACTCCACCAGACTAGATAAATTCTTGTCCTCGAATCCATTAAGACCAAGAGACCAAAATGAAAGATATACTACAACGTATGAACATTGTTAGTTGGAATTGTGCACTTTCTCCAAGTGATGTTAGCTCAAGTAATAACACAAAGCTAGATACTCCACCAGACTAGATAAATTCTTGTCCTCGAATCCATTAAGACCAAGAGACCAAAATGAAAGATATACTACAACGTATGAAAATGGTTAATTGGAATTGTGCACTTTCTCCAAGTTATGTTAGCTCAAGTAATAACACAAAGCTAGAAACTCCACCAGACTAGAAAAATTCTTGTCCTCGCATCCATTAAGACCAAGAGACCAAAATGAAAGATATACTACAACGTATGAAAATGGTTAATTGGAATTGTGCACTTTCTCCAAGTGATGTTAGCTCAAGTAATAACACGAAGCTAGATACTCCACCAGACTAGATAAATTCTTGTCCTCGAATCCATTAAGACCAAGAGACCAAAATGAAAGATATACTACAACGTATGAAAATGGTTAATTGGAATTGTGCACTTTTTCCAAGGCATCTTAGCTCAAGTAATAACACAAAGCTAGATACTCCACCAGACTAGATAAATTCTTGTCCTCGAATCCATTAAGACCAAGAGACCAAAATGAAAGATATACTAAAACGTATGAAAATGGTTAATTGGAATTGGGAACTTTCTCCAAGTGATGTTAGCTCAAGTAATAACACGAAGCTAGATACTCCACCAGACTAGATAAATTCTTGTCCTCGAATACATTAAGACCAAGAGACCAAAATGAAAGATATACTACAACGTATGAAAATGGTTAATTGGAATTGTGCACTTTCTCCAAGTGATGTTAGCTCAAGTAAAAACACAAAGCTAGATACTCCACCAGACTAGATAAATTCTTGTACTCGAATCCATTAAGACCAAGAGACCAAAATGAAAGATATACTACAACGTATGAAAATGATTAATTGGAATTCTGCACTTTCTCAAAGTGATGTTAGCTCAAGTAATAACACAAAGCTAGATACTCCACCAGACTAGATAAATTCTTGTCCTCGAGTCCATTAAGACCTAGAGACCAAAATGAAAGATATACTACAACGTATGAAAATGATTAATTGGAATTCTGCACTTTCTCCAAGTGATGTTAGCTCAAGTAATAACACAAAGCTAGATACTCCACCAGACTAGATAAATTCTTGTCCTCGAATCCATTAAGACCTAGAGACCAAAATGAAAGATATACTACAACGTATGAAAATTGTGAATTGGAATTGTGCACTTTCTCCAAGTGATGTTAGCTCAAGTAATAACACAAAGCTAGATACTCCACCAGACTAGATAAATTCTTGTACTCGAATCCATTAAGACCAAGAGACCAAAATGAAAGATATACTACAACGTATGAAAATGGTTAATTGGAATTGTGCACTTTCTCCAAGTGATGTTAGCTCAAGTAATAACACAAAGCTAGAAACTCCACCAGACTAGATAAATTCTTGTCCTCGACTCCATTAAGACCAAGAGACCAAAATGAAAGATATACTACAACGTATGAAAATGGTTAATTGGAATTGTGCACTTTCTCCAAGTGATGTTAGCTCAAGTAATAACACAAAACTAGATACTACACCAGACTAGATAAATTCTTGTCCTGGAATCCATTAAGACCAAGAGACCAAAATGAAAGATATACTACAACGTATTAAAATGGTTAATTGGAATTGTGCACTTTCTCCAAGTGATGTTAGCTCAAGTAATAACACAAAGCTAGATACTCCACCAGACTAGATAAATTCTTGTCCTCGAATCCATTAAGACCAAGAGACCAAAATGAAAGATATACTACAACGTATGAAAATGGTTAATTGGAATTGTGCACTTTCTCCAAGTGATGTTAGCTCAAGTAATAACACAAAGCTAGATACTCCACCAGACTAGATAAATTCTTGTCCTCGAATCTATTAAGACCAAGAGACCAAAATGAAAGATATACGACAACGTATGAAAATGGTTAATTGGAATTGTGCACTTTCTCCAAGTGATGTTAGCTCAAGTAATAACACAAAGCTAGATACTCCACCAGACTAGATAAATTCTTGTCCTCGAATCCATTAAGACCAAGAGACCAAAATGAAAGATATACTACAACGTATGAAAATGGTTAATTGGAATTGTGCACTTTCTCCAAGTGATGTTAGCTCAAGTAATAACACAAAGCTAGATACTCCACCAGACTAGATAAATTCTTGTCCTCGAATCCATTAAGACCAAGAGACCAAAATAACAGATATACTACAACGTATGAAAATGGTTAATTGGAATTGTGCACTTTCTCCAAGTGATGTTAGCTCAAGTAATAACCCAAAGCTAGATACTCAACCAGACTAGATAAATTCTTGTCCTCGAATCCATTAAGACCAAGAGACCAAAATGAAAGATATACTACAACGTATGAAAATGGTTAATTTGACTGGTGCACTTTCTCCAAGTGATGTTAGCTCAAGTAATAACACAAAGCTAGATACTCCACCAGACTAGATAAATTCTTGTCCTCGAATCCATTAAGACCAAGAGACCAAAATGAAAGATTTACTACAACGTATGAAAATGGTTAATTGGAATTGTGCACTTTCTCCAAGTGATGTTAGCTATAGTAATAACACGAAGCTAGATACTCCACCAGACTAGATAAATTCTTGTCCTCGAATCCATTAAGACCAAGAGACCAAAATGAAAGATATACTACAACGTATGAAAATGGTTAATTGGAATTGTGCACCGTCTCCAAGTGATGTTAGCTCAAGTAATAACACGAAGCTAGATACTCCACCAGACTAGATAAATTCTTGTCCTCGAATCCATTAAGACCAAGAGATCAAAATGAAAGATATACTACAACGTATGAAAATGGTTAATTGGAATTGTGCACTTTCTCCAAGTGATGTTAGCTCAAGTAATAACACAAAGCTAGATACTCCACCAGACTAGATAAATTCTTATCCTCGAATCCATTAAGACCAAGAGACCAAAATGAAAGATATACTACAACGTATGAAAATGGTTAATTGGAATTGTGCACTTTCTCCAAGTGATGTTAGCTCAAGTAATAACACAAAGCTAGATACTCCACCAGACTAGATAAATTCTTGTCCTCGAATCTATTAAGACCAAGAGACCAAAATGAAAGATATACTACAACGTATGAAAATGGTTAATTGGAATTGGGCACTTTCTCCAAGTGATGTTAGCTCAAGTAATAACACAAAGCTAGATACTCCACCAGACTAGATAAATTCTTGTCCTCGAATCCATTAAGACCAAGAGACCAAAATAAAAGATATACTACAACGTATGAAAATGGTTAATTGTAATTGTGCACTTTCTCCATGTGATGTTAGCTATAGAAATAACACAAAGCTAGATACTCCACCAGACTAGATAAATTCTTGTCCTCGAATCCATGAAGACCAAGAGACCAAAATAAAAGATATACTACAACGTATGAAAATGGTTAATTGTAATTGTGCACTTTCTCCAAGTGATGTTAGCTATAGAAATAACACAAAGCTAGATACTCCACCAGACTAGATAAATTCTTCTCCTCGAATCCATTAAGACCAAGAGACCAAAATGAAAGATATACTACAACGTATGAAAATAGTTAATTGGAATTGTGCACTTTCTCCAAGTGATGTTAGCTCAAGTAATAACACAAAGCTAGATACTCCACCAGACTAGATAAATTCTTGTCCTCGAATCCATTAAGACCAAGAGACCAAAATGAAAGAAATACTACAACGTATGAAAATGGTTAATTGGAATTGTGCACTTTCTCCAAGTGATGTTAGCTCAAGTAATAACACAAAGCTAGATACTCCACCAGACTAGATAAATTCTTGTCCTCGAATCTATTAAGACCAAGAGACCAAAATGAAAGATATACTACAACGTATGAAAATAGTTAATTGGAATTGTGCACTTTCTCCAAGTGATGTTAGCTCAAGTAATAACACGAAGCTAGATACTCCACCAGACTAGATAAATTCTTGTCCTCGAATCCATTAAGACCAAGAGACCAAAATGAAAGATATACTACAACGTATGAAAATGGTTAATTGGAATTGTGCACTTTCTCCAAGTGATGTTAGCTCAAGTAATAACACAAAGCTAGATACTCCACCAGACTAGATAAATTCTTGTCCTCGAATCCATTAAGACCAAGAGACCAAAGGAAAGATATACTACAACGTATGAAAATGGTTAATTGGAATTGTGCACTTTATCCAAGTGATGTTAGCTCAAGTAATAACACAAAGCTAGATACTCCACCAGACTAGATAAATTCTTGTCCTCGAATCCATTAAGACCAAGACACCAAAATGAAAGATATACTACAACGTACGAAAATGGTTAATTGGAATTGTGCACTTTCTCCAAGTGATGTTAGCTCAAGTAATAACAAAAAGCTAGATACTCCACCAGACTAGATAAATTCTTGTCCTCGAATCTATTAAGACCAAGAGACCAAAATGAAAGATATACTACAACGTATGAAAATGGTTAATTGGAATTGTGCACTTTCTCCAAGTGATGATAGCTCAAGTAATAACACAAAGCTAGATACTCCACCAGACTAGATAAATTCTTGTCCTCGAATCTATTAAGACCAAGAGACCAAAATGAAAGATATACTACAACGAATGAAAATGGTTAATTGGAATTGTGCACTTTCTCCAAGTGATGTTAGCTCAAGTAATAACACAAACCTTGATACTCCACCAGACTAGATAAATTCTTGTCCTCGAATCTATTAAGACCAAGAGACCAAAATGAAAGATATACTACAACGTATGAAAATGGTTAATTGGAATGGTGCACTTTCTCCAAGTGATGTTAGCTCAAGTAATAAAACAAAGCAAGATACTCCACCAGACTAGATAAATTCTTGTCCTCGAATCCATTAAGACCAAGAGACCAAAATGAAAGATATACTACAACGTATGAAAATGGTTAATTGGAATTGTGCACTTTCTCCAAGTGATGTTAGCTCAAGTAATAACACAAAGCTAGATACTCCACCAGACTAGATAAATTCTTGTCCTCGAATCCATTAAGACCAAGAGACCAAAATGAAAGATATACTACAACGTATGAAAATGGTTAATTGGAATTGTGCACCTTTTCCAAGTGATGTTAGCTCAAGTAATAACACGAAGCTAGATACTCCACCAGACTAGATAAATTCTTGTCCTCGAATCTATTAAGACCAAGAGACCAAAATGAAAGATATACTACAACGTATGAAAATGGTTAATTGGAATTGTGCACTTTCTCCAAGTGAATTTAGCTCAAGTAATAACACAAAGCTGGATACTCCACCAGACTAGATAAATTCTTGTCCTCGAATCAATTAAGACCTAGAGACCAAAATGAAAGATATACTACAACGTATGAAAATGGTTAATTGGAATTATGCACGTTCTCCAAGTGATGTTAGCTCAAGTAATAACACAAAGCTAGATACTCCACCAGACAAGATAAATTCTTGTCCTCGAATCCATTAAGACCAAGAGATCAAAATGAAAGATATACTACAACGTATGAAAATGGTTAATTGGAATGGTGCACTTTCTCCAAGTGATGTTAGCTCAAGTAATAACACAAAGCTAGATACTCCACCAGACTAGATAAATTCTTGTCCTCGAATCCATTAAGACCAAGAGACCAAAATGAAAGATATACTACAACGTATGAAAATAGTTAATTGGAATTGTGCACTTTCTCCAAGTTATGTTAGCTCAAGTAATAACACAAAGCTAGATACTCCACCAGACTAGATAAATTCTTGTCCTCGAATCCATTAAGACCAAGAGACCAAAATGAAAGATATACTACAACGTATGAAAATGGTTAATTGGAATTGTGCACTTTCTCCAAGTGATGTTAGCTCAAGTAATAACACGAAGCTAGATACTCCACCAGACTAGATAAATTCTTGTCCTCGAATCCATTAAGACCAAGAGACCAAAATGAAAGATATACTACAACGTATGAAAATGGTTAATTGGAATTGTGAACTTTCTCCAAGTGATGTTAGCTCAAGTAATAACACAAAGCTAGATACTCCACCAGACTAGATAAATTCTTGTCCTCGAATCCATTAAGACCAAGAGACCAAAATGAAAGATATACTACAACGTATGAAAATGGTTAATTGGAATTGTGCACTTTCTCCAAGTGATGTTAGCTCAAGTAATAACACAAAGCTAGATACTCCACCAGACTAGATAAATTCTTGTCCTCGAATCCATTAAGACCAAGAGACCAAAATGAAAGATATACTACAACGTATGAAAATGGTTAATTGGAATTGTGCACTTTCTCCAAGTGATGTTAGCTCAAGTAATAACACAAAGCTAGATACTCCACCAGACTAGATAAATTCTTGTCCTCGAATCCATTAAGACCAAGGGACCAAAATGAAAGATATACTACAACGTATGAAAATGGTTAATTGGAATTGTGCACTTTCTCCAAGTGATGTTAGCTCAAGTAATAACACAAAGCTAGATACTCTACCAGACTAGATAAATTCTTGTCCTCGAATCCATTAAGACCAATAGACCAAAATGAAAGATATACTACAACGTATGAAAATGGTTAATTGGAACGGTGCACTTTCTCCAAGTGATGTTAGCTCAAGTAATAACACGAAGCTTGATACTCCACCAGACTAGATAAATTCTTGTCCTCGAATCCATTAAGACCAAGAGAACAAAATGAAAGATATACTACAACGTATGAAAATGGTTAATTGGTATTGTGCACTTTCTCCAAGTGATGATAACTCAAATAATAACACAAAGCTAGATACTCCACCAGACTAGATTAATTCTTGTACTCGAATCTATTAAGACCAAGAGACCAAAATGAAAGATATACTACAACGTATGAAAATGGTTAATTGGAATGGTGCACTTTCTCCAAGTGATGTTAGCTCAAGTAATAACAAAAAGCTAGATACTCCACCAGACTAGATAAATTCTTGTCCTCGAATCCATTAAGACCAAGAGACCAAAATGAAAGATATACTACAACGTATGAAAATGGTTAATTGGAATTGTGCACTTTCTCCAAGTGATGTTAGCTCAAGTAATAACACAAAGCTAGATACTCCACCAGACTAGATAAATTCTTGTCCTCGAATCCATTAAGACCAAGAGACCAAAATGAAAGATATACTACAACGTATGAAAATGGTTAATTGGAATTGTGCACTTTCTCCAAGTGATGTTACCTCAAGTAATAACACAAAGCTGGATACTCCACCAGACTAGATAAATTCTTGTTCTCGAATTTATTAAGACCAAGAGACCAAAATGACAGATATACTACAACGTATGAAAATGGTTAATTGGAATTGCGAACTTTCTCCAAGTGATGATAGCTCAAGTAATAACAAAAAGCTAGATACTCCACCAGACTAGATAAATTCTTGTCCTCGAATCCATTAAGACCAAGAGACCAAAATGAAAGATATACTACAACGTATGAAAATGGTTAATTGGAATTGTGCACTTTCTCCAAGTGATGTTAGCTCAAGTAATAACACGAAGCAAGATACTCCACCAGACTAGATAAATTCTTGTCCTCGAATCCATTAAGACCAAGAGACCAAAATGAAAGATATACTACAACGTATGAAAATGGTTAATTGGAATGGTGCACTTTCTCCAAGTGATGTTAGCTCAAGTAATAACACGAAGCCTGATACTCCACCAGACTAGATAAATTCTTGTCCTCGAATCCATTAAGACCAAGGGACCAAAATGAAAGATATACTACAACGTATGAAAATCGTTAATTGGAATTGTGCACTTTCTCCAAGTGATGTTAGCTCAAGTAATAACACAAAGCTAGATACTCCACCAGACTAGATAAATTCTTGTCCTCGAATCCATTAAGACCAAGAGACCAAAATGAAAGATATACTACAACGTATGAAAACGGTTAATTGGAATTGTGCACTTTCTCCAAGTGATGTTAACTCAAGTAATAACACAAAGCTAGATACTCCACCAGACTAGATAAATTCTTGTCCTCGAATCCATTAAGACCAAGAGACCAAAATGAAAGATATACTACAACGTATGAAAATGGTTAATTGGAATTGTGCACTTTCTCCAAGTGATGTTAGCTCAAGTAATAACACAAAGCTAGATACTCCACCAGACTAGATAAATTCTTGTCCTCGAATCCATTAAGACCAAGAGACCAAAAAGAAAGATATACTACAACGTATGAAAATGTTTAATTGGAATTGTGCACTTTCTCCAAGTGATGTTAGCTCAAGTAATAACACAAAGCTAGATACTCCACCAGACTAGATAAATTCTTGTCCTCGAATCCATTAAGACCAAGAGACCAAAATGAAAGATATACTACAACGGATGAAAATGGTTAATTGGAATTGTGCACTTTCTCCAAGTGATGTTAGCTCAAGTAATAACACAAAGCTAGATACTCCACCAGACTAGATAAATTCTTGTCCTCAAATCAATTAAGACCAAGAGACCAAAATGAAAGATATACTACAACGTATGAAAATGGTTAATTGGAATTGGGCACTTTCTCCAAGTGATGTTAGCTCAAGTAATAACACGAAGCTTGATACTCCACCAGACTAGATAAAATCTTGTCCTCGAATCCATTAAGACCAAGAGACCAAAATGAAAGATATACTACAACGTATGAAAATGGTTAATTGGAATTGTGCACTTTCTCAAAGTGATGTTAGCTCAAGTAATAACACAAAGCTAGATACTCCACCAGACTAGATAAATTCTTGTCCTCGAATCCATTAAGACCAAGAGACCAAAATGAAAGATATACTACAACGTATGAAAATGGTTAATTGGAATTGTGCACTTTCTCAAAGTGATGTTAGCTCAAGTAATAACACAAAGCTAGATACTCCACCAGACTAGATAAATTCTTGTCCTCGAATCCATTAAGACCAAGAGACCAAAATGAAAGATATACTACAACGTATGAAAATGGTTAATTGGAATTGTGCACTTTCTCCAAGTGATGTTAGCTCAAGTAATAATACAAAGCTAGATACTCCACCAGACTAGATAAATTCTTGTCCTCGAATCCATTAAGACCAAGAGACCAAAATGAAAGATATACTACAAGGTATGAAAATGGTTAATCGGAATTGTGCACTTTCTCCAAGTGATGTTAGCTCAAGTAATAACACGAAGCTAGATACTCCACCAGACTAGATAAATTCTTGTCCTCGAATCCATTAAGACCAAGAGACCAACATGAAAGATATACTACAACGTATTAAAATGGTTAATTGGAATTGTGCACTTTCTCCAAGTGATATTAGCTCAAGTAATAACACAAAGCTAGATACTCAACCAGACTAGATAAATTCTTGTCCTCGAATCCATTAAGACCAAGAGACCAAAATGAAAGATATACTACAACGTATGAAAATGGTTAATTGGACTTGTGCACCTTCTCAAAGTGATGTTAGCTCAAGTAATAAGACGAAGCTAGATACTCCACCAGACTAGATAAATTCTTGTCCTCGAATCTATTAAGACCAAGAGACCAAAATGAAAGATATACTACAACGTATGAAAATGGTTAATTGGAATTGTGCACTTTCTCCAAGTGATGTTAACTCAAGTAATAACACAAAGCTAGATACTCCACCAGACTAGATAAATTCTTGTCCTCGAATCTATTAAGACCAAGAGACCAAAATGAAAGATATACTACAACGTATGAAAATGGTTAATTGGAATTGTGCACCTTTTCCAAGTGATGTTAGCTCAAGTAATAACACAAAGCTAGATACTCCACCAGACTAGATAAATTCTTGTCCTCGAATCCATTAAGACCTAGAGACCAAAATGAAAGATATACTACAACGTATGAAAATGGTTAATTGGAATTGTGCACTTTCTCCAAGTGATATTAGCTCAAGTAATAACACAAAGCTAGATACTCCACCAGACTAGATAAATTCTTGTCCTCGAATCCATTAAGACCAAGAGACCAAAATGAAAGATATACTACAACGTATGAAAATGGGTAATTGGAAGTGTGCACTTTCTCAAAGTGATGTTAGCTCAAGTAATAACACAAAGCTAGATACTCCACCAGACTAGATAAATTCTTGTCCTCGAATCCATTAAGACCAAGAGACCAAAATGAAATATATACTACAACGTATGAAAATGGATTATTGGAATGGTGCACTTTCTCCAAGTGATGTTAGCTCAAGTAATAACACAAAGCTAGATACTCCACCAGACTAGATAAATTCTTGTCCTCGAATCCATTAAGACCAAGAGACCAAAATGAAAGATATACTACAACGTATGAAAATGGTTAATTGGAATTGTGCACTTTCTCCAAGTGATGTTAGCTCAAGTAATAACACAAAGCTAGATACTCCACCAGACTAGATAAATTCTTGTCCTCGAATCCATTAAGACCAAGAGACCAAAATGAAAGATATACTACAACGTATGAAAATTGTTAATTGGAATTGTGCACTTTCTCAAAGTGCTGTTAGCTCAAGTAATAACACAAAGCTTGATACTCCACCAGACTAGATAAATTCTTGTCCTCGAATCTATTAAGACCAAGAGACCAAAATGAAAGATATACTACAACGTATGAAAATGGTTAATTGGAATTGTGCACTTTCTCCAAGTGATGTTAGCTCAAGTAATAACACAAAGCTAGATACTCCACCAGACTAGATAAATTCTTGTCCTCGAATCCATTAAGACCAAGAGACCAAAATGAAAGATATACTACAACGTATGAAAATGGTTAATTGGAATTGTGCACTTTCTCCAAGTGATGTTAGCTCAAGTAATAACACGAAGCTAGATACTCCACCAGACTAGATAAATTCTTGTCCTCGAATCCATTAAGACCAAGAGACCAAAATGAAAGATATACTACAACGTATGAAAATGGTTAATTGGAATTGTGCACTTTCTCCAATTTATGTTAGCTCAAGTAATAACACGAAGCTAGATACTCAACCAGACTAGATAAATTCTTGTCCTCGAATCCATTAAGACCAAGAGACCAAAATGAAAGATATACTACAACGTATGAAAATGGTTAATTGGAATTGTGCACTTTCTCCAATTTATGTTAGCTCAAGTAATAACACAAAGCTAGATACTCAACCAGACTAGATAAATTCTTGTCCTCGAATCCATTAAGACCAAGAGACCAAAATGAAAGATATACTACAACGTATGAAAATGTTTAATTGGAATTGTGCACTTTCTCCAAGTGATGTTAGCTCAAGTAATAACACAAACCTAGATACTCCACCAGACTAGATAAATTCTTGTCCTCGAATCCATTAAGACCAAGAGACCAAAATGAAAGATATACTACAACGTATGAAAATGGTTAATTGTAATTGTTCACTTTCTCCAAGTGATGTTAGCTCAAGTAATAACACGAAACTGGATACTCCACCAGACTAGATAAATTCTTGTCCTCGAATCCATTAAGACCAAGAGACCAAAATGAAAGATATACTACAACGTATGAAAATGGTTAATTGGAATTGTGCACTTTCTCCAAGTGATGTTAGTTCAAGTAATAACACAAAGCTAGATACTCCACCAGACTAGATAAATTCTTGTCCTGGAATCCATTAAGACCATGAGACCAAAATGAAAGATATACTACAACGTATGAAAATGGTTAATTGGAATTATGCACGTTCTCTAAGTGATGTTAGCTCAAGTAATAACACGAAGCTAGATACTCCACCAGACTAGATAAATTCTTGTCCTCGAATCAATTAAGACCAAGAGACCAAAATGAAAGATATACTACAACGTATGAAAATGGTTAATTGGACTTGTGCACTTTCTCCAAGTGATGTTAGCTCAAGTAATAACACAAAGCAAGATACTCCACCAGACTAGATAAATTCTTGTCCTGGAATCCATTAAGACCAAGAGACCAAAATGAAAGATATACTACAACGTATGAAAATGGTTAATTGGAATTGTGCACTTTCTCCAAGTGATGTTAGCTCAAGTAATAACACAAAGCTAGATACTCCACCAGACTAGATAAATTCTTGTCCTCAAATCCATTAAGACCTAGAGACCAAAATGAAAGATATACTACAACGTATGAAAATGGTTAATTGGAATTGTGCACTTTCTCCAAGTGATGTTAGCTCAAGTAATAACACAAAGCTAGATACTCCACCAGACTAGATAAATTCTTGTCCTCGAATCTATTAAGACCAAGAGACCAAAATGAAAGATATACTACAACGTATGAAAATGGTTAATTGGAATTGTGCACTTTCTCCAAGTGATGTTAGCTCAAGTAATAACACAAAGCTAGATACTCCACCAGACTAGATAAATTCTTGTCCTCGAATCTATTAAGACCAAGAGACCAAAATGAAAGATATACTACAACGTATGAAAATGGTTAATTGGAATTGTGCACTTTTTCCAAGTGATGTTAGCTCAAGTAATAACACAAAGCTAGATACTCCACCAGACTAGATAAATTCTTGTCCTCGAATCCATTAAGACCAAGAGACCAAAATGAAAGATATACTACAACGTATGAAAATCGTTAATTAGAATTGTGCACTTTCTACAAGTGATGTGAGATAGAATAGTCGAATATCTATGTATCTCTGTATGTATGTATATTTAAATGAATGGCTCTTGTCTTCAAGAGACCTCAAGTTTTGACAAGCTTCTGGCCTTGACCATTACTCCTGATCTTAAATGGAACACGTACATTAAATCTGTTGCCAAGGCCGCTGGAAAAATGGTGGGATCTTTCTATCGATCCGGTAAATATCTCACTGCTGATGCTATTCTCTATCTATATAAGAGCCAGGTACGTCCAAGGATGGAATACTGTTGCCACATCTGGGCAGGAGCTGCTAGAAAGGACTTGTCCTGCCTTGATAGAGTTCAAAATAGACTTTGTAATCTCGTAGGAGATGTCCTTTTCTCTTCGCTGCAACCTCTATCTCACAGAAGAGATGTTGCGAGTTTGTCTCTGATGTATCGTCATTTTCATGGAAAGTGTTCGACTGAGCTTCAATCTATGGTCCCCCCTCGCCAAACTTTCACAAGAAACACTCGTCTAGCTGAAAAAACTATCAATAATTCCCCCACTCTTTATCTGCGCCTAAACCTAAACGTAGATTCCATGAACAAAGCTTTTTTCTTAGAACTGCACGCCTGTGGAATTGTCTTCCGTTTTCCTGCTTTCCGGCTGACTACAATATGGTTGTGTTCAAGTCTAACATAAATAAGTTCTTGATGAGCCGTTCCATATAAGTTATCAAATTTACCGAATTTTCATTACTAATGATTACTATGTTGTCCAATGTCTACTGTACACTCTTTAACCCTTATCCTTGAGTGGCCTCTTGGCCTTGATAATGTGGTGATGCCTATGTAAAAAAAAAAAAAAAATCTCATATAGACTTCAAGCGTTAGCCCCAGATTGTGGCCCCTTGATTCCTGAGAACTGCGACTGAAGCAAAATAAAACAAAAAAAAAAAAAATAGAAATAATTCGATATTAAATATGTCAGTTTAAAGAATGAACAATGGAATAACTAGCAGGGGGGGTACCCGGACTTGCCCGGCAGGTTGGAGGTGTGTTAGGTTTTGGGTAAATCAAATTACCCGTGTGTTTGTGTCGGGGGGGGGGTATTATAAAAAACATTTTGTAGGTAAGTATGAGGATCGGATCCGAACCCTTGACGGAAATTTGGTAATTAAAGTACGAAAAAAAAAAAAAAACGTGCGACGTCAACCACTGAGCCACCGCGAAATACTACCGGAAACACGTTTGAATTTAATATAGTCTGAACTCCAATCTCTGGTCCCCCCTCCCCAATCTTTCACGAAAAACACCCGTCTAGCTGAATCCACTGTGAAAAATTTCCCCCACTCTATATCTGTGCCTAAATCAAAACGCGGATTCCATGAGCAAAGCTTCTTTCTTAGAACTGCACGCCTGTGGAACTCTGTTTCGTCTGCCTGCTTCCCTCCGGACTACAACTTGGATGTCTTCAAGTCCAATGTTAATAAATTAGCAGGTGCATGTTTTAATGACGTAATGTGGTCAACGTTGACTGCGTGGTAGTATTTTATTTACTGCGGGAACGCTTTTTTTAATTTTAGTTTCCCAAGATGTTGGGGGGGGGGACCAGTTCACCATAAAAAGGGGATTGTCCAAATTGAATAGCAATTGTCTGATATTAAGAAAAATATTTCCACATTGATCAGAGCTGATTGCTTTCAGACATTTCCGGCGATCGCGACCGGAAAAATACCGCCAGCATTAATGTCGCTTTTATAATACGAGAAAACCTAATCCACATGCGGCGAGCGAAAAATGTTGAATATTCATCTTTTCACAGTCTCGCAAATTAAATAGACAGGCGAGCTCCGTTGTTAACTCTGAGATATTACGATTTATATGTGATATAAAAAGCTTCTCGGAAAAAAAGCCTTTCTTGGACGTACACAAAAAGCGAACATACATACAGACATTTTCACTTTTATATATATAGACGAGCGGGGGTACCCAGCGTTGCCCGGGTGTTTAGAGGTGTGTGTTTTTGGCGGGGGGGGGAGAAATCAAAACAAAAGAATAAGCAAAGTAACCATCCTGTTTGAATATTGTATATTTTTATATATATATATATATATATATAGTAATTTATAAAATATATATAGCGATTAACCTACACTGAATATTCGGCGTTTCATCCACTGTAGGATTCGTCAGGCTTATGCGCGAATTTTGTGGTTGCTTCTTGTTTTTATATATGTTGAGGATTTCTAGTTAGCCAATCAGCTTTCTAGTATCCACCGCGCCCCTTCCTATCAGCCAATGGGCATGCATTTTATCGAAAAAGGATCTGTTTTAGAACTAGATTAGTGGTTTAAGGTAGATCTTTTCCCTCCTTTTTTATATATATATATATGAATATACCTATGTGTACACACACACATGCACACACACACACACACACACACACACACACATATATATATATATATATATATATATATAGTAATTTATAAAATATATATGGCGATTAACCTACACTGAATATTCGGCGTTTCATCCACTCTAAGATTAATCAGGCTTATGCACGAATTCTGTGGTTGTTCATCGTTTTTATATGGTCCTCTTCTGTCGAGGATTTTAGTTAAAACCAACCCCGGACAAGAACAACCATACCATAAATAAAAATACTAATAACTAACAAGATAAATGCAATTGTAGACACCACACACTTTGCCCAGTTCGAAATAAATGTCTTACAAAAAGCGTAGTTTATCGGGCAACAATACTTGCGAAAGAAAACCCGAATAACAAGAAATATTATGTAGGCATGACCTCCTTAGATTTCAAAACACGATACTATGACAACAAAAGTACATTCAACAATAAAAAAACACCGTATAAAAACAACACTAGCGAATAAATACTGGGAACTCAAAGAAAGCGGACATTTGCTGGTAGTCAAATGGAAAATAATGAGACAAGCTACCACATGTAGACATTTAGACGACCCATGTAAATTATGCCTTCATGAAAACTTTGCTATACTGTACTTTAAAGAACCTCAAAATCTACTAAACTGTAGAAGAGAAATAGCAAATCACTGTGTTCACAAAATAAAATTTACTCTAGGATAGCGATACAAAATAGCTTTAAAACTAACAAAAACAATAGAAAATGAACAAATAATAAATTAAATAAACATTAATGTACATAAACGATCACACATATATGTATGTATATATATGTATGTGCATATATGTATGTACACATATATATATATATATATATATATATATATATAAAAGAAAATGTCTGCCCTAAACCACTAAACTTATTTTAAAACAGATCCTTTGTTCGATAAAATGCATGCCCATTGACTGATAATAAGGGGCGCGGTGGATACTAGAAAGCTGATTGGCTTACTAAAATCCTCAACAGCAGAGGACCATATTAAAACGATCAACAACCACAGAATTTGCGCATAAGCCTGACGAATCCTAGAGTGGATGAAACGCCGAATATTCAGTGTAGCTTAATCGCCATATATATTTTATAAATTACTAACTAGCTCTACCTACGTATATCTATATATCTATAAAAGTTAACGTTTCTGTCTGTCTGTCTGTCTGTCTGTCTGTGTACATTTCCCTACGCAATAACTCTGTCAATTTTAGTCTATAGACTCGAAATTTGAAATACCGGGTACTGAGATTTGGGAAAATCGATGTGACGGGTGTCAGCCAGAAATTTTGCTTTTAAGGGGTCAAATTTCAACGATTTGACCTTTAAGAACTCTACCAAACTCCTTCGATAATTTTGGGTCTAGACACTTGAAATTTTAGATATAGGTTCCTTGAACCTGGATCTAACTTAATAAAGTGATTTGAGCCCGAAACTATAAATTTTAAGAGGTCATAATAGGAGTCAAATTAAAAAAAAATTGACTTTTTTTTGTTTTGCTAAGCGTACACCTCAAAACACCCGGGCAAAGCCGGGCTAAAATGCTAGTATATATATATATATATATATATATATATATATATATATTTAATATTCAGTCTATATATATATATATATATATTCATATATATATATATATATATATATATTCATATATATATATATATTCATATATATATATATATATATATATATATATATATATATATTCAATATTCAGTCTATATATATATATATATATTCAATATTCAGTCTATATATATATATATATATATATATATATTCAATATTCAGTCTATATATATATATATATATATATATATATATATTCAATATTCAGTCTATATATATATATATATATATATATATATATATGCGAGTTTATATAAATATTCAATATACGTATATATAGATATATTCAATACTCCCCCATATAGATTATATATACATATATCTATATATAAGTGTGTGTGTGTATGTGTGTATGTGTGTGTGTGTGTGCGTCTATACCTGTGTCTTTCAGCAAGCTTGTTTCTAAATATGCCTCTATTTTGATAGCATGTAATACATAACAGTAAACGAATATATCTTATTGTATATCTTTATAATACCGAATATCTTTCAACATGGCAACGCCGGGTAACCCGCTAGTTTTGTCATAATGCGTTGTTTTTGCTTCAAACGTATATAATCCGTACTTTATTTTATTACGACGAATAATTGTTATACGGGTCTGCAAAAAAAATAGAACGGTAACAGATGTGCATCAGCAAAATGTTTACTAATAACATCGAAGACGTATTTAATATAAAAAAAAAAAAAGAAATTGTAGCCTAGCGAACGCACACGCGCACACACGCACAGAAGTGCTTGCGCACACACACACACACAAATGTCGTTATGCACGTATGCATAAACACATAAGCCCCGCGGCCCTGTCGGTGGGGCATTAGAATACGCCGACTGCTCCCCTGCAGAGGGTAAAAGTCCCTCAATGAGGGTCCTGGATATGACCTTAAACTATATCCAGTGGTGAGGCCCCAGCTTGTGGGCTTTGGGGAGTGTGGAGCCACCCTTTAATTACCATTGCTCCGAGGTCCCAGGCTTTGATAGGCTCCTGGGTTTGACCTTTACACCTGATCTTAAATGGAACACATACATCAGGTCTGTGGCCGGGGTTGCTGGGAAAATGGTGGGATCCTTCTACCGCTCCAGAAGATATCTCACTAATGATGCAATTCTCTATCTATATAGGAGCCAGGTGTGTCCAACGATGGAGTGCTGCTGCCACATCTGGGCGGGGGCTGCTAAAAACAGCCTATCCTGCCTTGACAGAGTACAAAATAGACTTCGTGGTTTAGTGGGGGATGCCCTTTTCTCTACCCTGCAACCTCTTTCCCACAGAAGAGACATAGCGAGCCTGTCATTGTTCTATCGTTATTTCCATGGCAGGTGCTCGTCTGAGCTCCATACTCTGGTCCCCCCTCACCAATCTTTTTCAAAAAACACCCGACTAGCTGAAACCACCGTCAATAATTTTCCCCACTCCTTATCTGTGCCTAAATCAAAACGTAGATACCATGAACAAAGCTTCTTTCTTAGAACTGCACGCCTGTAGAACTCTGTTCCGTCTGCCTGCTTCCCACCGGACTACAACTTGGATATCTTCAAGTCCAATGTTAACAAATTCCTAATAGACCGCCCCCTTAAGTAAACACTTCATCAAATCTCCACACTAACGTAATGTGCTTGCAATAACCCTTATCACTGAGTCTAGCGATTCTGGGTAAGAAACTACTGTAGAAAGATCTTTTACATCTAGGGATCTCTACTGTGTGGGGGTGGGATTTAGCAGCCTGTCAGGTTTGTCGAGGGTGCTCACGTCGTGGGGGCACAAGTGATTGCAGTTCGTCAGAGCATTCACCATTAAAATACTCGTAGAACAGGCAGAGGGATGCAACATTTCGTCGATGGGACAGAGGCTGAAGCTTAGATGCCAGTTCAGGGCCTATCAGGTTTGCGACTCTCTTTTGAACCCTGTCAAGGAGCGAGAGACTAGTAACAGATGCACCAGCCCAAATGTGACAGCAATACTCCATACATGGGCGAATGGTGGCCTTATAGAGGTACAGGATACTTTCGGGTGTTAGTAGTTTTCTAGCACGGTAAAGAGAGCCCACCTTTCTTGCAGCGGCCCTGGCAATGTTTTCAATATAATTGTTCCAACTCATGTTTCCTGTGAACGTTAGGCCAAGGAGTTTGAAAGACGTACTCTCAGATAAAGAGTCGTTGGCCATTGCTATAGGTGGTAGAGAAGGTTTCTTGTAATTATTGAATGAAACTAGTTTAGTCTTGGCGGCGTTGAACGTGACCAACCATTTTTGTCCCCATTCCACTACAGATTGGAGGTCTTCCTCTAGTGTTTTTGCCATTTCTTTAGAAATGTGTTCATTTGTCTTCCTGTCGTGCCTGCCACAGAGTGTAGTGTCATCAGCATATATACCTATCTCAGAGGCAATTTTGTCGGGGAGGTCATTTATAAATATCAGGAACAACAGAGGTCCAAGGATAGATGTACTCTTAGATAAAGAGTCGTTGGCCATCGCCATTTTAAAATCTAGCTTTCTAAAAGAAACTATTAGAGTAATAAGCTTCTGGCATTTAGGGATCTCAGCAGTGAAGGGGGGTAATTTTGTTGCTAAGCGCGTTTTGTACGTCCAGGGAGAAGAAGTGCAACATCAGAGCATATTTCTTTGAAATGTTAGTAAAACATTTACAGAGATGCAACACTGCAGCGATGCGACAGGGGCTGGAGCTTAGTTGACAAAGTGGGACCTATTAGATTAATAACTTATTTTTGGACCCTATCTAAGAAGGAGAGGCTAGTGGTAGATGCACCAGCCCAGATGTGGCAACAATACTCCTTGCATGGGTGAATGGTAGTCTTGTAGAGGTACGAGATACTCCCTGGTGTGAGTTGTCTTCTAGCTCGATAAAGGGAGCCCACCTTCTTTGCAGCAGCCTTTGCAATGTCCTTAATATATTTGTTTCAGTTCATACAGGGTAACCCCCCCCCCAAAAAAAAATGCACCAGCCCATATGTGGCAACAATACTCCTTGCATGGGTGAATGGTAGTCTTGTAGAGGTACGAGATACTCCCTGATGTGAGTTGTCTTCTAGCTTGATAGAGGGAGCCCACCTTCTTTGCAGCAGCGTTTGCAATGTCCTTAATACATTTGTTTCAGTTCATACAGGGTAACCCCCCCCCCAAAAAAAACAAGCCCACACTCTAATTAGGCCCTGTTTCTTAGTTTTTTGTCCGAACGAAATTTAACACACTAGTGTATTCTTCGTTCCAGCTCGGTCTTGGTGTACTCACGGTCTTTGATTCTGCCATGTCCTATAAATTAAGGGCAATCGGTGAATAAAAAATTGAGATATTACGTTGTTTTTTTTTTTTTGTTATTTCCATGGCAGATATTACAGAGTTCCACAGGCGTGCAGTTCTAAGAAAGAAGCTTTGTTCATGGAATCTACGTTTTGGTTTAGGCACAGATAAAGAGTGGGGGAAATTTTTCACAGTGGATTCGGCTAAACGGGTGTTTTTCGTGAAAGATTGGCGAGGGGGGACCAGAGATTGGAGCTCAGACGAGCACTTGCCATGGAAATAACAAAAAAAAAAAAACAACGTAATATCTGCCATGGAAATAACAAAAAAAGAAACTAATGAATTTTTTTAAACCATCAGCTTCTTTTGGGACACCATGTAACTAGAGATTTCTGGCATATAGGGATCTCAGCAGTGAAGGGGTGTAATTTTGTTGCTAAGCGTGTTTGTCGGGCGTATGTACGTCCAGGGGGAACAAGCAAGTGCAAATATTAGTAAAAAAGGTACAAAGATGCAACACTGCAGCGATGCGACAGGGGCTGGAGCTTAGTTGACAAAGTGGGACCTATAAGATTGATAACTTATTTTTGGACCCTATCTAAGAGGGAGAGACTAGTGGTAGATTCGGCTAGACGGGTGTTTTTCGTGAAAGATTGGCGAGGGGGGATCAGAGATTGGAGTTCAGACGAGCACCTGCCATGGATATAACAACAACAAAAAAAACGTAATATCTGCCATGGAAATAACAAAAAAAAACTTTTTTGTTGGGGGGGGGGTCAGCCTGTTTTGCCGGTGAATGTTAGGCCGAGGAGTTTGAAGGAAGAATTCTCGGATAGGGAGTTATTTGTCATGGATATCGGTGGTTGGAGAGGGTTTTTTTTATACAGTCCTTTCGCCAGAATTCTTGAAAACTGGTCCAACAGAAGCAGTTTTTTAGCAGTCTTGAAATCAAGGCTATAAAAAAAATGTCTTCCTTACCTGAGATTCGTCTCCGTTTCCAAATTACAAAATGGATGTATTTTTTTTTTTAAATTTACCAGTCTTGTATTTATAAGATTTGTATTAATCCATTTAACTACCTATGTTTTAAACTTATATTATAAAAGCGGAGCTCAATTCAAGTCTATTGTTTCGTGTGTGGGTATTTTTTTGAAATAATTAAAGATTCGAGGATACGAAGTTGACCTACGTTTCTTGAAGAAGCAAGAATGTTGATGTGAAAATCTGCTTCTGAATTAATGCAAGTGCGAATATGTTTATAGAACGAAAAAGCAGTAGTGTTTTTTTGTTTTTTTTTTAAATTTACCAGTCTTGTATTTATAAGATTTGGATTAATCCATTTAACTACCTATGTTTTAAACTTATATTATAAAAGCGGAGCTCAATTCAAGTCTATTGTTAAGTGTGGGAGTATTTTTTGAAATAATTAAAGATTCGAGGATACGAAGTTGACCTACGTTTCTTGAAGAAGCAAGAATGTTGATGTGAAAATCTGGTTTTGAATTAATGCAAGTGCGAATATGTTTATAGAACGAAAAAGCAGTAGTGTTTTTTGTTTTGTTTTTTTAAATTTACCAGTCTTGTATTTATAAGATTTGGATTAATCCGTTTGACTACCTATGTTTTAAACTTATATTATAAAAGCGGAGCTCAATTCTAGCCAATTGTTTAGTGTGGGAGTATTTTTTGAAATAATTAAAGATTCGAGGATACGAAGTTGACCTACGTTTCTTGAAGAAGCAAGAATGTTGATGTGAACATCTGGTTTTGAATTAATGCAAGTGCGAATATGTTTATAGAACGAAAAAGCAGTAGTGTTTTTTTTTGTTTTTTTTTTAAATTTACCAGTCTTGTATTTATAAGATTTGGATTAATCCGTTTGACTACCTATGTTTTAAACTTATATTATAAAAGCGGAGCTCAATTCAAGTCTATTGCTAAGTGTGGGAGTATTTTTTGAAATAATTAAAGATTCGAGGATACGAAGTTGACCTACGTTTCTTGAAGAAGCAAGAATGTTGATGTGAAAATCTGGTTAGGAATTAATGCAAGTGCGAATATGTTTATAGAACGAAAAAGCAGTAGTGTTTTTTTTTGTTTTTTTTTAAATTTACCAGTCTTGTATTTATAAGGTTTGGATAAATCCGTTTGACTACCTATGTTTTAAACTTATATTATAAAAGCGGAGCTCAATTCAAGTCTATTTTTTAGTGTGGGAGTATTTTTTGAAATAATTAAAGATTCGAGGATACGAAGTTGACCTACGTTTCTTGAAGAAGCAAGAATGTTGATTTGAAAATCTGGTTCTGAATTAATGCAAGTGCGAATATGTTTATAGAACGAAAAAGCAGTAGTGTTTTTTTGTTTTTTTTTTAAATTTACCAGTCTTGTATTTATAAGATTTGGATTAATCCATTTAACTACCTATGTTTTAAACTTATATTATAAAAACGGAGCTCAATTCAAGTCCATTGTTTAGTGTGGGAGTATTTTTTGAAATAATTAAAGATTCGAGGATACGAAGTTGACCTACGTTTCTTGAAGAAGCAAGAATGTTGATGTGAAAATCTGGTTTTGAATTAATGCAAGTGCGAATATGTTTATAGAACGAAAAAGCAGTAGTGTTTTTTTGTTTATTTTTTTAAATTTACCAGTCTTGTATTTATAAGATTTGGATTAATCCGTTTGACTACCTATGTTTTAAACTTATATTATAAAAGCGGAGCTCAATTCAAGTCTATTGTTAAGTGTGGGGGTATTTTTTGAAATAATTAAAGATTCGAGGATACGAAGTTGACCTACGTTTCTTGAAGAAGCAAGAATGTTGATGTGAAAATCTGATTCTGAATTAATGCAAGTGCGAATATGTTTATAGAACGAAAAAGCAGTAGTGTTTTTTTGTTTTGTTTTTTAAATTTACCAGTCTTGTATTTATAAGATTTGGATTAATCCATTTGAGTACCTATGTTTTAAACTTATATTATAAAAGCGGAGCTCAATTCTAGTCTATAGTTTAGTGTGGGAGTATTTTTTGTAAATAATTAAAGATTCGAGGATACGAAGTTGACCTACGTTTCTTGAAGAAGCAAGAATGTTGATGTGAAAATCTGATTCTGAATTAATGCAAGTGCGAATATGTTTATAGAACGAAAAAGCAGTAGTGTTTTTTGGGTTTTTTTTTTAAATTTACCAGTCTTGTATTTATAAGATTTGGAGTAATCCGTTTGACTACCTATGTTTTAAACTTATATTATAAAAGCGGAGCTCAATTAAAGTCTATTGTTTAGTGTGGGAGTATTTTTTGAAATAATTAAAGATTCGAGGATACGAAGTTGACCTACGTTTCTTGAAGAAGCAAGAATGTTGATGTGAAAATCTGATTCTGAATTAATGCAAGTGCGAATATGTTTATAGAACGAAAAACAGTAGTGTTTTTTTGTTTTTGTTTTTTAAATTTACCAGTCTTGTATTTATAAGATTTGGATTAATCCATTAAACAACCTATGTTTTAAACTTATATTATAAAAGCGGAGCTCAATTCAAGTGTATTGTTTAGTGTGGGAGTATTTTTTGAAATAATTAAAGATTCGAGGATACGAAGTTGACCTACGTTTCTTGAAGAAGCAAGAATGTTGATGTGAAAATCTGATTCTGAATTAATGCAAGTGCGAATATGTTTATAGAACGAAAAAGCAGTAGTGTTTTTTTTTTTTTTTTTTAAATTTACCAGTCTTGTATTTATAAGATTTGGATTAATCCATTTAACTACCTATGTTTTAAACTTATATTATAAAAGCGGAGCTCAATTCTAGTCTATAGTTTAGTGTGGGAGTATTTTTTTTTAAATAATTAAAGATTCGAGGATACGAAGTTGACCTACGTTTCTTGAAGAAGCAAGAATGTTGATGTGAAAATCTGATTCTGAATTAATGCAAGTGCGAATATGTTTATAGAACGAAAAAGCAGTAGTGTTTTTTTTTTTTTTTTTTTAAATTTACCAGTCTTGTATTTATAAGATTTGTATTAATCCGTTTGACTACCTATGTTTTAAACTTATATTATAAAAGCGGAGCTCAATTCAAGTCTATTTGTTAAGTGTGGGAGTATTTTTTGAAATAATTAAAGATTCGAGGATACGAAGTTGACCTACGTTTCTTGAAGAAGCAAGAATGTTGATGTGAAAATCTGATTCTGAATTAATGCAAGTGCGAATATGTTTATAGAACGAAAAAGCAGTAGTGTTTTTTTTTGTTTTTTTAAATTTACCAGTCTTGTATTTATAAGATGTGGATTAATCCGTTTGACTACCTATGTTTTAAACTTATATTATAAAAGCGGAGCTATATTCAAGTCTATTGTTTAGTGTGGGAGTATTTTTTGAAATAATTAAAGATTCGAGGATACGAAGTTGAACTACGTTTCTTGAAGAAGCAAGAATGTTGATGTGAAAATCTGATTCTGAATTAATGCAAGTGCGAATATGTTTATAGAACGAAAAAGCAGTAGTATTTTTTTGTTTTTTTTTTAAATTTACCAGTCTTGTATTTATAAGACTTGGATTAATCCATTTTACTACCTATGTTTTAAACTTATATCATAAAAGCGGAGCTCAATTCAAGTCTATTGTTAAGTGTGGGAGTATTTTTTGAAATAATTAAAGATTCGAGGATACGAAGTTGACCTACGTTTCTTGAAGAAGCAAGAATGTTGATGTGAAAATCTGATCCTGAATTAATGCAAGTGCGAATATGTTTATAGAACGAAAAAGCAGTAGTGTTTTTTGTTTTTTTTTTTAAATTTACCAGTCTTGTATTTATAAGAGTTGGATTAATCCGTTTGACTACCTATGTTTTAAACTTATATTATAAAAGCGGAGCTCAATTCAAGTCAATTGTTTAGTGTGGGAGTATTTTTTGAAATAATTAAAGATTTGAGGATACGAAGTTGATCTACGTTTCTTGAAGAAGCAAGAATGTTGATGTGAAAATCTGATTCTGATTTAATGCAAGTGCGAATATGTTTATAGAACGAAAAAGCAGTAGTGTTTTTTTTTTTTTTTTTTAAATTTACCAGTCTTGTATTTAAAAGATTTGGATTAATCCGTTTGACTACCTATGTTTTAAACTTATATTATAAAAGCGGAGCTCAATTCAAGTCTATAGATTAGTGTGGGAGTATTTTTTGAAATAATTAAAGATTCGAGGATACGAAGTTGACCTACGTTTCTTGAAGAAGCAAGAATGTTGATGTGAAAATCTGATTCTGAATTAATGCAAGTGCGAATATGTTTATAGAACGAAAAAGCAGTAGTGTTTTTTTGTTTTTTTTTTTAAATTTACCTGTCTTGTATTTATAAGATTTGGATTAATCCGTTTGACTACCTATGTTTTAAACTTATATTATAAAAGCGGAGCTCAATTCAAGTCTATTGTTAAGTGTGGGAGTATTTTTTGAAATAATTAAAGATTCGAGGATACGAAGTTGACCTACGTTTCTTGAAGAAGCAAGAATGTTGATGTGAAAATCTGGTTATGAATTAATGCAAGTGCGAATATTTTTATAGAACGAAAAAGCAGTAGTGTTTTTTTTTTTTTTTTTTAAATTTACCAGTCTTGTATTTATAAGATTTGGATTAATCCGTTTGACTACCTATGTTTTAAACTTATATTATAAAAGCGGAGCTCAATTCAAGTCTATTGTTAAGTGTGGGAGTATTTTTTGAAATAATTAAAGATTCGAGGATACGAAGTTGACCTACGTTTCTTGAAGAAGCAAGAATGTTGATGTGAAAATCTGATTCTGAATTAATGCAAGTGCGAATATGTTTATAGAACGAAAAAGCAATAGTGTTTTTTGTTTTTTGTTTTTTTAAATTTACCAGTCTTGTATTTATAAGATTTGGATTAATCCGTTTGACTACCTATGTTTTAAACTTATATTATAAAAGCGGAGCTCAATTCAAGTCTATTGTTAAGTGTGGGAGTATTTTTTGAAATAATTAAAGATTCGAGGATACGAAGTTGACCTACGTTTCTTGAAGAAGCAAGAATGTTGATGTGAAAATCTGATTCTGAATTAATGCAAGTGCGAATATGTTTATAGAACGAAAAAGCAGTAGTGTTTTTCTTTTTTTTTTTTTAAATTTACCAGTCTTGTATTTATAAAATTTGGATAAATCCGTTTGACTACCTATGTTTTAAACTTATATTATAAAAGCGGAGCTCAATTCAAGTCTATTGTTTAGTGTGGGAGTATTTTTTGAAATAATTAAAGATTCGAGGATACGAAGTTGACCTACGTTTCTTGAAGAAGCAAGAATGTTGATGTGCAAATCTGATTCTGAATTAATGCAAGTGCGAATATGTTTATAGAACGAAAAAGCAGTAGTTTTTTTTTGTTTTTTTTTTAAATTTACCAGTCTTGTATTTATAAGATTTGGATTAATCCGTTTGACTACCTATGTTTTAAACTTATATTATAAAAGCGGAGCTCAATTCAAGTCTATTGTTAAGTGTGGGAGTATTTTTTGAAATAATTAAAGATTCGAGGATACGAAGTTGACCTACGTTTCTTGAAGAAGCAAGAATGTTGATGTGAAAATCTGGTTCTGAATTAATGCAAGTGCGAATATGTTTATAGAACGAAAAAGCAGTAGTGTTTTTTTTTTTTTTTTTTAAATTTACCAGTCTTGTATTTATAAGATTTGGATTAATCCTTTTTACTACCTATGTTTTAAACTTATATTATAAAAGCGGAGCTCAATTCTAGTATATTGTTTAGCGTGGGAGTATTTTTTGAAATAATTAAAGATTCGAGGATACGAAGTTGACCTACGTTTCTTGAAGAAGCAAGAATGTTGATGTGAAAATCTGATTCTGAATTAATGCAAGTGCGAATATGTTTATAGAACGAAAAAGCAGTAGTGTTTTTTGTTTTTTTTTTTAAATTTACCAGTCTTGTATTTATAAGATTGGGATTAATCCATTCGACTACCTATGTTTTAAACTTATATTATAAAAGCGGAGCTCAATTCAAGTCTATTGTTACGTGTGGGAGTATTTTTTGAAATAATTAAAGATTCGAGGATACGAAGTTGACCTACGTTTCTTGAAGAAGCAAGAATGTTGATGTGAAAATCTGATCCTGAATTAATGCAAGTGCGAATATGTTTATAGAACGAAAAAGCAGTAGTGGTTTTTCGTTTTTTTTTTTAAATTTACCAGTCTTGTATTTATAAGAGTTGGATTTATCCATTTGTACTACCTATGTTTTAAACTTATATTATAAAAGCGGAGCTCAATTCAAGTCTATTGTTAAGTGTGGGAGTATTTTTTGAAATAATTAAAGATTCGAGGATACGAAGTTGACCTACGTTTCTTGAAGAAGCAAGAATGTTGATGTGAAAATCTGATTCTGAATTAATGCAAGTGCGAATATGTTTATAGAACGAAAAAGCAGTAGTGTTTTTTTGTTTTTTTTAAATTTACCAGTCTTGTATTTATAAGATTTGGATTAATCCATTTGTACTACCTATGTTTTAAACTTATATTATAAAAGCGGAGCTCAATTCAAGTCTATTGTTAAGTGTGGGAGTATTTTTTGAAATAATTAAAGATTCGAGGATACGAAGTTGACCTACGTTTCTTGAAGAAGCAAGAATGTTGATGTGAAAATGTGGTTCTGAATTAATGCAAGTGCGAATATGTTTATAGAACGAAAAAGCAGTAGTGTTTTTTGTTTTTTTTTTTAAATTTACCAGTCTTGTATTTATAAGATTTGGATTAATCCGTTTGACTAGCTATGTTTTAAACTTATATTATAAAAGCGGAGCTCAATTCAAGTCTATTGTTAAGTGTGGGGGTATTTTTTGAAATAATTAAAGATTCGAGGATACGAAGTTGACCTACGTTTCTTGAAGAAGCAAGAATGTTGATGTGAAAATCTGATTCTGAATTAATGCAAGTGCGAATATGTTTATAGAACGAAAAAGCAGTAGTGTTTTTTTTTTTTTTTTTTTTAATTTACCAGTCTTGTATTTATAAGATTTGGATTAATCCATTTGTACTACCTATGTTTTAAACTTATATTATAAAAGCGGAGCTCAATTCAAGTCTATTGTTAAGTGTGGGAGTATTTTTTGAAATAATTAAAGATTCGAGGATACGAAGTTGACCTACGTTTCTTGAAGAAGCAAGAATGTTGATGTGAAAATCTGATTCTGAATTAATGCAAGTGCGAATATGTTTATAGAACGAAAAAGCAGTAGTGTTTTTTTTTTTTTTTTTTTTAATTTACCAGTCTTGTATTTATAAGATTTGGATTAATCCATTTGTACTACCTATGTTTTAAACTTATATTATAAAAGCGGAGCTCAATTCAAGTCTATTGTTAAGTGTGGGAGTATTTTTTGAAATAATTAAAGATTCGAGGATACGAAGTTGACCTACGTTTCTTGAAGAAGCAAGAATGTTGACGTGAAAATCTGATTCTGAATTAATGCAAGTGCGAATATGTTTATAGAACGAAAAAGCAGTAGTGTTTTTTTTTTTTTTTTTTTTAATTTACCAGTCTTGTATTTATAAGATTTGGATTAATCCATTTGTACTACCTATGTTTTAAACTTATATTATAAAAGCGGAGCTCAATTCAAGTCTATTGTTAAGTGTGGGAGTATTTTTTGAAATAATTAAAGATTCGAGGATACGAAGTTGACCTACGTTTCTTGAAGAAGCAAGAATGTTGATGTGAAAATCTGATTCTGAATTAATGCAAGTGCGAATATGTTTATAGAACGAAAAAGCAGTAGTGTTTTTTTTTTTTTTTTTTTAAATTTACCAGTCTTGTATTTATAAGATTTGGATTAATCCGTTTGACTACCTATGTTTTAAACTTATATTATAAAAGCGGAGCTTAATTCAAGTCTATTGTTAAGTGTGGGAGTATTTTTTGTAAATAATTAAAGATTCGAGGATACGAAGTTGACCTACGTTTCTTGAAGAAGCAAGAATGTTGATGTGAAAATCTGGTTCTGAATTAATGCAAGTGCGAATATGTTTATAGAACGAAAAAGCAGTAGTGTTTTTTTGTTTTTTTTTTTAAATTTACCAGTCTTGTATTTATAAGGTTTAGATTAATCCATTTAACTACCTATGTTTTAAACTTATATTATAAAAGCGGAGCTCAATTCAAGTCTATTGTTTAGTGTGGGAGTATTTTTTGAAATAATTAAAGATTCGAGGATACGAAGTTGACCTACGTTTCTTGAAGAAGCAAGAATGTTGATGTGAAAATCTGATTCTGAATTAATGCAAGTGCGAATATGTTTATAGAACGAAAAAGCAGTAGTGTTTTTTTTTTTTTTTTTTTTTAAATTTACCAGTCTTGTATTTATAAGATTTGGATTGATCCAGTTGACTACCTATGTTTTAAACTTATATTATAAAAGCGGAGCTCAATTCAAGTCTATTGTTTAGTGTGGGAGTATTTTTTGAAATAATTAAAGATTCGAGGATACGAAGTTGACCTACGTTTCTTGAAGAAGCAAGAATGTTGATGTGAAAATCTGATTCTGAATTAATGCAAGTGCGAATATGTTTATAGAACGAAAAAGCAGTAGTGTTTTTTGTGTTTTTTTAAAAATTTACCAGTCTTGTATTTATAAGATTTGGATTAATCCGTTTGACTACCTATGTTTTAAACTTATATTATAAAAGCGGAGCTCAATTCAAGTCTATTGTTTAGTGTGAGAGTATTTTTTGAAATAATTAAAGATTCGAGGATACGAAGTTGACCTACGTTTCTTGAAGAAGCAAGAATGTTGATGTGAAAATCTGATTCTGAATTAATGCAAGTGCGAATATGTTTATAGAACGAAAAAGCAGTAGTGTTTTTTGTTTTTTTTTTTAAATTTACCAGTCTTGTATTTATAAGATTTGGATTAATCCGTTTGACTACCTATGTTTTAAACTTATATTATAAAAGCGGAGCTCAATTCAAGTCTATTGTTTAGTGTGGGAGTATTTTTTGAAATAATTAAAGATTCGAGGATACGAAGTTGACCTACGTTTCTTGAAGAAGCAAGAATGTTGATGTGAAAATCTGGTTCTGAATTAATGCAAGTGCGAATATGTTTATAGAACGAAAAAGCAGTAGTGTTTTTTTTTGTTTTTTTTTTAAATTTACCAGTCTTGTATTTATAAGATTTGGATTAATCCGTTTGACTACCTATGTTTTAAACTTATATTATAAAAGCGGAGCTCAATTCAAGTCTATTGTTTTGTGTGGGAGTATTTTTTTGAAATAATTAAAGATTCGAGGATACGAAGTTGACCTACGTTTCTTGAAGAAGCAAGAATGTTGATGTGAAAATCTGATTCTGAATTAATGCAAGTGCGAATATGTTTATAGAACGAAAAAGCAGTAGTGTTTTGTTTTGTTTTTTTTTAATTTACCAGTCTTGTATGTATAAGATTTGGATTAATCCAGTTGTCTACCTATGTTTTAAACTTATATTATAAAAGCGGAGCTCAATTCAAGTCTATTGTTAAGTGTGGGGGTATTTTTTTGAAATAATTAAAGATTCGAGGATACGAAGTTGACCTACGTTTCTTGAAGAAGCAAGAATGTTGATGTGAAAATCTGATTCTGAATTAATGCAAGTGCGAATATGTTTATAGAACGAAAAAGCAGTAGTGTTTTGTTTTTTGTTTTTTAAATTTACCAGTCTTGTATTTATAAGATTTGGATTAATCCGTTTGACTACCTATGTTTTAAACTTATATTATAAAAGCGGAGCTCAATTCAAGTCTATTTTTTTGTGTGGGAGTATTTTTTGAAATAATTAAAGATTCGAGGATACGAAGTTGACCTACGTTTCTTGAAGAAGCAAGAATGTTGATGTGAAAATCTGATTCTGAATTAATGCAAGTGCGAATATGTTTATAGAACGAAAAAGCAGTAGTGTTTTTTTGTTTTTTTTTAAAATTTACCAGTCTTGTATTTATAAGACTTGGATTAATCCGTTTGACTACCTATGTTTTAAACTTATATTATAAAAGCGGAGCTCAATTCAAGTCTATAGTTTAGTGTGGGAGTATTTTTTGAAATAATTAAAGATTCGAGGATATGAAGTTGACCTACGTTTCTTGAAGAAGCAAGAATGTTGATGTGAAAATCTGATTCTGAATTAATGCAAGTGCGAATATGTTTATAGAACGAAAAAGCAGTAGTGTTTTTTTGTTTTTTTTTTAAATTTACCAGTCTTGTATTTATAAGATTTGGATTAATCCATTTCACTACCTATGTTTTAAACTTATATTATAAAAGCGGAGCTCAATTCAAGTCTATTGTTAAGTGTGGGAGTATTTTTTGTAAATAATTAAAGATTCGAGGATACGAAGTTGACCTACGTTTCTTGAAGAAGCAAGAATGTTGATGTGAAAATCTGATTCTGAATTAATGCAAGTGCGAATATGTTTATAGAACGAAAAAGCAGTAGTGTTTTTTGTTTTTTTTTTTAAATTTACCAGTCTTGTATTTATAAGATTTGGATTATTCAATTTGACTACCTATGTTTTAAACTTATATTATAAAAGCGGAGCTCAATTCAAGTCTATTGTTAAGTGTGGGAGTATTTTTTGTAAATAATTAAAGATTCGAGGATACGAAGTTGACCTACGTTTCTTGAAGAAGCAAGAATGTTGATGTGAAAATCTGATTCTGAATTAATGCAAGTGCGAATATGTTTATAGAACGAAA
Source organism: Euprymna scolopes (assembly GCF_053919585.1). NCBI lineage: Eukaryota > Metazoa > Mollusca > Cephalopoda > Sepiida > Sepiolidae > Euprymna > Euprymna scolopes. The sequence continues at coordinate 2,131,780 of NC_136524.1, forward strand.
AAGCAGTAGTGTTTTGTTTTGTTTTTTTTTAATTTACCAGTCTTGTATGTATAAGATTTGGATTAATCCAGTTGTCTACCTATGTTTTAAACTTATATTATAAAAGCGGAGCTCAATTCAAGTCTATTGTTAAGTGTGGGGGTATTTTTTTGAAATAATTAAAGATTCGAGGATACGAAGTTGACCTACGTTTCTTGAAGAAGCAAGAATGTTGATGTGAAAATCCGGTTCTGAATTAATGCAAGTGCGAATATGTTTATAGAACGAAAAAGCAGTAGTGTTTTTTTTTTTTTTTTTAAATTTACCAGTCTTGTATTTATAAGATTGGGATTAATCCGTTTGACTACCTATGTTTTAAACTTATATTATAAAAGCGGAGCTCAATTCAAGTCTATAGTTTAGTGTGGGAGTATTTTTTGAAATAATTAAAGATTCGAGGATACGAAGTTGACCTACGTTTCTTGAAGAAGCAAGAATGTTGATGTGAAAATCTGATTCTGAATTAATGCAAGTGCGAATATGTTTATAGAACGAAAAAGCAGTAGTGTTTTGTTTTTTGTTTTTTAAATTTACCAGTTTTGTATTTATAAGATTTGGATTAATCCGTTTGACTACCTATGTTTTAAACTTATATTATAAAAGCGGAGCTCAATTCAAGTCTATTTTTTAGTGTGGGAGTATTTTTTGAAATAATTAAAGATTCGAGGATACGAAGTTGACCTACGTTTCTTGAAGAAGCAAGAATGTTGATGTGAAAATCTGATTCTGAATTAATGCAAGTGCGAATATGTTTATAGAACGAAAAAGCAGTAGTGTTTTTTTGTTTTTTTTTAAAATTTACCAGTCTTGTATTTATAAGACTTGGATTAATCCGTTTGACTACCTATGTTTTAAACTTATATTATAAAAGCGGAGCTCAATTCAAGTCTATAGTTTAGTGTGGGAGTATTTTTTGAAATAATTAAAGATTCGAGGATATGAAGTTGACCTACGTTTCTTGAAGAAGCAAGAATGTTGATGTGAAAATCTGATTCTGAATTAATGCAAGTGCGAATATGTTTATAGAACGAAAAAGCAGTAGTGTTTTTTTGTTTTTTTTTTAAATTTACCAGTCTTGTATTTATAAGATTTGGATTAATCCATTTCACTACCTATGTTTTAAACTTATATTATAAAAGCGGAGCTCAATTCAAGTCTATTGTTAAGTGTGGGAGTATTTTTTGTAAATAATTAAAGATTCGAGGATACGAAGTTGACCTACGTTTCTTGAAGAAGCAAGAATGTTGATGTGAAAATCTGATTCTGAATTAATGCAAGTGCGAATATGTTTATAGAACGAAAAAGCAGTAGTGTTTTTTGTTTTTTTTTTTAAATTTACCAGTCTTGTATTTATAAGATTTGGATTATTCAATTTGACTACCTATGTTTTAAACTTATATTATAAAAGCGGAGCTCAATTCAAGTCTATTGTTAAGTGTGGGAGTATTTTTTGTAAATAATTAAAGATTCGAGGATACGAAGTTGACCTACGTTTCTTGAAGAAGCAAGAATGTTGATGTGAAAATCTGATTCTGAATTAATGCAAGTGCGAATATGTTTATAGAACGAAAAAGCAGTAGTGTTTTTTTTTTTTTTTTAAATTTACCAGTCTTGTATTTATAAGACTTGGATTAATCCATTTGTACTACCTATGTTTTAAACTTATATTATAAAAGCGGAGCTCAATTCAAGTCTATAGTTTAGTGTGGGAGTATTTGTTGAAATAATTAAAGATTCGAGGATACGAAGTTGACCTACGTTTCTTGAAGAAGCAAGAATGTTGATGTGAAAATCTGATTCTGAATTAATGCAAGTGCGAATATGTTTATAGAACGAAAAAGCAGTAGTGTTTTTTTTTTTTTTTTTTTTTAAATTTACCAGTCTTGTATTTATAAGAGTTGGATTAATCCATTTGATTACCTATGTTTTAAACTTATATTATAAAAGCGGAGCTCAATTCAAGTCCATTGTTAAGTGTGGGAGTTTTTTTTTAAATAATTTAAGATTCGAGGATACGAAGTTGACCTACGTTTCTTGAAGAAGCAAGAATGTTGATGTGAAAATCTGATTCTGAATTAATGCAAGTGCGAATATGTTTATAGAACGACGACGCAGTAGTGTTTTTTTTTTTTTTTTTAAATTTACCAGTCTTGTATTTATAAGATTTGGATTAATCCGTTTGACTACCTATGTTTTAAACTTATATTATAAAAGCGGAGCTCAATTCAAGTCTATAGTTAAGTGTGGGAGTATTTTTTGAAATAATTAAAGATTCGAGGATACGAAGTTGACCTACGTTTCTTGAAGAAGCAAGAATGTTGATGTGAAAATCTGGTTTTGAATTAATGCAAGTGCGAATATGTTTATAGATCGAAAAAGCAGTAGTGTTTTTTGTATTTTTTTTTTAAATTTACCAGTCTTGTATTTATAAGATTTGGATTAATCCATTTGACAACCTATGTTTTAAACTTATATTATAAAAGCGGAGCTCAATTCAAGTCTATTGTTAAGTGTGGGAGTATTTTTTGTAAATAATTAAAGATTCGAGGATACGAAGTTGACCTACGTTTCTTGAAGAAGCAAGAATGTTGATGTGAAAATCTGATTCTGAATTAATGCAAGTGCGAATATGTTTATAGAACGAAAAAGCAGTAGTGTTTTTTTTTTGTTTTTTTTTAAATTTACCAGTCTTGTATTTATAAGAGTTGGATTAATCCATTTGACAACCTATGTTTTAAACTTATATTATAAAAGCGGAGCTCAATTCTAGTCTATAGTTAAGTGTGGGAGTATTTTTTGAAATAATTAAAGATTCGAGGATACGAAGTTGACCTACGTTTCTTGAAGAAGCAAGAATGTTGATGTGAAAATCTGATTCTGAATTAATGCAAGTGCGAATATGTTTATAGAACGAAAAAGCAGTAGTGTTTTTTTTTTTTTTTTTAAATTTACCAGTCTTGTATTTATAAGAGTTGGATTAATCAATTTGACAACCTATGTTTTAAACCTTTATTATAAAAGCGGAGCTCAATTCAAGTCTATTATTTAGTGTGGGAGTATTTTTTGAAATAATTAAAGATTCGAGGATTCGAAGTTGACCTACGTTTCTTGAAGAAGCAAGAATGTTGATGTGAAAATCTGATTCTGAATTAATGCAAGTGCGAATATGTTTATAGAACGAAAAAGCAGTAGTGTTTTTTTGTTTTTTTTTTAAATTTACCAGTCTTGTATTTATAAGATTTGGATTAATCCGTTTGACTTCCTATGTTTTAAACTTATATTATAAAAGCGGAGCTCAATTCAAGTGTATTGTTAGTGTGGGAGTATTTTTTGAAATAATTAAAGATTCGAGGATACGAAGTTGACCTACGTTTCTTGAAGAAGCAAGAATGTTGATGTGAAAATCTGGTTCTGAATTAATGCAAGTGCGAATATGTTTATAGAACGAAAAAGCAGTAGTGTTTTTTTTTTTTTTTTTAAATTTACCAGTCTTGTATTTATAAGAGTTGGATTAATCCGTTTGACTACCTATGTTTTAAACTTATATTATAAAAGCGGAGCTCAATTCAAGTCTATTGTTAAGTGTGGGAGTATTTTTTGAAATAATTAAAGATTCGAGGATACGAAGTTGACCTACGTTTCTTGAAGAAGCAAGAATGTTGATGTGAAAATCTGATTCTGAATTAATGCAAGTGCGAATATGTTTATAGAACGACGAAGCAGTAGTGTTTTTTGTTTTTTTTTTTTAAATTTACCAGTCTTGTATTTATAAGATTTGTATTAATCCGTTTGACTACCTATGTTTTAAACTTATATTATAAAAGCGGAGCTCAATTCAAGTCTATAGTTTAGTGTGGGAGTATTTTTTGAAATAATTAAAGATTCGAGGATACGAAGTTGACCTACGTTTCTTGAAGAAGCAAGAATGTTGATGTGAAAATCTGGTCCTGAATTAATGCAAGTGCGAATATGTTTATAGAACGAAAAAGCAGTAGTGTTTTTTTGTTTTTTTTTTAAATTTACCAGTCTTGTATTTATAAGATTTGGATTAATCACTTTGACTATCTATGTTTTAAACTTATATTATAAAAGCGGAGCTCAATTCAAGTCTATTGTTAAGTGTGGGAGTATTTTTTGAAATAATTAAAGATTCGAGGATACGAAGTTGACCTACGTTTCTTGAAGAAGCAAGAATGTTGATGTGAAAATCCGATTCTGAATTAATGCAAGTGCGAATATGTTTATAGAACGAAAAAGCAGTAGTGTTTTTTGTTTTTTTTTTAAATTTACCAGTCTTGTATTTATAAGATTTGGATTAATCCATTTTACTACCTATGTTTTAAACTTATGTTATAAAAGCGGAGCTCAATTCAAGTCTATTGTTAAGTGTGGGAGTATTTTTTGTAAATAATTAAAGATTCGAGGATACGAAGTTGACCTACGTTTCTTGAAGAAGCAAGAATGTTGATGTGAAAATCTGATTCTGAATTAATGCAAGTGCGAATATGTTTATAGAACGAAAAAGCAGTAGTGTTTTTTGTTTTTTTTTTAAATTTACCAGTCTTGTATTTATAAGATTTGGATTAATCCATTTGATTACCTATGTTTTAAACTTATATTATAAAAGCGGAGCTCAATTCAAGTCTATTGTTAAGTGTGGGAGTATTTTTTGAAATAATTAAAGATTCGAGGATACGAAGTTGACCTACGTTTCTTGAAGAAGCAAGAATGTTGATGTGAAAATCTGATTCTGAATTAATGCAAGTGCGAATATGTTTATAGAATGACGAAGCAGTAGTGTTTTTTTTTTTTTTTTTAAATTTACCAGTCTTGTATTTATAAGATTTGGATTATTCCAGTTGACTACCTATGTTTTAAACTTATATTATAAAAGCGGAGCTCAATTCAAGTCTATAGTTTAGTGTGGGAGTATTTTTTTGAAATAATTAAAGATTCGAGGATACGAAGTTGACCTACGTTTCTTGAAGAAGCAAGAATGTTGATGTGAAAATCTGGTTCTGAATTAATGCAAGTGCGAATATGTTTATAGAACGAAAAAGCAGTAGTGTTTTTTGTTTTTTTTTTTAAATTTACCAGTCTTGTATTTATAAGATTTGGATTAATCCATTTGGCTACCTATGTTTTAAACTTATATTATAAAAGCGGAGCTCAATTCAAGTGTATTGTTAAGTGTGGGAGTATTTTTTGAAATAATTAAAGATTCGAGGATACGAAGTTGACCTACGTTTCTTGAAGAAGCAAGAATGTTGATGTGAAAATCTGATTCTGAATTAATGCAAGTGCGAATATGTTTATAGAACGACAAAGCAGTAGTGTTTTTTGTTTTTTTTTTTTAAATTTACCAGTCTTGTATTTATAAGATTTGGATTAATCCGTTTGACTACCTATGTTTTAAACTTATATTATAAAAGCGGAGCTCAATTCAAGTCTATTGTTAAGTGTGGGAGTATTTTTTGAAATAATTAAAGATTCGAGGATACGAAGTTGACCCACGTTTCTTGAAGAAGCAAGAATGTTGATGTCAAAATCTGATTCTGAATTAATGCAAGTGCGAATATGTTTATAGAACGAAAAAGCAGTAGTGTTTTTTTGTTTTTTTTTAAATTTACCAGTCTTGTATTTATAAGATTTGGATTAATCCATTTGATTACCTATGTTTTAAACTTATATTATAAAAGCGGAGCTCAATTCAAGTCTTGTTTAGTGTGGGAGTATTTTTTGAAATAATTAAAGATTCGAGGATACGAAGTTGACCTACGTTTCTTGAAGAAGCAAGAATGTTGATGTGAAAATCTGATTCTGAATTAATGCAAGTGCGAATATGTTTATAGAACGAAAAAGCAGTAGTGTTTTTTTGTTTTTTTTTTTAAATTTACCAGTCTTGTATTTATAAGATTTGGATTAATCCGTTTGACTACCTATGTTTTAAACTTATATTATAAAAGCGGAGCTCAATTCAAGTCTATTTGTTAGTGTGGGAGTATTTTTTGAAATAATTAAAGATTCGAGGATACGAAGTTGACCTACGTTTCTTGAAGAAGCAAGAATGTTGATGTGAAAATCTGATTCTGAATTAATGCAAGTGCGAATATGTTTATAGAACGAAAAAGCAGTAGTGTTTTTTTTTTTTTTTTTTTAATTTACCAGTCTTGTATTTATAAGATTTGGATTAATCCATTTGTCTACCTATGTTTTAAACTTATATTATAAAAGCGGAGCTCAATTAAAGTCTATTGTTAAGTGTGGGAGTATTTTTTGAAATAATTAAAGATTCGAGGATACGAAGTTGACCTACGTTTCTTGAAGAAGCAAGAATGTTGATGTGAAAATCTGATTCTGAATTAATGCAAGTGCGAATATGTTTATAGAACGAAAAAGCAGTAGTGTTTTTTGTTTTTTTTTTAAATTTACCAGTCTTGTATTTATAAGATTTGGATTAATCCATTTGTCTACCTATGTTTTAAACTTATATTATAAAAGCGGAGCTCAATTCTAGTCTATAGTTTAGTGTGGGAGTATTTTTTGTAAATAATTAAAGATTCGAGGATACGAAGTTGACCTACGTTTCTTGAAGAAGCAAGAATGTTGATATGAAAATCTGATTCTGAATTAATGCAAGTGCGAATATGTTTATAGAACGAAAAAGCAGTAGTGTTTTTTGTTTTTTTTTTTTAAATTTACCAGTCTTGTATTTATAAGATTTGGATTAATCCGTTTGACTACCTATGTTTTAAACTTATATTATAAAAGCGGAGCTCAATTCAAGTCTATTGTTAGTGTGGTTGTATTTTTTGAAATAATTAAAGATTCGAGGATACGAAGTTGACCTACGTTTCTTGAAGAAGCAAGAATGTTGATGTGAACATCTGATTCTGAATTAATGCAAGTGCGAATATGTTTATAGAACGAAAAAGCAGTAGTGTTTTTTTTTTTTTTTTTTTTAATTTACCAGTCTTGTATTTATAAGATTTGGATTAATCCATTTTACTACCTATGTTTTAAACTTATATTATAAAAGCGGAGCTCAATTCAAGTCTATTGTTAAGTGTGGGAGTATTTTTTGAAATAATTAAAGATTCGAGGATACGAAGTTGACCAACGTTTCTTGAAGAAGCAAGAATGTTGATGTGAAAATCTGATTCTGAATTAATGCAAGTGCGAATATGTTTATAGAACGAAAAAGCAGTAGTGTTTTTTTGTTTGTTTTTTTAAATTTACCAGTCTTGTATTTATAAGATTTGTATTAATCCATTTTACTACCTATGTTTTAAACTTATATTATAAAAGCGGAGCTCAATTGAAGTCTATAGTTTAGTGTGGGAGTATTTTTTGAAATAATTAAAGATTCGAGGATACGAAGTTGACCTACGTTTCTTGAAGAAGCAAGAATGTTGATGTGAAAATCTGATTCTGAATTAATGCAAGTGCGAATATGTTTATAGAACGAAAAAGCAGTAGTGTTTTTTTGTTTTTTTTTTAAATTTACCAGTCTTGTATTTATAAGAGTTGGATTAATCCGTTTGACTACCTATGTTTTAAACTTATATTATAAAAGCGGAGCTCAATTCAACTCTATTGTTAAGTGTGGGAGTATTTTTTGAAATAATTAAAGATTCGAGGATACGAAGTTGACCTACGTTTCTTGAAGAAGCAAGAATGTTGATGTGAAAATCTGATTCTGAATTAATGCAAGTGCGAATATGTTTATAGAACGAAAAAGCAGTAGTGTTTTCTGTTTTGTTTTTTAAATTTACCAGTCTTGTATTTATAAGATTTGGATTAATCCGTTTGACTACCTATGTTTTAAACTTATATTATAAAAGCGGAGCTCAATTCTAGTCTATAGTTTAGTGTGGGAGTATTTTTTGAAATAATTAAAGATTCGAGGATACGAAGTTGACCTACGTTTCTTGAAGAAGCAAGAATGTTGATGTGAAAATCTGGTTATGAATTAATGCAAGTGCGAATATGTTTATAGAACGAAAAAGCAGTAGTGTTTTGTGTTTTGTTTTTTAAATTTACCAGTCTTGTATTTATAAGATTTGGATTAATCCGTTTAACTACCTATGTTTTAAACTTATATTATAAAAGCGGAGCTCAATTCAAGTCTATTGTTAAGTGTGGGAGTATTTTTTGAAATAATTAAAGATTCGAGGATACGAAGTTGACCTACGTTTCTTGAAGAAGCAAGAATGTTGATGTGAAAATCTGATTCTGAATTAATGCAAGTGCGAATATGTTTATAGAACGACAAAGCAGTAGTGTTTTTTTGTTTTTTTTTTAATTTACCAGTCTTGTATTTATAAGATTTGGATTAATCCATTTAACTACCTATGTTTTAAACTTATATTATAAAAGCGGAGCTCAATTCAAGTCTATTGTTAAGTGTGGGAGTATTTTTTGAAATAATTAAAGATTCGAGGATACGAAGTTGACCTACGTTTCTTGAAGAAGCAAGAATGTTGATGTGAAAATCTGATTCTGAATTAATGCAAGTGCGAATATGTTTATAGAACGAAAAAGCAGTAGTGTTTTTTTGTTTTATTTTTTTTTAATTTACCAGTCTTGTATTTATAAGATTTGGATTAATCCGTTTGACTACCTATGTTTTAAACTTATATTATAAAAGCGGAGCTCAATTCAAGTCTATTGTTTAGTGTGGGAGTATTTTTTGAAATAATTAAAGATTCGAGGATACGAAGTTGACCTACGTTTCTTGAAGAAGCAAGAATGTTGATGTGAAAATCTGGTTTTGAATTAATGCAAGTGCGAATATGTTTATAGAACGAAAAAGCAGTAGTGTTTTTTTTTTTTTTTTTTAAATTTACCAGTCTTGTATTTATAAGATTTGGATTATTCCATTTGAATACCTATGTTTTAAACTTATATTATAAAAGCGGAGCTCAATTCAAGTCTATTGTTAAGTGAGGGAGTATTTTTTGAAATAATTAAAGATTCGAGGATACGAAGTTGACCTACGTTTCTTGAAGAAGCAAGAATGTTGATGTGAAAATCTGATTCTGAATTAATGCAAGTGCGAATATGTTTATAAAACGAAAAAGCAGTAGTGTTTTTTGTTTTTTTTTTAAATTTACCAGTCTTGTATTTATAAGATTTGGATAAATCCATTTGTCTACCTATGTTTTAAACTTATATTATAAAAGCGGAGCTCAATTCTAGTCAATTGTTTAGTGTGGGAGTATTTTTTGAAATAATTAAAGATTCGAGGATACGAAGTTGACCTACGTTTCTTGAAGAAGCAAGAATGTTGATGTGAAAATCTGGTTCTGAATTAATGCAAGTGCGAATATGTTTATAGAACGAAAAAGCAGTAGTGTTTTTTTTTTTTTTTTTAAATTTACCAGTCTTGTATTTATAAGATTTGGATTATTCCATTTTACTACCTATGTTTTAAACTTATATTATAAAAGCGGAGCTCAATTCAAGTCTATTTTTTAGTGTGGGAGTATTTTTTGAAATAATTAAAGATTCGAGGATACGAAGTTGACCTACGTTTCTTGAAGAAGCAAGAATGTTGATGTGAAAATCTGATTCTGAATTAATGCAAGTGCGAATATGTTTATAGAACGAAAAAGCAGTAGTGTTTTTTTGTTTTTTTTTAAATTTACCAGTCTTGTATTTATAAGATTTGGATAAATCCGTTTGACTACCTATGTTTTAAACTTATATTATAAAAGCGGAGCTCAATTCAAGTCTATTGTTTAGTGTGGGAGTATTTTTTGAAATAATTAAAGATTCGAGGATACGAAGTTGACCTACGTTTCTTGAAGAAGCAAGAATGTTGATGTGAAAATCTGGTTTTGAATTAATGCAAGTGCGAATATGTTTATAGAACGAAAAAGCAGTAGTGTTTTTTTGTTTTGTTTTTTTTAAATTTACCAGTCTTGTATTTATAAGATTTGGATTAATCAGTTTTACTACCTATGTTTTAAACTTATATTATAAAAGCGGAGCTCAATTCAAGTCTATTTTTTAGTGTGGGAGTATTTTTTGAAATAATTAAAGAATCGAGGATACGAAGTTGACCAACGTTTCTTGAAGAAGCAAGAATGTTGATGTGAAAATCTGATTCTGAATTAATGCAAGTGCGAATATGTTTATAGAACGAAAAAGCAGTAGTGTTTTTTGTTTTGTTTTTTTAATTTACCAGTCTTGTATTTATAAGATTTGGATTAATCCATTTAACTACCTATGTTTTAAACTTATATTATAAAAGCGGAGCTCAATTCTAGTCAATTGTTTAGTGTGGGAGTATTTTTTGAAATAATTAAAGATTCGAGGATACGAAGTTGACCTACGTTTCTTGAAGAAGCAAGAATGTTGATGTGAAAATCTGATTCTGAATTAATGCAAGTGCGAATATGTTTATAGAACGAAAAAGCAGTAGTGTTTTTTTGTTTTTTTTTTAAATTTACCAGTCTTGTATTTATAAGATTTGGATTAATCCATTTGAGTACCTATGTTTTAAACTTATATTATAAAAGCGGAGCTCAATTGAAGTCTATTGTTAGTGTGGGAGTATTTTTTGTAAATAATTAAAGATTCGAGGATACGAAGTTGACCTACGTTTCTTGAAGAAGCAAGAATGTTGATGTGAAAATCTGATTCTGAATTAATGCAAGTGCGAATATGTTTATAGAACGAAAAAGCAGTAGTGTTTTTTTGTTTTTTTTTTAAATTTACCAGTCTTGTATTTATAAGATTTGGATTAATCCGTTTGACCACCTATGTTTTAAACTTATATTATAAAAGCGGAGCTCAATTCAAGTCTATAGTTTAGTGTGGGGGTATTTTTTGAAATAATTAAAGATTCGAGGATACGAAGTTGACCTACGTTTCTTGAAGAAGCAAGAATGTTGATGTGAAAATCTGATTCTGAATTAATGCAGGTGCGAATATGTTTATAGAACGAAAAAGCAGTAGTGTTTTTTTTTTTTTTTTTTAAATTTACCAGTCTTGTATTTATAAGATTTGTATTAATACGTTTGACTACCTATGTTTTAAACTTATATTATAAAAGCGGAGCTCAATTCAAGTCTATTGTTTAGTGTGGGAGTATTTTTTGAAATAATTAAAGATTCGAGGATACGAAGTTGACCTACGTTTCTTGAAGAAGCAAGAATGTTGATGTGAAAATCTGGTTCTGAATTAATGCAAGTGCGAATATGTTTATAGAACGAAAAAGCAGGAGTGTTTTTTGTTTTTTTTTTAAATTTACCAGTCTTGTATTTATAAGAGTTGGATTAATCCGTTTGACTACCTATGTTTTAAACTTATATTATAAAAGCGGAGCTCAATTCAAGTATATTGTTTAGTGTGGGAGTATTTTTTGAAATAATTAAAGATTCGAGGATACGAAGTTGACCTACGTTTCTTGAAGAAGCAAGAATGTTGATGTGAAAATCTGGTTCTGAATTAATGCAAGTGCGAATATGTTTATAGAACGAAAAAGCAGTAGTGTTTTTTTTGTTTTTTTTTAAATTTACCAGTCTTGTATTTATAAGATTTGGATTAATCCATTTAACAACATATGTTTTAAACTTATATTATAAAAGCGGAGCTCAATTCAAGTCTATTGTTTAGTGTGGGAGTATTTTTTGAAATAATTAAAGATTCGAGGATACGAAGTTGACCTACGTTTCTTGAAGAAGCAAGAATGTTGATGTGAAAATCTGATTCTGAATTAATGCAAGTGCGAATATGTTTATAGAACGAAAAAGCAGTAGTGTTTTTTGTTTTTTTTTTTAAATTTACCAGTCTTGTATTTATAAGATTTGGATTAATCCGTTTGACTACCTATGTTTTAAACTTATATTATAAAAGCGGAGCTCAATTCAAGTCTATTGTTAAGTGTGGGAGTATTTTTTGAAATAATTAAAGATTCGAGGATACGAAGTTGACCTACGTTTCTTGAAGAAGCAAGAATGTTGATGTGAAAATCTGATTCTGAATTAATGCAAGTGCGAATATGTTTATAGAACAAAAAAGCAGTAGTGTTTTTTTGTTTTTTTTTAAATTTACCAGTCTTGTATTTATAAGAGTTGGATTAATCCATTCGCCTACCTATGTTTTAAACTTATATTATAAAAGCGGAGCTCAATTCAAGTGTATTGTTTAGTGTGGGAGTATTTTTTGAAATAATTAAAGATTCGAGGATACGAAGTTGACCTACGTTTCTTGAAGAAGCAAGAATGTTGATGTGAAAATCTGATTCTGAATTAATGCAAGTGCGAATATGTTTATAGAACGAAAAAGCAGTAGTGTTTTTTTTTGTTTTTTTTTTTAAATTTACCAGTCTTGTATTTATAAGATTTGGATTAATCACTTTGACTATCTATGTTTTAAACTTATATTATAAAAGCGGAGCTCAATTCTAGTATATTGTTTAGTGTGGGAGTATTTTTTGTAAATAATTAAAGATTCGAGGATACGAAGTTGACCTACGTTTCTTGAAGAAGCAAGAATGTTGATGTGAAAATCTGATTCTGAATTAATGCAAGTGCGAATATGTTTATAGAACGAAAAATCAGTAGTGTTTTTTTGTTGTTTTTTTTAAATTTACCAGTCTTGTATTTATAAGATTTGGATAAATCCGTTTGACTACCTATGTTTTAAACTTATATTATAAAAGCGGAGCTCAATTCAAGTCTATTGTTTAGTGTGGGAGTATTTTTTGAAATAATTAAAGATTCGAGGATACGAAGTTGACCTACGTTTCTTGAAGAAGCAAGAATGTTGATGTGAAAATCTGATTCGGAATTAATGCAAGTGCGAATATGTTTATAGAACGAAAAAGCAGTAGTGTTGTTTGTTTTTTTTTTTTTTAAATTTACCAGTCTTGTATTTATAAGATTTGGATTAATCCGTTTTACTACCTATGTTTTAAACTTATATTATAAAAGCGGAGCTCAATTCAAGTCTATTGTTAGTGTGGGAGTATTTTTTGAAATAATTAAAGATTCGAGGATACGAAGTTGACCTACGTTTCTTGAAGAAGCAAGAATGTTGATGTGAAAATCTGATTCTGAATTAATGCAAGTGCGAATATGTTTATAGAACGAAAAAGCAGTAGTGTTTTTTTGTTTTTTTTTTTAAATTTACCAGTCTTGTATTTATAAGATTTGGATTAATCCGTTTGACTACCTATGTTTTAAACTTATATTATAAAAGCGGAGCTCAATTCAAGTCTATAGTTTAGTGTGGGAGTATTTTTTGAAATAATTAAAGATTCGAGGATACGAAGTTGACCTACGTTTCTTGAAGAAGCAAGAATGTTGATGTGAAAATCTGATTCTGAATTAATGCAAGTGCGAATATGTTTATAGAACGAAAAAGCAGTAGTGTTTTTTTTTGTTTTTTTTAAATTTACCAGTCTTGTATTTATAAGACTTGGATTAATCCATTTGTACTACCTATGTTTTAAACTTATATTATAAAAGCGGAGCTCAATTCTAGTCCATTGTTAAGTGTGGGAGTATTTTTTGTAAATAATTAAAGATTCGAGGATACGAAGTTGACCTACGTTTCTTGAAGAAGCAAGAATGTTGATGTGAAAATCTGATTCTGAATTAATGCAAGTGCGAATATGTTTATAGAACGAAAAAGCAGTAGTGTTTTTTGTTTTTTTTTTTTAAATTTACCAGTCTTGTATTTATAAGATTTGGATTAATCCATTTTACTACCTATGTTTTAAACTTATATTATAAAAGCGGAGCTCAATTCAAGTCTACTGTTTAGTGTGGGAGTATTTTTTGAAATAATTAAAGATTCGAGGATACGAAGTTGACCTACGTTTCTTGAAGAAGCAAGAATGTTGATGTGAAAATCTGATTCTGAATTAATGCAAGTGCGAATATGTTTATAGAACGAAAAAGCAGTAGTGTTTTTTTTTTGTTTTTTTTAAATTTACCAGTCTTGTATTTATAAGATTTGGATTAATCCGTTTGACTACCCATGTTTTAAACTTATATTATAAAAGCGGAGCTCAATTCAAGTCTATTGTTTAGTGTGGGAGTATTTTTTTTAAATAATTAAAGATTCGAGGATACGAAGTTGACCTACGTTTCTTGAAGAAGCAAGAATGTTGATGTGAAAATCTGGTTTTGAATTAATGCAAGTGCGAATATGTTTATAGAACGAAAAAGCAGTAGTGTTTTTTTGTTTTTGTTTTTAAATTTACCAGTCTTGTATTTATAAGATTTGGATTATTCCGTTTGACTACCTATGTTTTAAACTTATATTATAAAAGCGGAGCTCAATTCAAGTCGATTGTTTAGTGTGGGAGTATTTTTTGAAATAATTAAAGATTCGAGGATACGAAGTTGACCTACGTTTCTTGAAGAAGCAAGAATGTTGATGTGAAAATCTGATTCTGAATTAATGCAAGTGCGAATATGTTTATAGAACGAAAAAGCAGTAGTGTTTTTTGTTTTTTTTTTAAATTTACCAGTCTTGTATTTATAAGATTGGGATTAATCCATTTGTACTACCTATGTTTTAAACTTATATTATAAAAGCGGAGCTCAATTCTATTATATTGTTTAGTGTGGGAGTATTTTTTGAAATAATTAAAGATTCGAGGATACGAAGTTGACCTACGTTTCTTGAAGAAGCAAGAATGTTGATGTGAAAATCTGATTCTGAATTAATGCAAGTGCGAATATGTTTATAGAACGAAAAAGCAGTAGTGTTTTTTTTTGTTTTTTTTTTAAATTTACCAGTCTTGTATTTATAAGATTTGGATTAATCCGTTTAACTACCTATGTTTTAAACTTATATTATTAAAAGCGGAGCTCAATTCAAGTCTATTGTTTAGTGTGGGAGTATTTTTTGAAATAATTAAAGATTCGAGGATACGAAGTTGACCTACGTTTCTTGAAGAAGCAAGAATGTTGATGTGAAATCTGATTCTGAATTAATGCAAGTGCGAATATGTTTATAGAACGAAAAAGGCAGTAGTGTTTTTTTGTTTGTTTTTTTAAATTTACCAGTCTTGTATTTATAAGATTTGGATTAATCCATTTGACAACTATGTTTTAAACTTATATTATAAAAGCGGAGCTCAATTCTAGTCAATTGTTTAGTGTGGGAGTATTTTTTGAAATAATTAAAGATTCGAGGATACGAAGTTGACCTACGTTTCTTGAAGAAGCAAGAATGTTGATGTGAAAATCTGGTTTTGAATTAATGCAAGTGCGAATATGTTTATAGAACGAAAAAGCAGTAGTGTTTTTTTGTTTTTTTTTTAAATTTACCAGTCTTGTATTTATAAGATTTGGATTAATCCATTTTACTACCTATGTTTTAAACTTATATTATAAAAGCGGAGCTCAATTCAAGTCTATTGTTAAGTGTGGGAGTATTTTTTGAAATAATTAAAGATTCGAGGATACGAAGTTGACGTACGTTTCTTGAAGAAGCAAGAATGTTGATGTGAAAATCTTATTCTGAATTAATGCAAGTGCGAATATGTTTATAGAACGAAAAAGCAGTAGTGTTTTTTTTTTTTTTTTTTTTAATTTACCAGTCTTGTATTTATAAGATTTGGATTAATCCGTTTGACTACCTATGTTTTAAACTTCTATTATAAAAGCGGAGCTCAATTCTAGACCATTGTTTAGTGTGGGAGTATTTTTTGAAATAATTAAAGATTCGAGGATACGAAGTTGACCTACGTTTCTTGAAGAAGCAAGAATGTTGATGTGAAAATCTGATTCTGAATTAATGCAAGTGCGAATATCTTTATAGAACGAAAAAGCAGTAGTGTTTTTTTTTTTTTTTTTTTAAATTTACCAGTCTTGTATTTATAAGATTTGGATTAATCCGTTTGACTACCTATGTTTTAAACTTCTATTATAAAAGCGGAGCTCAATTCTAGACCATTGTTTAGTGTGGGAGTATTTTTTGAAATAATTAAAGATTCGAGGATACGAAGTTGACCTACGTTTCTTGAAGAAGCAAGAATGTTGATGTGAAAATCTTATTCTGAATTAATGCAAGTGCGAATATGTTTATAGAACGAAAAAGCAGTAGTGTTTTTTTTTTTTTTTTTTTAAATTTACCAGTCTTGTATTTATAAGATTTGGATTAATCCGTTTGACTACCTATGTTTTAAACTTCTATTATAAAAGCGGAGCTCAATTCTAGACTATTGTTTAGTGTGGGAGTATTTTTTGAAATAATTAAAGATTCGAGGATACGAAGTTGACCTACGTTTCTTGAAGAAGCAAGAATGTTGATGTGAAAATCTGATTCTGAATTAATGCAAGTGCGAATATGTTTATAGAACGAAAAAGCAGTAGTGTTTTTTTTTTTTTTTTTTTAAATTTACCAGTCTTGTATTTATAAGATTTGGATTAATCCGTTTGACTACCTATGTTTTAAACTTCTATTATAAAAGCGGAGCTCAATTCTAGACCATTGTTTAGTGTGGGAGTATTTTTTGAAATAATTAAAGATTCGAGGATACGAAGTTGACCTACGTTTCTTGAAGAAGCAAGAATGTTGATGTGAAAATCTGATTCTGAATTAATGCAAGTGCGAATATCTTTATAGAACGAAAAAGCAGTAGTGTTTTTTTTTGTTTTTTTTTAATTTACCAGTCTTGTATTTATAAGATTTGGATTAATCAGTTTTACTACCTATGTTTTAAACTTATATTATAAAAGCGGAGCTCAATTCAAGTCTATTGTTTAGTGTGGGAGTATTTTTTGAAATAATTAAAGATTCGAGGATACGAAGTTGACCTACGTTTCTTGAAGAAGCAAGAATGTTGATGTGAAAATCTGGTTATGAATTAATGCAAGTGCGAATATGTTTATAGAACGAAAAAGCAGTAGTGTTTTTTGTTTTTTTTTTAAATTTACCAGTCTTGTATTTATAAGATTTGGATTAATCCGTTTGACTACCTATGTTTTAAACTTATATTATAAAAGCGGAGCTCAATTCAAGTCTATTGTTAAGTGTGGGAGTATTTTTTGAAATAATTAAAGATTCGAGGATACGAAGTTGACCTACGTTTCTTGAAGAAGCAAGAATGTTGATGTGCAAATCTGATTCTGAATTAATGCAAGTGCGAATATGTTTATAGAACGAAAAAGCAGTAGTGTTTTTTTGTTTTTTGTTTTTTTAATTTACCAGTCTTGTATTTATAAGATTTGAATTAATCCGTTTGACTACCTATGTTTTAAACTTATATTATAAAAGCGGAGCTCAATTCTAGTATATTGTATCGTGTGGGAGTATTTTTTGAAATAATTAAAGATTCGAGGATACGAAGTTGACCTACGTTTCTTGAAGAAGCAAGAATGTTGATGTGAAAATCTGATTCTGAATTAATGCAAGTGCGAATATGTTTATAGAACGAAAAAGCAGTAGTGTTTTTTGTTTTTTTTTTTAAATTTACCAGTCTTGTATTTATAAGATTTGGATTAATCCATTCGACTACCTATGTTTTAAACTTATATTATAAAAGCGGAGCTCAATTCAAGACTATTTTTTAGTGTGGGAGTATTTTTTGAAATAATTAAAGATTCGAGGATACGAAGTTGACCTACGTTTCTTGAAGAAGCAAGAATGTTGATGTGAAAATCTGATTCTGAATTAATGCAAGTGCGAATATGTTTATAGAACGAAAAAGCAGTAGCGGTTTTTTTTTTTTTTTTTAAATTTACCAGTCTTGTATTTATAAGATTTGGATTAATCCATTCGACTACCTATGTTTTAAACTTATATTATAAAAGCGGAGCTCAATTCAAGACTATTTTTTAGTGTGGGAGTATTTTTTGAAATAATTAAAGATTCGAGGATACGAAGTTGACCTACGTTTCTTGAAGAAGCAAGAATGTTGATGTGAAAATCTTATTCTGAATTAATGCAAGTGCGAATATGTTTATAGAACGAAAAAGCAGTAGTGTTTTTTTTTTTTTTTTTTTAGATTTACCAGTCTTGTATTTATAAGATTTGGATTAATCCATTTGTCTACCTATGTTTTAAACTTATATTATAAAAGCGGAGCTCAATTCAAGTCTATTGTTAAGTGTGGGAGTATTTTTTGTAAATAATTAAAGATTCGAGGATACGAAGTTGACCTACGTTTCTTGAAGAAGCAAGAATGTTGATGTGAAAATCTGGTCCTGAATTAATGCAAGTGCGAATATGTTTATAGAACGAAAAAGCAGTAGTGTTTTTTTGTTTGTTTTTTTAAATTTACCAGTCTTGTATTTATAATATTTGGATTAATCCGTTTGACTACCTATGTTTTAAACTTATATTATAAAAGCGGAGCTCAATTCTAGTCAATTGTTTAGTGTGGGAGTATTTTTTGAAATAATTAAAGATTCGAGGATACGAAGTTGACCTACGTTTCTTGAAGAAGCAAGAATGTTGATGTGAAAATCTGATTCTGAATTAATGCAAGTGCGAATATGTTTATAGAACGAAAAAGCAGTAGTGTTTTTTTGTTTGTTTTTTTAAATTTACCAGTCTTGTATTTATAAGATTTGGATTAATCCATTTGTCTACCTACGTTTTAAACTTATATTATAAAAGCGGAGCTCAATTCAAGTCTATTGTTAAGTGTGGCAGTATTTTTTGTAAATAATTAAAGATTCGAGGATACGAAGTTGACCTACGTTTCTTGAAGAAGCAAGAACGTTGATGTGAAAATCTGATTCTGAATTAATGCAAGTGCGAATATGTTTATAGAACGAAAAAGCAGTTGTGTTTTTTGTTTTTTGTTTTAAATTTACCAGTCTTGTATTTATAAGATTTGGATTAATCCATTTGACAACCTATGTTTGAAACTTATATTATAAAAGCGGAGCTCAATTCAAGTCTATTGTTAAGTGTGGGGGTATTTTTTGAAATAATTAAAGATTCGAGGATACGAAGTTGACCTACGTTTCTTGAAGAAGCAAGAATGTTGATGTGAAAATCTGATTCTGAATTAATGCAAGTGCGAATATGTTTATAGAACGAAAAAGCAGAAGTGTTTTTTTGTTTTTTTTTTATAAATTTACCAGTCTTGTATTTATAAGATTTGGATTAATCCGTTTGACTACCTATGTTTTAAACTTATATTATAAAAGCGGAGCTCAATTCAAGTCTATTGTTAAGTGTGGGAGTATTTTTTGAAATAATTAAAGATTCGAGGATACGAAGTTGACCTACGTTTCTTGAAGAAGCAAGAATGTTGATGTGAAAATCTGATTCTGAATTAATGCAAGTGCGAATATGTTTATAGAACGAAAAAGCAGTAGTGTTTTTTTTTTTTTTTTTTAAATTTACCAGTCTTGTATTTATAAGATTTGTATTAATCCATTTAACTACCTATGTTTTAAACTTATATTATAAAAGCGGAGCTCAATTCAAGTCTATTGTTAAGTGTGGGAGTATTTTTTGAAATAATTAAAGATTCGAGGATACGAAGTTGACCTACGTTTCTTGAAGAAGCAAGAATGTTGATGTAAAAATCTGATTCTGAATTAATGCAAGTGCGAATATGTTTATAGAACGAAAAAGCAGTAGTGTTTTTTTTTTTTTTTTTAAATTTACCAGTCTTGTATTTATAAGATTTGGATTAATCCGTTTGACTACCTATGTTTTAAACTTATATTATAAAAGCGGAGCTCAATTCAAGTCTATTGTTAAGTGTGGGGGTATTTTTTGAAATAATTAAAGATTCGAGGATACGAAGTTGACCTACGTTTCTTGAAGAAGCAAGAATGTTGATGTAAAAATCTGATTCTGAATTAATGCAAGTGCGAATATGTTTATAGAACGAAAAAGCAGTAGTGTTTTTTGTTTTGTTTTTTTAAATTTACCAGTCTTGTATTTATAAGATTTGGATTAATCCGTTTGACTACCTATGTTTTAAACTTATATTATAAAAGCGGAGCTCAATTCTAGTATATTGTTTAGTGTGGGAGTATTTTTTGAAATAATTAAAGATTCGAGGATACGAAGTTGACCTAAGTTTTCTTGAAGAAGCAAGAATGTTGATGTAAAAATCTGATTCTGAATTAATGCAAGTGCGAATATGTTTATAGAACGAAAAAGCAGTAGTGTTTTTTTTTTTTTTTTTAAATTTACCAGTCTTGTATTTATAAGATTTGGATTAATCCGTTTGACTACCTATGTTTTAAACTTATATTATAAAAGCGGAGCTCAATTCAAGTCTATTGTTAAGTGTGGGGGTATTTTTTGAAATAATTAAAGATTCGAGGATACGAAGTTGACCTACGTTTCTTGAAGAAGCAAGAATGTTGATGTGAAAATCTGGTTATGAATTAATGCAAGTGCGAATATGTTTATAGAACGAAAAAGCAGTAGTGTTTTTTTGTTTTTTTTTTTAAATTTACCAGTCTTGTATTTATAAGATTTGGATTAATCCATTTGTACTACCTATGTTTTAAACTTATATTATAAAAGCGGAGCTCAATTCTAGTCCATGGTTTAGTGTGGGGGTATTTTTTGAAATAATTAAAGATTCGAGGATACGAAGTTGACCTACGTTTCTTGAAGAAGCAAGAATGTTGATGTGAAAATCTGATTCTGAATTAATGCAAGTGCGAATATGTTTATAGAACGAAAAAGCAGTAGTGTTTTTTTGTTTTTTTTTTAAATTTACCAGTCTTGTATTTATAAGATTTGGATTAATCCATTTGTACTACCTATGTTTTAAACTTATATTATAAAAGCGGAGCTCAATTCTAGTCTATAGTTTAGTGTGGGAGTATTTTTTGAAATAATTAAAGATTCGAGGATACGAAGTTGACCTACGTTTCTTGAAGAAGCAAGAATATTGATGTGAAAATCTGATTCTGAATTAATGCAAGTGCGAATATGTTTATAGAACGAAAAAGCAGTAGTGTTTTTTGTTTTTTTTTTAAATTTACCAGTCTTGTATTTATAAGATTTGGATTAATCCGTTTGACTACCTATGTTTTAAACTTATATTATAAAAGCGGAGCTCAATTCTAGTCCATTGTTTAGTGTGGGAGTATTTTTTGTAAATAATTAAAGATTCGAGGATACGAAGTTGACCTACGTTTCTTGAAGAAGCAAGAATGTTGATGTGAAAATCTGGTTCTGAATTAATGCAAGTGCGAATATGTGTATAGAACGAAAAAGCAGTAGTGTTTTTTTGTTTTTTTTTTTTAAATTTACCAGTCTTGTATTTATAAGATTTGGATTAATCAATTTAACTACCTATGTTTTAAACTTATATTATAAAAGCGGAGCTCAATTCAAGTCTATTGTTAAGTGTGGGAGTATTTTTTGAAATAATTAAAGATTCGAGGATACGAAGTTGACCTACGTTTCTTGAAGAAGCAAGAATGTTGATGTGAAAATCTGGTTCTGAATTAATGCAAGTGCGAATATGTTTATAGAACGAAAAAGCAGTAGTGTTTTTTTGTTTTTTTTTTAAATTTACCAGTCTTGTATTTATAAGATTTGGATTAATCCGTTTGACTACCTATGTTTTAAACTTATATTATAAAAGCGGAGCTCAATTCAAGTCTATTGTTAAGTGTGGGAGTATTTTTTGAAATAATTAAAGATTCGAGGATACGAAGTTGACCTACGTTTCTTGAAGAAGCAAGAATGTTGATGTGAAAATCTGATTCTGAATTAATGCAAGTGCGAATATGTTTATAGAACGAAAAAGCAGTAGTGTTTGTTTTTTTTTTTTTTTTAAATTTACCAGTCTTGTATTTATAAGATTTGGATTAATCCGTTTGACTACCTATGTTTTAAACTTATATTATAAAAGCGGAGCTCAATTCAAGTCTATTGTTAAGTGTGGGAGTATTTTTTGAAATAATTAAAGATTCGAGGATACGAAGTTGACCTACGTTTCTTGAAGAAGCAAGAATGTTGATGTGAAAATCTGATTCTGAATTAATGCAAGTGCGAATATGTTTATAGAACGAAAAAGCAGTAGTGTTTTTTTGTTTTTTTTTTTAAATTTACCAGTCTTGTATTTATAAGATTTGGATTAATCCATTTAACTACCTATGTTTTAAACTTATATTATAAAAGCGGAGCTCAATTCAAGTCTATTGTTAAGTGTGGGAGTATTTTTTGTAAATAATTAAAGATTCGAGGATACGAAGTTGACCTACGTTTCTTGAAGAAGCAAGAATGTTGATGTGAAAATCTGCTTCTGAATTAATGCAAGTGCGAATATGTTTATAGAACGAAAAAGCAGTAGTTGTTTTTTTTTTTTTTTTTTTAAATTTACCAGTCTTGTATTTATAAGATGTGGATTAATCCATTTGAGTACCTATGTTTTAAACTTATATTATAAAAGCGGAGCTCAATTCAAGTCTATTGTTAAGTGTGGTTGTATTTTTTGAAATAATTAAAGATTCGAGGATACGAAGTTGACCTACGTTTCTTGAAGAAGCAAGAATGTTGATGTGAAAATCTGATTCTGAATTAATGCAAGTGCGAATATGTTTATAGAACGAAAAAGCAGTAGTGTTTTTTTGGGTTTTTTTTTAAATTTACCAGTCTTGTATTTATAAGATTTGGATTAATCCGTTTGACTACCTATGTTTTAAACTTATATTATAAAAGCGGAGCTCAATTCAAGTCTATTGTTAAGTGTGGGAGTATTTTTTGAAATAATTAAAGATTCGAGGATACGAAGTTGACCTACGTTTCTTGAAGAAGCAAGAATGTTGATGTGAAAATCTGATTCTGAATTAATGCAAGTGCGAATATGTTTATAGAACGAAAAAGCAGTAGTGTTTTTTGTTTGTTTTTTTTAAATTTACCAGTCTTGTATTTATAAGATTTGGATTAATCCGTTTGACTACCTATGTTTTAAACTTATATTATAAAAGCGGAGCTCAATTCAAGTCTATTGTTAAGTGTGGGAGTATTTTTTGAAATAATTAAAGATTCGAGGATACGAAGTTGACCTACGTTTCTTGAAGAAGCAAGAATGTTGATGTGAAAATCTGGTTATGAATTAATGCAAGTGCGAATATGTTTATAGAACGAAAAAGCAGTAGTGTTTTTTGTGTTTTTTTTTAAATTTACCAGTCTTGTATTTATAAGATTTGGGTTAATCCATTTAACTACCTATGTTTTAAACTTATATTATAAAAGCGGAGCTCAATTACAGTCTATTGTTAAGTGTGGGAGTATTTTTTGTAAATAATTAAAGATTCGAGGATACGAAGTTGACCTACGTTTCTTGAAGAAGCAAGAATGTTGATGTGAAAATCTGATTCTGAATTAATGCAAGTGCGAATATGTTTATAGAACGAAAAAGCAGTAGTGTTTTTTTGTTTTTTTTTTTAAATTTACCAGTCTTGTATTTATAAGATTTGGATTAATCCATTTTACTACCTATGTTTTAAACTTATATTATAAAAGCGGAGCTCAATTCTAGTCTATAGTTTAGTGTGGGAGTATTTTTTGTAAATAATTAAAGATTCGAGGATACGAAGTTGACCTACGTTTCTTGAAGAAGCAAGAATGTTGATGTGAAAATCTGATTCTGAATTAATTCAAGTGCGAATATGTTTATAGAACGAAAAAGCAGTAGTGTTTTTTTGTTTTTTTTTTAAATTTACCAGTCTTGTATTTATAAGATTTGGATTAATCCGTTTGACTACCTATGTTTTAAACTTATATTATAAAAGCGGAGCTCAATTCAAGTCTATTTTTTAGTGTGGGAGTATTTTTTGAAATAATTAAAGATTCGAGGATACGAAGTTGACCTACGTTTCTTGAAAAAGCAAGAATGTTGATGTGAAAATCCGGTTCTGAATTAATGCAAGTGCGAATATGTTTATAGAACGAAAAAGCAGTTGTGTTTTTTTTTGTTTTTTTTAAATTTACCAGTCTTGTATTTATAAGATTTGGATTATTCCAGTTGACTACCTATGTTTTAAACTTATATTATAAAAGCGGAGCTCAATTCAAGTCTATTGTTAAGTGTGGGAGTATTTTTTGAAATAATTAAAGATTCGAGGATACGAAGTTGACCTATGTTTCTTGAAGAAGCAAGAATGTTGATGTGAAAATCTGATTCTGAATTAATGCAAGTGCGAATATGTTTATAGAACGAAAAAGCAGTAGTGTTTTTTTTTTTTTTTTTTTAAATTTACCAGTCTTGTATTTATAAGATTTGGATAAATCCATTGGACTACCTATGTTTTAAACTTATATTATAAAAGCGGAGCTCAATTCAAGTGTATTGTTAAGTGTGGGAGTATTTTTTGAAATAATTAAAGATTCGAGGATACGAAGTTGACCTACGTTTCTTGAAGAAGCAAGAATGTTGATGTGAAAATCTGATTCTGAATTAATGCAAGTGCGAATATGTTTATAGAACGAAAAAGCAGTAGTGTTTTTTTTTTTTTTTTTAAATTTACCAGTCTTGTATTTATAAGATTTGGATTAATCCGTTTGACTACCTATGTTTTAAACTTATATTATAAAAGCGGAGCTCAATTCAAGTCTATTGTTAAGTGTGGGAGTATTTTTTGAAATAATTAAAGATTCGAGGATACGAAGTTGACCTACGTTTCTTGAAGAAGCAAGAATGTTGATGTGAAAATCTGGTTCTGAATTAATGCAAGTGCGAATATGTTTATAGAACGAAAAAGCAGTAGTGTTTTTTTTTTTTTTTTTTTAAATTTACCAGTCTTGTATTTATAAGATTTGGATTAATCCATTTAACTACCTATGTTTTAAACTTATATTATAAAAGCGGAGCTCAATTCTAGTATATTGTTTAGTGTGGGAGTATTTTTTGAAATAATTAAAGATTCGAGGATACGAAGTTGACCTACGTTTCTTGAAGAAGCAAGAATGTTGATGTGAAAATCTGATTCTGAATTAATGCAAGTGCGAATATGTTTATAAAACGAAAAAGCAGTAGTGTTTTTTTTGTTTTTTTTTTAAATTTACCAGTCTTGTATTTATAAGATTTGGATTAATCCGTTTGACTACCTATGTTTTAAACTTATATTATTAAAGCGGAGCTCAATTCAAGTCTATTGTTAAGTGTGGGAGTATTTTTTGAAATAATTAAAGATTCGAGGATACGAAGTGGACCTACGTTTCTTGAAGAAGCAAGAATGTTGATGTGAAAATCTGGTCCTGAATTAATGCAAGTGCGAATATGTTTATAGAACGAAAAAGCAGTAGTGTTTTTTTGTTTTGTTTTTTTAAATTTACCAGTCTTGTATTTATAAGATTGGGATTAATCCGTTTGTCTACCTATGTTTTAAACTTATATTATAAAAGCGGAGCTCAATTCAAGTCTATTGTTAAGTGTGGGAGTATTTTTTGAAATAATTAAAGATTCGAGGATACGAAGTTGACCAACGTTTCTTGAAGAAGCAAGAATGTTGATGTGAAAATCTGGTTTTGAATTAATGCAAGTGCGAATATCTTTATAGAACGACGAAGCAGTAGTGTTTGTTTTTTTTTTTAAATTTACCAGTCTTGTATTTATAAGATTTGGATTAATCCGTTTGACTACCTATGTTTTAAACTTATATTATAAAAGCGGAGCTCAATTCAAGTCTATAGTTTAGTGTGGGAGTATTTTTTGAAATAATTAAAGATTCGAGGATACGAAGTTGACCTACGTTTCTTGAAGAAGCAAGAATGTTGATGTGAAAATCTGATTCTGAATTAATGCAAGTGCGAATATGTTTATAGAACGAAAAAGCAGTAGTGTTTTTTTTTTTTGTTTTTTAAATTTACCAGTCTTGTATTTATAAGACTTGGATTAATCCATTTTACTACCTATGTTTTAAACTTATATTATAAAAGCGGAGCTCAATTCAAGTCTATTGTTAAGTGTGGGAGTATTTTTTGAAATAATTAAAAATTCGAGGATACGAAGTTGACCTACGTTTCTTGAAGAAGCAAGAATGTTGATGTGAAAATCTGATTCTGAATTAATGCAAGTGCGAATATGTTTATAGAACGAAAAAGCAGTAGTGTTTTTTTGTTTTTTTTTTTAAATTTACCAGTCTTGTATTTATAAGATTTGGATTAATCCGTTTGACTACCTATGTTTTAAACTTATATTATAAAAGCGGAGCTCAATTCAAGTCTATTGTTTAGTGTGGGAGTATTTTTTTAAATAATTAAAGATTCGAGGATACGAAGTTGACCTACGTTTCTTGAAGAAGCAAGAATGTTGATGTGAAAATCTGGTTCTGAATTAATGCAAGTGCGAATATGTTTATAGAACGAAAAAGCAGTAGTGTTTTTTTTTGTTTTTTTTTTTAAATTTACCAGTCTTGTATTTATAAGATTTGGATTAATCCATTTAACTACCTATGTTTTAAACTTATATTATAAAAGCGGAGCTCAATTCTAGTCTATAGTTTAGTGTGGGAGTATTTTTTGAAATAATTAAAGATTCGAGGATACGAAGTTGACCTACGTTTCTTGAAGAAGCAAGAATGTTGATGTGAAAATCTGATTCTGAATTAATGCAAGTGCGAATATGTTTATAGAACGAAAAAGCAGTAGTGTTTTTTTTTTTTTTTTTTTTTAAATTTACCAGTCTTGTATATATAAGATTTGGATTAATCCGTTTGACTACATATGTTTTAAACTTATATTATAAAAGCGGAGCTCAATTCAAGTCTATTGTTAAGTGTGGGAGTATTTTTTGAAATAATTAAAGATTCGAGGATACGAAGTTGACCTACGTTTCTTGAAGAAGCAAGAATGTTGATGTGAAAATCTGATTCTGAATTAATGCAAGTGCGAATATGTTTATAGAACGAAAAAGCAGTAGTGTTTTTTTTTGTTTTTTTTTTAAATTTACCAGTCTTGTATTTATAAGATTTGGATTAATCCGTTTGACTACCTATGTTTTAAACTTATATTATAAAAGCGGAGCTCAATTCTAGTTAATTGTTTAGTGTGGGAGTATTTTTTGAAATAATTAAAGATTCGAGGATACGAAGTTGACCTACGTTTCTTGAAGAAGCAAGAATGTTGATGTGAAAATCTGGTTCTGAATTAATGCAAGTGCGAATATGTTTATAGAACGAAAAAGCAGTAGTGTTTTTTTTTGTTTTTTTTAAATTTACCAGTCTTGTATTTATAAGATTTGGATTAATCCATTTGGCTACCTATGTTTTAAACTTATATTATAAAAGCGGAGCTCAATTCAAGTCTATTGTTAAGTGTGGGAGTATTTTTTGAAATAATTAAAGATTCGAGGATACGAAGTTGACCTACGTTTCTTGAAGAAGCAAGAATGTTGATGTGAAAATCTGATTCTGAATTAATGCAAGTGCGAATATGTTTATAGAACGAAAAAGCAGTAGTGTTTTTTTTGTTTTTTTTAAAATTTACCAGTCTTGTATTTATAAGATTTGGATTAATCCATTTGTCTACCTATGTTTTAAACTTATATTATAAAAGCGGAGCTCAATTCAAGTCTATTGTTAAGTGTGGGAGTATTTTTTGAAATAATTAAAGATTCGAGGATACGAAGTTGACCTACGTTTCTTGAAGAAGCAAGAATGTTGATGTGAAAATCTGATTCTGAATTAATGCAAGTGCGAATATGTTTATAGAACGAAAAAGCAGTAGTGTTTTTTTGTTTTGTTTTTTAAATTTACCAGTCTTGTATTTATAAGATTTGGATTAATCCGTTTGACTACCTATGTTTTAAACTTATATTATAAAAGCGGAGCTCAATTCAAGTCCATTGTTTAGCGTGGGAGAATTTTTGTAAATAATTAAAGATTCGAGGATACGAAGTTGACCTACGTTTCTTGAAGAAGCAAGAATGTTGATGTGAAAATCTGATTCTGAATTAATGCAAGTGCGAATATGTTTATAGAACGAAAAAGCAGTAGTGTTTTTTTGTTTTGTTTTTTAAATTTACCAGTCTTGTATTTATAAGATTTGGATTAATCCATTTGAGTACCCATGTTTTAAACTTATATTATAAAAGCGGAGCTCAATTCAAGTCTATTGTTAAGTGTGGGAGTATTTTTTGAAATAATTAAAGATTCGAGGATACGAAGTTGACCTACGTTTCTTGAAGAAGCAAGAATGTTGATGTGAAAATCTGGTTATGAATTTATGCAAGTGCGAATATGTTTATAGAACGAAAAAGCAGTAGTGTTTTTTTGTTTGTTTTTTTTAAATTTACCAGTCTTGTATTTATAAGATTTGGATTAATCCATTTGTACTACCTATGTTTTAAACTTATATTATAAAAGCGGAGCTCAATTCTAGTATATTGTTTAGTGTGGGAGTATTTTTTGTAAATAATTAAAGATTCGAGGATACGAAGTTGACCTACGTTTCTTGAAGAAGCAAGAATGTTGATGTGAAAATCTGATTCTGAATTAATGCAAGTGCGAATATGTTTATAGAACGAAAAAGCAGTAGTGTTTTTTTTGTTTTTTTTTAAATTTACCAGTCTTGTATTTATAAGATTTGGATTAATCCGTTTGACTAGCTATGTTTTAAACTTATATTATAAAAGCGGAGCTCAATTCAAGTCTATTGTTAAGTGTGGGAGTATTTTTTGAAATAATTAAAGATTCGAGGATACGAAGTTGACCTACGTTTCTTGAAGAAGCAAGAATGTTGATGTGAAAATCTGGTTCTGAATTAATGCAAGTGCGAATATGTTTAAAGAACGACGAAGCAGTAGTGTTTTTTTTTGTTTTTTTTTAAATTTACCAGTCTTGTATTTATAAGATTTGGATTAATCCATTTGTACTACCTATGTTTAAAACTTATATTATAAAAGCGGAGCTCAATTCAAGTCTATAGTTTAGTGTGGGAGTATTTTTTGAAATAATTAAAGATTCGAGGATACGAAGTTGACCTACGTTTCTTGAAGAAGCAAGAATGTTGATGTGAAAATCTGATTCTGAATTAATGCAAGTGCGAATATGTTTATAGAACGAAAAAGCAGTAGTGTTTTTTTTTTTGTTTTTTTTAAATTTACCAGTCTTGTATTTATAAGATTTGGATTAATCCATTTGTCTACCTATGTTTTAAACTTATATTATAAAAGCGGAGCTCAATTCAAGTGTATTGTTAAGTGTGGGAGTATTTTTTGAAATAATTAAAGATTCGAGGATACGAAGTTGACCTACGTTTCTTGAAGAAGCAAGAATGTTGATGTGAAAATCTGGTCCTGAATTAATGCAAGTGCGAATATGTTTATAGAACGAAAAAGCAGTAGTGTTTTTTGTTTTTTTTTTTTAAATTTACCAGTCTTGTATTTATAAGATTTGGATTAATCCATTTAACTACCTATGTTTTAAACTTATATTATAAAAGCGGAGCTCAATTCTAGTCTATAGTTTAGTGTGGGAGTATTTTTTGTAAATAATTAAAGATTCGAGGATACGAAGTTGACCTACGTTTCTTGAAGAAGCAAGAATGTTGATGTGAAAATCTGATTCGGAATTAATGCAAGTGCGAATATGTTTATAGAACGAAAAAGCAGTAGTGTTTTTTGTTTTTTTTTTAAATTTACCAGTCTTGTATTTATAAGATTGGGATTAATCCATTGTACTACCTATGTTTTAAACTTATATTATAAAAGCGGAGCTCAATTCAAGTCGATAGTTTAGTGTGGGAGTATTTTTTGAAATAATTAAAGATTCGAGGATACGAAGTTGACCTACGTTTCTTGAAGAAGCAAGAATGTTGATGTGAAAATCTGGTTTTGAATTAATGCAAGTGCGAATATGTTTATAGAACGAAAAAGCAGTAGTGTTTTTTTGTTTTTTTTTTTAAATTTACCAGTCTTGTATTTATAAGATTTGGATTAATCCATTTGATTACCTATGTTTTAAACTTATATTATAAAAGCGGAGCTCAATTCAAGTCTATTGTTAAGTGTGGGAGTATTTTTTGAAATAATTAAAGATTCGAGGATACGAAGTTGACCTACGTTTCTTGAAGAAGCAAGAATGTTGATGTGAAAATCTGGTTTTGAATTAATGCAAGTGCGAATATGTTTATAGAACGAAAAAGCAGTAGTGTTTTTTTGTTTTTTTTTTTAAATTTACCAGTCTTGTATTTATAAGAGTTGGATTAATCCGTTTGACTACCTATGTTTTAAACTTATATTATAAAAGCGGAGCTCAATTCAAGTCTATAGTTTAGTGTGGGAGTATTTTTTTTAAATAATTAAAGATTCGAGGATACGAAGTTGACCTACGTTTCTTGAAGAAGCAAGAATGTTGATGTGAAAATCTGGTTATGAATTAATGCAAGTGCGAATATTTTTATAGAACGAAAAAGCAGTAGTGTTTTTTTGTTTTTTTTTTTTAAATTTACCAGTCTTGTATTTATAAGAGTTGGATTAATCCATTTAACTACCTATGTTTTAAACTTATATTATAAAAGCGGAGCTCAATTCAAGTCCATTGTTTAGTGTGGGAGTATTTTTTGAAATAATTAAAGATTCGAGGATACGAAGTTGACCTACGTTTCTTGAAGAAGCAAGAATGTTGATGTGAAAATCCGGTTCTGAATTAATGCAAGTGCGAATATGTTTATAGAACGAAAAAGCAGTAGTGTTTTTTGTTTGTTTTTTTTAAATTTACCAGTCTTGTATTTATAAGATTTGGATTAATCCGTTTGACTACCTATGTTTTAAACTTATATTATAAAAGCGGAGCTCAATTCAAGTCTATTGTTAAGTGTGGGAGTATTTTTTGAAATAATTAAAGATTCGAGGATACGAAGTTGACCTACGTTTCTTGAAGAAGCAAGAATGTTGATGTGAAAATCTGATTCTGAATTAATGCAAGTGCGAATATGTTTATAGAACGAAAAAGCAGTAGTGTTTTTTTTTGTTTTTTTTTTAAATTTACCAGTCTTGTATTTATAAGACTTGGATTATTCCGTTTGACTACCTATGTTTTAAACTTATATTATAAAAGCGGAGCTCAATTCAAGTCTATTGTTTAGTGTGGGAGTATTTTTTGAAATAATTAAAGATTCGAGGATACGAAGTGGATCTACGTTTCTTGAAGAAGCAAGAATGTTGATGTCAAAATCTGGTCCTGAATTAATGCAAGTGCGAATATGTTTATAGAACGAAAAAGCAGTAGTGTTTTTTTTGTTTTTTTTACATTTACCAGTCTTGTATTTATAAGATTTGGATAAATCCGTTTGACTACCTATGTTTTAAACTTATATTATAAAAGCGGAGCTCAATTCAAGTCTATTGTTAAGTGTGGGAGTATTTTTTTAAATAATTAAAGATTCGAGGATACGAAGTTGACCTACGTTTCTTGAAGAAGCAAGAATGTTGATGTGAAAATCTGATTCTGAATTAATGCAAGTGCGAATATGTTTATAGAACGAAAAAGCAGTAGTGTTTTTTTTTTTTTTTTTAAATTTACCAGTCTTGTATTTATAAGATTCGGATTAATCCGTTTGACTACCTATGTTTTAAACTTATATTATAAAAGCGGAGCTCAATTCTAGTATATTGTTAAGTGTGGGAGTATTTTTTGAAATAATTAAAGATTCGAGGATACGAAGTTGACCTACGTTTCTTGAAGAAGCAAGAATGTTGATGTGAAAATCTGCTTCTGAATTAATGCAAGTGCGAATATGTTTATAGAACGAAAAAGCAGTAGTGTTTTTTTTGTTTTTTTTTAAATTTACCAGTCTTGTATTTATAAGATTTGGATAAATCCGTTTGACTACCTATGTTTTAAACTTATATTATAAAAGCGGAGCTCAATTCAAGTCTATTGTTTAGTGTGGGAGTATTTTTTGAAATAATTAAAGATTCGAGGATACGAAGTTGACCTACGTTTCTTGAAGAAGCAAGAATGTTGATGTGAAAATCTGGTTATGAATTAATGCAAGTGCGAATATGTTTATAGAACGAAAAAGCAGTAGTGTTTTTTTGTTTTTTTTTTAAATTTACCAGTCTTGTATTTATAAGAGTTGGATTAATCCATTTAACTACCTATGTTTTAAACTTATATTATAAAATCGGAGCTCAATTCAAGTCTATTGTTTAGTGTGGGAGTATTTTTTGAAATAATTAAAGATTCGAGGATACGAAGTTGACCTACGTTTCTTGAAGAAGCAAGAATGTTGATGTGAAAATCTGGTCCTGAATTAATGCAAGTGCGAATATGTTTATAGAACGAAAAAGCAGTAGTGTTTTTTTTGGTTTTTTTTAAATTTACCAGTCTTGTATTTATAAGATTTGGATAAATCCGTTTGACTACCTATGTTTTAAACTTATATTATAAAAGCGGAGCTCAATTCAAGTCTATTGTTAAGTGTGGAGGTATTTTTTGAAATAATTAAAGATTCGAGGATACGAAGTTGACCTACGTTTCTTGAAGAAGCAAGAATGTTGATGAGAAAATCTGATTCTGAATTAATGCAAGTGCGAATATGTTTATAGAACCAAAAAGCAGTAGTGTTTTTTGTTTGTTTTTTTTAAATTTACCAGTCTTGTATTTATAAGATTTGGATTAATCCGTTTGACTACCTATGTTTTAAACTTATATTATAAAAGCGGAGCTCAATTCAAGTCTATTGTTAAGTGTGGGAGTATTTTTTGAAATAATTAAAGATTCGAGGATACGAAGTTGACCTACGTTTCTTGAAGAAGCAAGAATGTTGATGTGAAAATCTGATTCTGAATTAATGCAAGTGCGAATATGTTTATAGAACGAAAAAGCAGTAGTGTTTTTTTTTGTTTTTTTTTTTAAATTTACCAGTCTTGTATTTATAAGACTTGGATTATTCCGTTTGACTACCTATGTTTTAAACTTATATTATAAAAGCGGAGCTCAATTCAAGTCTATTGTTTAGTGTGGGAGTATTTTTTGAAATAATTAAAGATTCGAGGATACGAAGTGGATCTACGTTTCTTGAAGAAGCAAGAATGTTGATGTCAAAATCTGGTCCTGAATTAATGCAAGTGCGAATATGTTTATAGAACGAAAAAGCAGTAGTGTTTTTTTTGTTTTTTTTACATTTACCAGTCTTGTATTTATAAGATTTGGATAAATCCGTTTGACTACCTATGTTTTAAACTTATATTATAAAAGCGGAGCTCAATTCAAGTCTATTGTTAAGTGTGGGAGTATTTTTTTAAATAATTAAAGATTCGAGGATACGAAGTTG
Organism: Euprymna scolopes; assembly: GCF_053919585.1. Lineage (NCBI taxonomy): Eukaryota > Metazoa > Mollusca > Cephalopoda > Sepiida > Sepiolidae > Euprymna > Euprymna scolopes. Next base: position 2,165,008 of record NC_136524.1, read on the forward strand.
ACCTACGTTTCTTGAAGAAGCAAGAATGTTGATGTGAAAATCTGATTCTGAATTAATGCAAGTGCGAATATGTTTATAGAACGAAAAAGCAGTAGTGTTTTTTTTTTTTTTTTTAAATTTACCAGTCTTGTATTTATAAGATTCGGATTAATCCGTTTGACTACCTATGTTTTAAACTTATATTATAAAAGCGGAGCTCAATTCTAGTATATTGTTAAGTGTGGGAGTATTTTTTGAAATAATTAAAGATTCGAGGATACGAAGTTGACCTACGTTTCTTGAAGAAGCAAGAATGTTGATGTGAAAATCTGCTTCTGAATTAATGCAAGTGCGAATATGTTTATAGAACGAAAAAGCAGTAGTGTTTTTTTTGTTTTTTTTTAAATTTACCAGTCTTGTATTTATAAGATTTGGATAAATCCGTTTGACTACCTATGTTTTAAACTTATATTATAAAAGCGGAGCTCAATTCAAGTCTATTGTTTAGTGTGGGAGTATTTTTTGAAATAATTAAAGATTCGAGGATACGAAGTTGACCTACGTTTCTTGAAGAAGCAAGAATGTTGATGTGAAAATCTGGTTATGAATTAATGCAAGTGCGAATATGTTTATAGAACGAAAAAGCAGTAGTGTTTTTTTGTTTTTTTTTTAAATTTACCAGTCTTGTATTTATAAGAGTTGGATTAATCCATTTAACTACCTATGTTTTAAACTTATATTATAAAATCGGAGCTCAATTCAAGTCTATTGTTTAGTGTGGGAGTATTTTTTGAAATAATTAAAGATTCGAGGATACGAAGTTGACCTACGTTTCTTGAAGAAGCAAGAATGTTGATGTGAAAATCTGGTCCTGAATTAATGCAAGTGCGAATATGTTTATAGAACGAAAAAGCAGTAGTGTTTTTTTTGGTTTTTTTTAAATTTACCAGTCTTGTATTTATAAGATTTGGATAAATCCGTTTGACTACCTATGTTTTAAACTTATATTATAAAAGCGGAGCTCAATTCAAGTCTATTGTTAAGTGTGGAGGTATTTTTTGAAATAATTAAAGATTCGAGGATACGAAGTTGACCTACGTTTCTTGAAGAAGCAAGAATGTTGATGAGAAAATCTGATTCTGAATTAATGCAAGTGCGAATATGTTTATAGAACCAAAAAGCAGTAGTGTTTTTTGTTTTTTTTTTAAATTTACCAGTCTTGTATTTATAAGAGTTGGATTAATCCATTTAACTACCTATGTTTTAAACTTATATTATAAAAGCGGAGCTCAATTCAAGTCTATTGTTTAGTGTGGGAGTATTTTTTGAAATAATTAAAGATTCGAGGATACGAAGTTGACCTACGTTTCTTGAAGAAGCAAGAATGTTGATGTGACAATCTGTTTCTGAATTAATGCAAGTGCGAATATGTTTATAGAACGAAAAAGCAGTAGTGTTTTTTTGTTTTTTGTTTTTTTAATTTACCAGTCTTGTATTTATAAGATTTGAATTAATCCGTTTGACTACCCATGTTTTAAACTTATATTATAAAAGCGGAGCTCAATTCAAGTCTATTGTTAAGTGTGGGAGTATTTTTTGAAATAATTAAAGATTCGAGGATACGAAGTTGACCTACGTTTCTTGAAGAAGCAAGAATGTTGATGTGAAAATCTGATTCTGAATTAATGCAAGTGCGAATATGTTTATAGAACGAAAAAGCAGTAGTGTTTTTTTGTTTTTTTTTTAAATTTACCAGTCTTGTATTTATAAGATTTGGATTAATCCGTTTGACTACCTATGTTTTAAACTTATATTATAAAAGCGGAGCTCAATTCAAGTCTATTGTTTAGTGTGGGAGTATTTTTTGAAATAATTAAAGATTCGAGGATACGAAGTTGACCTACGTTTCTTGAAGAAGCAAGAATGTTGATGTGAAAATCTGATTCTGAATTAATGCAAGTGCGAATATGTTTATAGAACGAAAAAGCAGTAGTGTTTTTTTTTTGTTTTTTTTAAATTTACCAGTCTTGTATTTATAAGATTTGGATTAATCCATTCGACTACCTATGTTTTAAACTTATATTATAAAAGCGGAGCTCAATTCAAGTCTATTGTTTAGTGTGGGAGTATTTTTTGAAATAATTAAAGATTCGAGGATACGAAGTTGACCTACGTTTCTTGAAGAAGCAAGAATGTTGATGTGAAAATCTGATTCTGAATTAATGAGAGTACGAATATGTTTATAGAACGAAAAAGCAGTAGTGTTTTTTGTTTTTTTTTTTAAATTTACCAGTCTTGTATTTATAAGATTTGGATTAATCCGTTTGACTACCTATGTTTTAAACTTATATTATAAAAGCGGAGCTCAATTCAAGTCTATTGTTATGTGTGGGGGTATTTTTTGAAATAATTAAAGATTCGAGGATACGAAGTTGACCTACGTTTCTTGAAGAAGCAAGAATGTTGATGTGAAAATCTGGTTTTGAATTAATGCAAGTGCGAATATGTTTATAGAACGAAAAAGCAGTAGTGTTTTTTTGTTTTTTTTTTAAATTTACCAGTCTTGTATTTATAAGAGTTGGATTAATCCATTTGATTACCTATGTTTTAAACTTATATTATAAAAGCGGAGCTCAATTCAAGTCCATTGTTAAGTGTGGGAGTTTTTTTTTAAATAATTAAAGATTCGAGGATACGAAGTTGACCTACGTTTCTTGAAGAAGCAAGAATGTTGATGTGAAAATCTGATTCTGAATTAATGCAAGTGCGAATATGTTTATAGAACGAAAAAGCAGTAGTGTTTTTTGTTTTTTTTTTAAATTTACCAGTCTTGTATTTATAAGATTTGGATTAATCCGTTTGACTACCTATGTTTTAAACTTATATTATAAAAGCGGAGCTCAATTCAAGTCTATTGTTAAGTGTGGGAGTATTTTTTGAAATAATTAAAGATTCGAGGATACGAAGTTGACCTACGTTTCTTGAAGAAGCAAGAATGTTGATGTGAAAATCTGGTTTTGAATTAATGCAAGTGCGAATATGTTTATAGAACGAAAAAGCAGTAGTGTTTTTTTGTTTTTTTTTTTAAATTTACCAGTCTTGTATTTATAAGAGTTGGATTAATCCGTTTGACTACCTATGTTTTAAACTTATATTATAAAAGCGGAGCTCAATTCAAGTCTATAGTTTAGTGTGGGAGTATTTTTTTTAAATAATTAAAGATTCGAGGATACGAAGTTGACCTACGTTTCTTGAAGAAGCAAGAATGTTGATGTGAAAATCTGGTTATGAATTAATGCAAGTGCGAATATTTTTATAGAACGAAAAAGCAGTAGTGTTTTTTTGTTTTTTTTTTTTAAATTTACCAGTCTTGTATTTATAAGAGTTGGATTAATCCATTTAACTACCTATGTTTTAAACTTATATTATAAAAGCGGAGCTCAATTCAAGTCCATTGTTTAGTGTGGGAGTATTTTTTGAAATAATTAAAGATTCGAGGATACGAAGTTGACCTACGTTTCTTGAAGAAGCAAGAATGTTGATGTGAAAATCCGGTTCTGAATTAATGCAAGTGCGAATATGTTTATAGAACGAAAAAGCAGTAGTGTTTTTTGTTTGTTTTTTTTAAATTTACCAGTCTTGTATTTATAAGATTTGGATTAATCCGTTTGACTACCTATGTTTTAAACTTATATTATAAAAGCGGAGCTCAATTCAAGTCTATTGTTAAGTGTGGGAGTATTTTTTGAAATAATTAAAGATTCGAGGATACGAAGTTGACCTACGTTTCTTGAAGAAGCAAGAATGTTGATGTGAAAATCTGATTCTGAATTAATGCAAGTGCGAATATGTTTATAGAACGAAAAAGCAGTAGTGTTTTTTTTTGTTTTTTTTTTAAATTTACCAGTCTTGTATTTATAAGACTTGGATTATTCCGTTTGACTACCTATGTTTTAAACTTATATTATAAAAGCGGAGCTCAATTCAAGTCTATTGTTTAGTGTGGGAGTATTTTTTGAAATAATTAAAGATTCGAGGATACGAAGTGGATCTACGTTTCTTGAAGAAGCAAGAATGTTGATGTCAAAATCTGGTCCTGAATTAATGCAAGTGCGAATATGTTTATAGAACGAAAAAGCAGTAGTGTTTTTTTTGTTTTTTTTACATTTACCAGTCTTGTATTTATAAGATTTGGATAAATCCGTTTGACTACCTATGTTTTAAACTTATATTATAAAAGCGGAGCTCAATTCAAGTCTATTGTTAAGTGTGGGAGTATTTTTTTAAATAATTAAAGATTCGAGGATACGAAGTTGACCTACGTTTCTTGAAGAAGCAAGAATGTTGATGTGAAAATCTGATTCTGAATTAATGCAAGTGCGAATATGTTTATAGAACGAAAAAGCAGTAGTGTTTTTTTTTTTTTTTTTAAATTTACCAGTCTTGTATTTATAAGATTCGGATTAATCCGTTTGACTACCTATGTTTTAAACTTATATTATAAAAGCGGAGCTCAATTCTAGTATATTGTTAAGTGTGGGAGTATTTTTTGAAATAATTAAAGATTCGAGGATACGAAGTTGACCTACGTTTCTTGAAGAAGCAAGAATGTTGATGTGAAAATCTGCTTCTGAATTAATGCAAGTGCGAATATGTTTATAGAACGAAAAAGCAGTAGTGTTTTTTTTGTTTTTTTTTAAATTTACCAGTCTTGTATTTATAAGATTTGGATAAATCCGTTTGACTACCTATGTTTTAAACTTATATTATAAAAGCGGAGCTCAATTCAAGTCTATTGTTTAGTGTGGGAGTATTTTTTGAAATAATTAAAGATTCGAGGATACGAAGTTGACCTACGTTTCTTGAAGAAGCAAGAATGTTGATGTGAAAATCTGGTTATGAATTAATGCAAGTGCGAATATGTTTATAGAACGAAAAAGCAGTAGTGTTTTTTTGTTTTTTTTTTAAATTTACCAGTCTTGTATTTATAAGAGTTGGATTAATCCATTTAACTACCTATGTTTTAAACTTATATTATAAAATCGGAGCTCAATTCAAGTCTATTGTTTAGTGTGGGAGTATTTTTTGAAATAATTAAAGATTCGAGGATACGAAGTTGACCTACGTTTCTTGAAGAAGCAAGAATGTTGATGTGAAAATCTGGTCCTGAATTAATGCAAGTGCGAATATGTTTATAGAACGAAAAAGCAGTAGTGTTTTTTTTGTTTTTTTTTAAATTTACCAGTCTTGTATTTATAAGATTTGGATAAATCCGTTTGACTACCTATGTTTTAAACTTATATTATAAAAGCGGAGCTCAATTCAAGTCTATTGTTAAGTGTGGAGGTATTTTTTGAAATAATTAAAGATTCGAGGATACGAAGTTGACCTACGTTTCTTGAAGAAGCAAGAATGTTGATGAGAAAATCTGATTCTGAATTAATGCAAGTGCGAATATGTTTATAGAACCAAAAAGCAGTAGTGTTTTTTGTTTTTTTTTTAAATTTACCAGTCTTGTATTTATAAGAGTTGGATTAATCCATTTAACTACCTATGTTTTAAACTTATATTATAAAAGCGGAGCTCAATTCAAGTCTATTGTTTAGTGTGGGAGTATTTTTTGAAATAATTAAAGATTCGAGGATACGAAGTTGACCTACGTTTCTTGAAGAAGCAAGAATGTTGATGTGACAATCTGTTTCTGAATTAATGCAAGTGCGAATATGTTTATAGAACGAAAAAGCAGTAGTGTTTTTTTGTTTTTTGTTTTTTTAATTTACCAGTCTTGTATTTATAAGATTTGAATTAATCCGTTTGACTACCCATGTTTTAAACTTATATTATAAAAGCGGAGCTCAATTCAAGTCTATTGTTAAGTGTGGGAGTATTTTTTGAAATAATTAAAGATTCGAGGATACGAAGTTGACCTACGTTTCTTGAAGAAGCAAGAATGTTGATGTGAAAATCTGATTCTGAATTAATGCAAGTGCGAATATGTTTATAGAACGAAAAAGCAGTAGTGTTTTTTTGTTTTTTTTTTAAATTTACCAGTCTTGTATTTATAAGATTTGGATTAATCCGTTTGACTACCTATGTTTTAAACTTATATTATAAAAGCGGAGCTCAATTCAAGTCTATTGTTAAGTGTGGGAGTATTTTTTGAAATAATTAAAGATTCGAGGATACGAAGTTGACCTACGTTTCTTGAAGAAGCAAGAATGTTGATGTGAAAATCTGATTCTGAATTAATGCAAGTGCGAATATGTTTATAGAACGAAAAAGCAGTAGTGTTTTTTTTTTGTTTTTTTTAAATTTACCAGTCTTGTATTTATAAGATTTGGATTAATCCATTCGACTACCTATGTTTTAAACTTATATTATAAAAGCGGAGCTCAATTCAAGTCTATTGTTTAGTGTGGGAGTATTTTTTGAAATAATTAAAGATTCGAGGATACGAAGTTGACCTACGTTTCTTGAAGAAGCAAGAATGTTGATGTGAAAATCTGATTCTGAATTAATGCAAGTGCGAATATGTTTATAGAACGAAAAAGCAGTAGTGTTTTTTGTTTTTTTTTTAAATTGACCAGTCTTGTATTTATAAGAGTTGGATTAATCCATTTAACTACCTATGTTTTAAACTTATATTATAAAAGCGGAGCTCAATTCATGTCTATTGTTTAGTGTGGGAGTATTTTTTGAAATAATTAAAGATTCGAGGATACGAAGTTGACCTACGTTTCTTGAAGAAGCAAGAATGTTGATGTGAAAATCTGATTCTGAATTAATGCAAGTGCGAATATGTTTATAGAACGAAAAAGCAGTAGTGTTTTTTGTTTTTTTTTTAAATTTACCAATCTTGTATTTATAAGACTTGGATTAATCCGTTTGACTACCTATGTTTTAAACTTATATTATAAAAGCGGAGCTCAATTCAAGTCTATTGTTAAGTGTGGGAGTATTTTTTGAAATAATTAAAGATTCGAGGATACGAAGTTGACCTACGTTTCTTGAAGAAGCAAGAATGTTGATGTGAAAATCTGATTCTGAATTAATGCAAGTGCGAATATGTTTATAGAACGAAAAAGCAGTAGTGTTTTTTTTTTGTTTTTTTTAAATTTACCAGTCTTGTATTTATAAGATTTGGATTATTCCATTTGAGTACCTATGTTTTAAACTTATATTATAAAAGCGGAGCTCAATTCAAGTCTATAGTTTAGTGTGGGAGTATTTTTTGAAATAATTAAAGATTCGAGGATACGAAGTTGACCTACGTTTTTTGAAGAAGCAAGAATGTTGATGTGAAAATCTGATTCTGAATTAATGCAAGTGCGAATATGTTTATAGAACGAAAAAGCAGTAGTGTTTTTTTTTTTTTTTTTTTTTAAATTTACCAGTCTTGTATTTATAAGATTTGGATTAATCCATTTTACTACCTATGTTTTAAACTTATATTATAAAAGCGGAGCTCAATTCAAGTCTATTGTTTAGTGTGGGAGTATTTTTTTTAAATAATTAAAGATTCGAGGATACGAAGTTGACCTACGTTTCTTGAAGAAGCAAGAATGTTGATGTGAAAATCTGATTCTGAATTAATGCAAGTGCGAATATGTTTATAGAACGAAAAAGCAGTAGTGTTTTTTTTTTTTTTTTTTTTTTAAATTTACCAGTCTTGTATTTATAAGATTTGGATTAATCCATTTAACTACCTATGTTTTAAACTTATATTATAAAAGCGGAGCTCAATTCAAGTCTATTGTTAAGTGTGGGAGTATTTTTTGAAATAATTAAAGATTCGAGGATACGAAGTTGACCTACGTTTCTTGAAGAAGCAAGAATGTTGATGTGAAAATCTGATTCTGAATTAATGCAAGTGCGAATATGTTTATAGAACGAAAAAGCAGTAGTGTTTTTTGTTTTGTTTTTTTAAATTTACCAGTCTTGTATTTATAAGATTTGGATAATTCCGTTTGACTACCTATGTTTTAAACTTATATTATAAAAGCGGAGCTCAATTCTAGTATATTGTTTAGTGTGGGAGTATTTTTTGAAATAATTAAAGATTCGAGGATACGAAGTTGACCTACGTTTCTTGAAGAAGCAAGAATGTTGATGTGAAAATCTGTTTCTGAATTAATGCAAGTGCGAATATGTTTATAGAACGAAAAAGCAGTAGTGTTTTTTGTTTTTTTTTTTTAAATTTACCAGTCTTGTATTTATAAGATTTGGATTAATCCATTAGACTACCCATGTTTTAAACTTATATTATAAAAGCGGAGCTCAATTCAAGTCTATTTGTTAAGTGTGGGAGTATTTTTTGAAATAATTAAAGATTCGAGGATACGAAGTTGACCTACGTTTCTTGAAGAAGCAAGAATGTTGATGTGAAAATCTGATTCTGAATTAATGCAAGTGCGAATATGTTTATAGAACGAAAAAGCAGTAGTGTTTTTTGTTTTTTGTTTAAATTTACCAGTCTTGTATTTATAAGATTTGGAGTAATCCGTTTGACTACCTATGTTTTAAACTTATATTATAAAAGCGGAGCTCAATTCAAGTCTATTGTTAAGTGTGGGGTATTTTTTGAAATAATTAAAGATTCGAGGATACGAAGTTGACCTACGTTTCTTGAAGAAGCAAGAATGTTGATGTGAAAATCTGATTCTGAATTAATGCAAGTGCGAATATGTTTAAAGAACGAAAAAGCAGTAGTGTTTTTTGTTTTTTGTTTAAATTTACCAGTCTTGTATTTATAAGGTTTGGAGTAATCCGTTTGACTACCTATGTTTTAAACTTATATTATAAAAGCGGAGCTCAATTCAAGTCTATTGTTTAGTGTGGGAGTATTTTTTGTAAATCATTAAAGATTCGAGGATACGAAGTTGACCTACGTTTCTTGAAGAAGCAAGAATGTTGATGTGAAAATCTGATTCTGAATTAATGCAAGTGCGAATATGTTTATAGAACGAAAAAGCAGTAGTGTTTTTTTTTTTTTTTTTTAAATTTACCAGTCTTGTATTTATAAGATTTGGATTAATCCGTTTGACTACCTATGTTTTAAACTTATATTATAAAAGCGGAGCTCAATTCAAGTCTATTGTTAAGTGTGGGAGTATTTTTTGAAATAATTAAAGATTCGAGGATACGAAGTTGACCTACGTTTCTTGAAGAAGCAAGAATGTTGATGTGAAAATCTGATTCTGAATTAATGCAAGTGCGAATATGTTTATAGAACGAAAAAGCTGTAGTGTTTTTTGTTTTTTTTTTTTTAATTTACCAGTCTTGTATTTATAAGATTTGGATTAATCCGTTTGACTACCTATGTTTTAAACTTATATTATAAAAGCGGAGCTCAATTCAAGTCTAGTGTTTAGTGTGGGAGTATTTTTTGAAATAATTAAAGATTCGAGGATACGAAGTTGACCTACGTTTCTTGAAGAAGCAAGAATGTTGATGTGAAAATCTGATTCTGAATTAATGCAAGTGCGAATATGTTTATAGAACGAAAAAGCAGTAGTGTTTTTTTTGTTTTTTTTTTAAATTTACCAGTCTTGTATTTATAAGATTTGGATTAATCCGTTTGAGTACCTATGTTTTAAACTTATATTATAAAAGCGGAGCTCAATTCTAGTCTATTGTTTAGTGTGGGAGTATTTTTTGAAATAATTAAAGATTCGAGGATACGAAGTTGACCTACGTTTCTTGAAGAAGCAAGAATGTTGATGTGAAAATCTGATTCTGAATTAATGCAAGTGCGAATATGTTTATAGAACGAAAAAGCAGTAGTGTTTTTTTGTTTTTTTTAAATTTACCAGTCTTGTATTTATAAGATTTGGATTAATCCATTTAACTACCTATGTTTTAAACTTATATTATAAAAGCGGAGCTCAATTCAAGTCTATTGTAAAGTGTGGGAGTATTTTTTGAAATAATTAAAGATTCGAGGATACGAAGTTGACCTACGTTTCTTGAAGAAGCAAGAATGTTGATGTGAAAATCTGATTCTGAATTAATGCAAGTGCGAATATGTTTATAGAACGAAAAAGCAGTAGTGTTTTTTTGTTTTTTTTTTTTAAATTTACCAGTCTTGTATTTATAAGATTTGGATTAATCCATTTGTACTACCTATGTTTTAAACTTATATTATAAAAGCGGAGCTCAATTCAAGTGTATTGTTAAGTGTGGGAGTATTTTTTGAAATAATTAAAGATTCGAGGATACGAAGTTGACCTACGTTTCTTGAAGAAGCAAGAATGTTGATGTGAAAATCTGATTCTGAATTAATGCAAGTGCGAATATATTTACGTTCTTATTTATTTATAAAAAAAATATACAAAAGTTTTAAATATTTCTACAGGGTGTCCTCTGACGGATTTTAAATTTGATTAACTTCCTTAATATTTAAGGTATGCTTACCAATTTTCGTATTTTTACATTCTTATTTATTTATTACTAGCGGGGGTACCCGGCGTTGCCCGAGTGTTTGTTTCCGGGACGGGGGGGGAGGAGTTTTAAAAAAATGTTATGGTAGGTAAGTAGGAAGGATCAATATATTTACGTTCTTATTTATTTATTAAAAAAATATACAAAAGTTTTAAATATTTCTACAGGGTGTCCTCTGACGGATTTAAAATTTGATTAACTTCTTTAATATTTAAGGTATGCTAACCAATTTTCGTATTTTTACATTCTTATTTATTTATTACTAGCGGGGGTACCCGGCGTTACCCGAGTGTTTGTATCCGGGACAGGGGGGGAGTTTTAAAAAAATGTTATGGTAGGTAAGTAGGAAGGATCAATATATTTACGTTCTTATTTATTTATTAAAAAAATATACCAAAGTTTTAAATATTTCTACAGGGTGTCCTCTGACGGATTTTAAATTTGATTACCTTCCTTAATATTTAAGGTATGCTTACCAATTTTCGTATTTTTACATTCTTATTTATTTATTACTAGCGGGGGTACCCGGCGTTGCCCGAGTGTTTGTATCCGGGACGGGGGGGGGGAGTTTTGAAAAAATGTTATGGTAGGTAAGTAGGAAGGATCAATATATTTACGTTCTTATTTATTTATTAAAAAAATATACAAAAGTTTTAAATATTTCTACAGGGTGTCCTCTGACGGATTTAAAATTTGATTACCTTCCTTAATATTTAAGGTATGCTTACCAATTTTCGTATTTTTACATTCTTATTTATTTATTACTAGCGGGGGTACCCGGCGTTGCCCGAGTGTTTGTTTTCGGGACGGGGATGGAGGAGTTTTAAAAAAATGTTATTGTAGGTAAGTAGGAAGGATCACTATATTTACGTTCTTATTTATTTATTAAAAAAATATACAAAAGTTTTAAATATTTCTACAGGGTGTCCTCTGACGGATTTTAAATTTGATTACCTTCCTTAATATTTAAGGTATGCTTACCAATTTTCGTATTTTTACATTCTTATTTATTTATTACTAGCGGGGGTACCCGGCGTTGCCCGAGTGTTTGTTTCCGGGAGGGGGGGGAAGGAGTTTTAAAAAATGTTATGGTAGGTAAGTAGGAAGGATCAATATATTTACGTTCTTATTTATTTATTAAAAAAATATACAAAAGTTTTAAATATTTCTACAGGGTGTCCTCTGACGGATTTTAAATTTGATTAACTTCCTTAATATTTAAGGTATGCTTACCAATTTTCGTATTTTTACATTCTTATTTATTTATTACTAGCGGGGGTATCCGGCGTTGCCCGAGTGTTTGGTTTCGGGACGGGGGGATGGAGGAGTTTTAAAAAAATGTTATGGTAGGTAAGTAGGAAGGATCAATATATTTACGTTCTTATTTATTTATTAAAAAAATATACAAAAGTTTTAAATATTTCTACAGGGTGTCCTCTGACGGATTTTAAATTTGATTACCTTCCTTAATATTTAAGGTATGCTTACCAATTTTCGTATTTTTACATTCTTATTTATTTATTACTAGCGGGGGTACCCGGCGTTGCCCGAGTGTTTGTTTTTTAGGACGGGGATGGAGGAGTTTTAAAAAAATGTAATGGTAGGTAAGTAGGAAGGATCACTATATTTACGTTCTTATTTATTTATTAAAAAAATATACAAAAGTTTTAAATATTTCTACAGGGTGTCCTCTGACGGATTTTAAATCTGATTAACTTCCTTAATATTTAAGGTATGCTTACCAATTTTCGTATTTTTACATTCTTATTTATTTATTACTAGCGGGGGTACCCGGCGTTACCCGAGTGTTTGTTTCTGGGACGGGGGGGAGTTTTAAAAAAATGTTATGATAGGTAAGTAGGAAGGATCAATATATTTACGTTCTTATTTATTTATTAAAAAAATATACAAAAGTTTTAAATATTTCTACAGGGTGTCCTCTGACGGATTTTAAATTTGATAAACTTCCTTAATATTTAAGGTATGCTTACCAATTTTCGTATTTTTACATTCTTATTTATTTATTACTAGCGGGGGTACCCGGCGTTGCCCGAGTGTTTGTTTCCGGGACGGGGGAGGAAGGAGTTTTAAAAAAATGTTATGGTAGGTAAGTAGGAAGGATCAATATATTTACGTTCTTATTTATTTATTAAAAAAATATACAAAAGTTTTAAATATTTCTACAGGGTGTCCTCTGACGGATTTAAAATTTGATTAACTTCCTTAATATTTAAGGTATGCTTACCAATTTTCGTATTTTTACATTCTTATTTATTTATTACTAGCGGGGGTACCCGGCGTTGCCCGAGTGTTTGTTTCCGGGACGGTGGAGGGAGGAGTTTTAAAAAAATGTTATGGTAGGTAAGTAGGAAGGATCAATATATTTACGTTCTTATTTATTTATTAAAAAAATATACAAAAGTTTTAAATATTTCTACAGGGTGTCCTCTGACGGATTTTAAATTTGATTACCTTCCTTAATATTTAAGGTATGCTTACCAATTTTCGTATTTTTACATTCTTATTTATTTATTACTAGCGGGGGTACCCGGCGTTTCCTTAGTGTTTGTTTTTGGGACGGGGGAGGAAGGAGTTTTAAAAAAATGTTATGGTAGGTAAATAGGAAGGATCAATATATTTACGTTCTTATTTATTTATTAAAAAAATATACAAAAGTTTTAAATTATTCTACAGGGTGTCCTCTGACGGATTTAAAATTTGATTACCTTCCTTGATATTTAAGGTATGCTTACCAATTTTCGTATTTTTACATTCTGATTTATTTATTACTAGCGGGGGTACCCGGCGTTGCCCGAGTGTTTGTTTCCGAGACGGGGAGGGGGAGAGGAGTTTTTTTAAAATGGTATGGTAGGTAAGTAGGTAGGATCAATATATTTACGTTCTTATTTATTTATTAAAAAAATATACAAAAGTTTTAAATATTTCTACAGGGCGTCCTCTGACGGATTTTAAATTTGATTACTTTCATTAATATTTAATGTATGCTTACCAATTTTCGTATTTTTACATTCTTATTTATTTATTACTAGCGGGGGTACCCGGCGTTGCCCGAGTGTTTGTTTCCGGGACGGTGGAGGGAGGAGTTTTAAAAAAATGTTATGGTAGGTAAGTAGGAAGGATCAATATATTTACGTTCTTATTTATTTATTAAAAAAATATACAAAAGTTTTAAATATATCTACAGGGTGTCCTCTGACGGATTTAAAATTTTATTAACTTCCTTAATATTTAAGGTATGCTTACCAATTTTCGTATTTTTACATTCTTATTTATTTATTACTAGCGGGGGTACCCGGCGTTGCCCGAGTGTTTGTTTTCGGGACGGGGATTGAGGAGTTTTAAAAAAATGTTATGGTAGGTAAGTAGGAAGGATGAATATATTTACGTTCTTATTTATTTATTAAAAAAATATACAAAAGTTTTAAATATTTCTACAGGGTGTCCTCTGACGGATTTAAAATTTGATTACCTTCCTTAATATTTAAAGTATGCTTACCAATTTTCGTATTTTTACATTCTTATTTATTTATTACTAGCGGGGGTACCCGGCGTTGCCCGAGTGTTTGTTTCCGGGACTGGGGGGGGGAGTTTTAAAAAAATGTTATGGTAGGTAAGTAGGAAGGATCAATATATTTACGTTCTTATTTATTTATTAAAAAAATATACAAAAGTTTTAAATATTTCTACAGGGTGTCCTCTGACGGATTTTAAATTTGATTACCTTCCTTAATATTTAAGGTATGCTTACCAATTTTCGTATTTTTACATTCTTATTTATTTATTACTAGCGGGGGCACCCGGCGTTGCACGAGTGTTTGTTTCCGGGACGGGGGAGGAAGGAGTTTTAAAAAAATGTTATGGTAGGTAAGTAGGAAGGATCAATATATTTACGTTCTTATTTATTTATTAAAAAAATATACAAAAGTTTTAAATATTTCTACAGGGTGTCCTCTGACGGATTTTAAATTTGATTACCTTCCTTAATATTTAAGGTATGCTTACCAATTTTCGTATTTTTACATTCTTATTTATTTATTACTAGCGGGGGTACCCGGCGTTACCCGAGTGTTTGTTTCTGGGACGGGGGAGGAAGGAGTTTTAAAAAAATGTTATGGTAGGTAAGTAGGAAGGATCAATATATTTACGTTCTTATTTATTTATTAAAAAAATATACAAAAGTTTTAAAATTTCTACAGTGTGTCCTCTGACGGATTTTAAATTTGATTACCTTCCTTAATATTTAAGGTATGCTTACCAATTTTCGTATTTTTACATTCTTATTTATTTATTACTAGCGGGGGTACCCGGCGTTGCCCGAGTGTTTGTATCCGGGACGGGGGGGGGAAGGAGTTTTAAAAAAATGTTATGGTAGGTAAGTAGGAAGGTTCAATATATTTACGTTCTTATTTATTTATTAAAAAAATATACAAAAGTTTTAAATATTTCTACAGGGTGTCCTCTTACGGATTTTAAATTTGATTGACTTCCTTAATATTTAAGGTATGCTTACCAATTTTCGTATTTTTACATTCTTATTTATTTATTACTAGCGGGGGTACCCGGCGTTGCCCGAGTGTTTGTTTCCGGGACGGGGGAGAAAGGAGTTTTAAAAAAATGTTATGGTGGGTAAGTAGGAAGGATCAATATATTTACGTTCTTATTTATTTATTAAAAAAATATACAAAAGTTTTAAATATTTCTACAGGGTGTCCTCTGACGGATTTTAAATTTTATTAACTTCCTCAATATTTAAGGTATGCTTACCAATTTTCGTATTTTTACATTCTTATTTATTTATTACTAGCGGGGGCACCCGGCGTTACCCGAGTGTTTGTTTCCAGGACTGGGGGGAGGAGTTTTAAAAAAATGTTATGGTAGGTAAGTAGGAAGGATTAATATATTAACGTTCTTATTTATTTATTAAAAAAATATACAAAAGTTTTAAATATTTCTACAGGGTGTCCTCTGACGGATTTTAAATTTGATTAACTTCCTTAATATTTAAGGTATGCTTACCAATTTTCGTATTTTTACATTCTTATTTATTTATTACTAGCGGGGGTACCCGGCGTTGCCCGAGTGTTTGTTTCCGGGACGGTGGAGGGAGGAGTTTTAAAAAAATGTTATGGTAGGTAAGTAGGAAGGATCAATATATTTACGTTCTTATTTATTTATTAAAAAAATATACAAAAGTTTTAAATATTTCTACAGGGTGTCCTCTGACGGATTTTAAATTTGATTAACTTCATTAATATTTAAGGTATGCTTACCAATTTTCGTATTTTTACATTCTTATTTATTTATTACTAGCGGGGGTACCCGGCGTTGCCCGAGTGTTTGTTTCCGGGACGGGGTTGGGGGGAAGGACTTTAAAAAAAAATGTGATGGTAGGTAAGTAGGAAGGATCAATATATTTACGTTCTTATTTATTTATTAAAAAAATATACAAAAGTTTTAAATATTTCTACAGGGTGTCCTCTGACGGATTTAAAATTTGATTAACTTCATTAATATTTAAGGTATGCTTACCAATTTTCGTATTTTTACATTCTTATTTATTTATTACTAGCGGGGGTACCCGGCGTTGCCCGAGTGTTTGTTTCCGGGACGGGGGGGAGAGGAGTTTTTGAAAAATGTTATGGTAGGTAAGTAGGTAGGATCAATATATTTACGTTCTTATTTATTTATTAAAAAAATATACAAAAGTTTTAAATATTTCTACAGGGTGTCCTCTGACGGATTTAAAATTTGATTACCTTCCTTAATATTTAAGGTATGCTTACCAATTTTCGTATTTTTATATTCTGCTGCATTTATTACTAGCGGGGGTACCCGGCGTTGCACGAGTGTTTGTTTCCGGGACGGGGGGGGGGGGAGGAGTTTTAAAAAAATGTTATGGTAGGTAAGTAGGAAGGATCAATATATTTACGTTCTTATTTATTTATTAAAAAAAATATACAAAAGTTTTAAATATTTCTACAGGGTGTCCTCTGACGGATTTTAAATTTGATTACCTTCCTTAATATTTAAGGTATGCTTACCAATTTTCGTATTTTTACATTCTTATTTATTTATTACTAGCGGGGGTACCCGGCGTTACCCGAGTGTTGGTTTCTGGGACGGGGGGGGGGAGGAGTTTTAAAAAAATGTTATGGTAGGTAAAAAAGAGGGATCAATATATTTACGTTCTTATTTATTTATTAAAAAAATATACAAAAGTTTTAAATATTTCTACAGGGTGTCCTCTGACGGATTTAAAATTTTATTAACTTCCTTAATATTTAAGGTATGCTTACCAATTTTCGTATTTTTACATTCTTATTTATTTATTACTAGCGGGGGCACCCGGCGTTGCCCGAGTGTTTGTTTCCGGGACGTGGGGGGGAGTTTTAAAATAACGTTATATTAGGTAAGTAGGAAGGATCAATATATTTACGTTCTTATTTATTTATAAAAAAAATATACAAAAGTTTTAAATATTTCTACAGGGTGTCCTCTGACGGATTTTAAATTTTATTAACTTCCTTAATATTTAAGGTATGCTTACCAATTTTCGTATTTTTACATTCTTATTTATTTATTTATTACTAGCGGGGGTACCCGGCGTTGCCCGAGTGTTTGTTTCCGGGACGGGGGAGGAAGGAGTTTTAAAAAAATGTTATGGTAGGTAAGTAGGAAGGATCACTATATTTACGTTCTTATTTATTTTTTAAAAAAATATACAAAAGTTTTAAATATTTCTACAGGGTGTCCTCTGGCGGATTTAAAATTTTATTAACTTCCTTAATATTTAAGGTATGCTTACCAATTTTCGTATTTTTACATTCTTATTTATTTATTACTAGCGGGGGTACCCGGCGTTACCCGAGTGTTTGTTTCCGGGGCGGGGGGGGAGGAGTTGTAAAAAAATGTTATGGTAGGTAAGTAGGAAGGATCAATATATTTACGTTCTTATTTATTTATTAAAAAAATATACAAAAGTTTTAAATATTTCTACAGGGTGTCCTCTGACGGATTTTAAATCTGATTAACTTCCTTAATATTTAAGGTATGCTTACCAATTTTCGTATTTTTACATTCTTATTTATTTATTACAAGCGGGGGCACCCGGCGTTGCATGAGTGTTTGTTTCCGGGACGGGGATTGAGGAGTTTTAAAAAAATGTTATGGTAGGTAAGTAGGAAGGATCAATATACTTACGTTCTTATTTATTTATTAAAAAAATATACAAAAGTTTTAAATATTTCTACAGGGTGTCCTCTGACGGATTTTAAATTTGATTAACTTCTTTAATATTTAAGGTATGCTTACCAATTTTCGTATTTTTACATTCTTATTTATTTATTACTAGCGGGTGTAGCCGGCGTTGCCCGAGTGTTTGTTTCCGGGACGGTGGAGGGAGAAGTTTTAAAAAAATGTTATGGTAGGTAAGTAGGAAGGGTCAATATATTTACGTTCTTATTTATTTATTAAAAAAATATACAAAAGTTTTAAATATTTCTACAGGGTGTCCTCTGACGGATTTTAAATTTGATTAACTTCATTATTATTTAAGGTATGCTTACCAATTTTCGTATTTTTACATTCTTATTTATTTATTACTAGCGGGGGTACCCGGCGTTGCCGAAGTGTTTGTTTCCGGGACGGGGGGAGGAGTTTTAAAAAAATGTTATGGTAGGTAAGTAGGTAGGTTCAATATATTTACGTTCTTATTTATTTATTAAAAAAATATACA
Organism: Euprymna scolopes; assembly: GCF_053919585.1. NCBI lineage: Eukaryota > Metazoa > Mollusca > Cephalopoda > Sepiida > Sepiolidae > Euprymna > Euprymna scolopes. Next base: position 2,183,183 of record NC_136524.1, read on the forward strand.
AAAGTTTTAAATATTTCTACAGGGTGTCCTCTGACGGATTTTAAATTTTATTAACTTCCTTAATATTTAAGGTATGCTTACCAATTTTCGTATTTTTACATTCTTATTTATTTATTACTAGCGGGGGCACTCGGCGTTGCCTGAGTGTTTGTTTCCGGGACGGGGAATGGGAAGGAGTTTAAAAAAAATGTTATGGTAGGTAAGTAGGAAGGATCAATATATTTACGTTCTTATTTATATATTAAAAAAATATACAAAAGTTTTAAATATTTCTACAGGGTGTCCTCTGACGGATTTTAAATCTGATTATGTTCCTTAATATTTAAGGTATGCTTACCAATTTTCGTATTTTTACATTCTTATTTATTTATTACTAGCGGGGGCACCCGGCGTTGCCCGAGTGTTTGTTTTTTGGGACGGGGGAGCAAGGAGTTTTAAAAAAATGTTATGGTAGGTAAGTAGGAAGGATCACTATATTTACGTTCTTATTTATTTATTAAAAAAATATACAAAAGTTTTAAATATATCTACAGGGTGTCCTCTGACGGATTTTAAAATTTGATTAACTTCCTTAATATTTAAGGTATGCTTACCAATTTTCGTATTTTTACATTCTTATTTATTTATTACTAACGGGGGTTCCCGGCGTTACCCGAGTGTTTGTTTCTGGGACGGGGGGGGAGTTTTAAAAAAATGTTATGGTAGGTAAGTAGGAAGGATCAAACCCGGAGTCATGAGTAAAAGTAGGAAAATAAAGTGTGAAAAAAAACAAAAAAAAACATCTGCAACGTTAACAGTTCGGCCACAAAGAAAAGTCCATTCCAGTTGTTTAGGAAAAAAAAAAGAAAAAAACGACTACGGTAGGTCGGCGCGAACGTGAAAATATAATGTGAATTGTCCAGCGCGCTAACCACTACGCCACAGAGCACTGCAGCTTAGTTTAGTGATTTTTAATAACTTCACATGAAAGAACTACGAAGCCAAACCGGTGTTCTCTTCTCAACTGTTCCTTGTGAACGATCCCCAAACGGTGTTTAGTGGTGGCAGGGGGAGGAGGAATTTATTAGAGAGAAAATATTTTACCACTTCCATTGATCTTAACCGATTTTGGCCGTGACTTTTCAGCAGAAAAAGTATAGAAATCTCAGATTATCGAGGAATTTGAGAAATAATAAGCCTATAACACACCTCAGATATTGTTCTGCCGTTTGTGCATATTATATTTGCATGAAATATCTTGATTTTTAATAGGATTAAGGTCAAAATCCGACGGGAAAAAATGAGTTCATTTTATTTTTATAGAGAAAAAATATATACAAAATTTAAAATATTTCTACAGGGTGTCCCAAAAGAAGCCGACTGATTTTAAATTTAATTAACTTCCTTAGTTATGTTTACCAATTTTCGTATGTTGGTAGATGTGCCTCTCCGTGATGTTTTCAGATATAGTAAGATATCATAGTCTACTTATTCTACTTTCCTTGGGCCCACGGCCACTTGCCCGCGTGCCCTCTGGGGCCCCGGTTTACAAGATCAAAGTGTGGTATCTGTTTCGACAGATACTGCAAAGCTATGACTAGCACAGACCAGCTATGACTAGCAAAGACCATATGTGGGGGTAACCCCACATATCTGACCTTGGTCACTGAAGGGGCAATCCTTCATACCAACAGTTTCTAATCCAGCTCCCATTTCCCACCTCTCGGGAGCTGGTCCCCTTTTTCCCTTCCCCCTCCCTTCACTCCTCACATTAAAAATCGGCCTTGTGCCTAATTTGCTCGGTGGGGGAGCATATAAATACCATTTCCCACCTCTCGGGAGCTGGTCCCCTTTTTCCCTTCCCCCTCCCTTCACTCCTCACATTAAAAATCGGCCTTGTACCTAATTTGCTCGGTTGGGGAGCAAATAAATACCATTTCCCACCTCTCGGGAGCTGGTCCCCTTTTTCCCTTGCCCCTCCCTTCACTCCTCACATTAAAAATCGGCCTTGTACCTAATTTGCTCGGTGGGGGAGCAAATAAATACCATTTCCCACCTCTCGGGAGCTGGTCCCCTTTTTCCCTTCCCCCTCCCTCTCTCTCCACATTAAAAATCGGCCTTGTGCCTAATTTGCTCGGTGGGGGAGCAAATAAATACCATTTCCCACCTCTCGGGAGCTGGCCCCCTTTTTCCTTTCCCCCTCCCTTCACTCCTCACATTAAAAATCGGCCTTGTACCTAATTTGCTCGGTGGGGGAGCAAATAAATACCATTTCCCACCTCTCGGGAGCTGGTCCCCTTTTTCCCTTCCCCCTCCCTCTCTCTCCACATTAAAAATCGGCCTTGTGCCTAATTTGCTCGGTGGGGGAGCAAATAAATACCATTTCCCACCTCTCGGGAGCTGGTCCCCTTTTTCCTTTCCCCCTCCCTTCACTCCTCACATTAAAAATTTGCCTTGTGCCTAATTTGCTCGGTGGGGGAGCAAATAAATACCATTTCCCACCTCTCGGGAGCTGGTCCCCTTTTTCCCTTCCCCCTCCCTCTCTCTCCACATTAAAAATCGGCCTTGTGCCTAATTTGCTCGGTGGGGGAGCAAATAAATACCATTTCCCACCTCTCGGGAGCTGGCCCCCTTTTTCCTTTCCCCCTCCCTTCACTCCTCACATTAAAAATTTGCCTTGTGCCTAATTTGCTCGGTGGGGGAGCAAATAAATACCATTTCCCACCTCTCGGGAGCTGGTCCCCTTTTTCCCTCCCCCCTCCCTTCACTCCTCACATTAAAAATCGGCCTTGTGCCTAATTTGCTCAGTCGGGAAGCAAATAAATCCAACTTATTCTACTTGCCTTTTGCCCAAGATCAAAGTGTAGTATCTGTTCTTCAGATGCTGCCATTCCATTTCTTGTTCTCTTTCGGTGGAGGAGAACTCCTTCACGACTGAGACAATTTTTATTTTTGTTTTATATATTGGGTGGTATGGCGGTGACGTCTATTTTAGTAGCACCAAGCCTGTATTCTAACTATCCGAGAATTTTGAATATCTCGATAGATAGAGAGATAGTTCGGTTGACAGTTATGCATATATGTTGTTGTAAGTCTTCCAGTGAACTACCAGGGCTACCCGGCGTTGCTCGGGACCGTATAAACAATGAAAAGACAAAAGCAGATATTGAACATATGTTTTATTCTTAGGGGAAAGGAATCTTTCATCTCAAGTTTTAGCGTTACAAACAAACATTTGTCTTTTATATATATAGATAATGACAGGTTTTTTGGGCCCCCCCTCGAAGATAACTGATCAGTTGACCAACTTCTAGTGGTCCGTTTGACGTGAAATTTCGATATTTGTCATCCGGGTAATGGGGCTTCGATATGATACCAAATTTGTCAAGTTTAGTTCCGTATTTCAAAAGTTTTAGCGTTACAAACAAACATACATACATACACACAGACGTTTGGCTTTAATATATATAGACTAGCAGGGCTACCCGGCGTTGCTCGGGACCGTATAAACAATGAAAAAACAAAAACAGATATTGAACATATGTTTTATTCTTAGGGGAGAGGAATCTTTCATCTCAAGTTTTAGCGTTACAAACAAAAATTTGTCTTTTATATATATAGATAATGACAGGTTTTTTTGGGCCCCCCCCTCGAAGATAACTGATCAGTTGACCAACTTCTAGTGGTCCGTTTGACGTGAAATTTCGATATTTGTCATCCGGGTAATGGGGCTTCGATATGATGCCAAATTTGTCAAGTTTAGTTCCGTCTTTCAAAAGTTTTAGCGTTACAAACAAACATACATACATACACACAGACGTTTGGCTTTAATATATATAGATGGAATGGCCGCTGTTCATTTATCTCTGAATATAAAACAACTTGATTTATTTAATAACATTCATATAGACATAACATGACTCTACGATAAATATCCGCTCCTCGGTAGGGTAACGACTCATGATGGCCTTAGAAGGGTTACGCTAGAGGAGCGGGATAACCATTATTAACGGAGATTCGGTTAATGTTTTAATTTCCTCGTCTACATTGTTTTTAAGGGCATTTATTGTGGCTGGTTTTATTGCTTTGGGAGTAGGGGAATTTCTTGTGTTAAAATTTCGTCGAAATTCTCTTTGAGTTTCTGATAATGACTCATTCAACCGAAAACATGACTCTACGATAAATATCCGCTCCTCGGTAGGGTAACGACTCATGATGACCTTAGAAGGGTTACGCTAGAGGATCGGGAAAAATAAAATAAAAATATAAAAAAATTAAGAAACTAATGAATTTTTTTAAACCATCAGCTTCTTTTGGGACACCCTGTAACTAGAGATTTCTGGCATATAGGGATCTCAGCAGTGAAGGGGTGTAATTTTGTTGCTAAGCGTGTTTGTCGGGCGTATGTACGTCCAGGGGGAACCAGCAAGTGCAAATATTAGTAAAACAGGTACAAAGATGCAACACTGCAGCGATGCGACAGGGGCTGGAGCTTAGTTGACAAAGTGGCACCTATTAGATTGATATCTTATTTTTGGACCCTATCTAAGAGGGAGAGGCTTGTGGTAGATGCACCAGCCCATATGTGGCAACAATACTCCTTGCATGGGTGAATGGTAATCTTGTAGAGGTACGAGATACTCCCTGGTGTGAGTTGTCTTCTAGCTCGATAAAGGGAGCCCACCTTCTTTGCAGCAGCGTTTGCAATGTCCTTAATATAATTGTTTCAGTTCATACAGGGTAACCCCCCCCCCCAAAAAAAGAACAAGCCCACACTCTAATTAGGTCCCGTTTCTTAGTGTTTCGTCCGAACGAAAATAAAATGACAATGTTCTCTCTGATTCTCTCTCCTCAGATCTTGAGCGCGTGATTCAGTGCTTGGTTACCTTGAATGCATCTAAGACCAAGCTCCTATCATTACATCATAAACGCTCTGATCCCCATCTGGCATTAATTGAAATAGATGACTCTCGATTAGGTGTGGCCCCATGTTTTGATAAGCTTCTGGGTTTGACCTTTACTCCTGATCTCAAATGAAACACATACATAAAGTCTGTTGCCAAAGTCGCTGGAAAAATGGTGGGATCCTTCTACCGCTCCAGAAGATATCTCACTACTGATGCAATTCTCTATCTATATAAAAACCAGGTACGTCCAAGGATGGAATGCTGTTGCCATATCTGGACAGGAGCTGCTAAAAACAGCCTATCCTGCCTTGACAGAGCACAAAATAGACTCCAACTTGAATGCCACCAAAGGTCAAGACATTTCTTTGGAGAAGAAAAAGCCGCACAGCCACATCCAACATCTCAGGAATGATTTTCTTCTTTTGACCCGTATTTATTGATGTTTCAATGTGCTTATCTGTAGATATCTTTTATTCCTCCGGGAAGCTGGTTACGTTCCCAGAACGTTTCTCAATTAAGTAAACCTCCCCGGGGAAGCGATAGTGTCTTACTCTACAGTCTTGTGGGTATCCTTGGTTGGGCGAAGAACCAACCCCAAAATCAAACACCCCTGCCTTGTGGGCCTTCTCACAGGAAAAGGCTAAGAGATTGGAACTCTGACTTTAAATCCTACTGCTTCCTTGCAGTTTGCCTTAAAAAACTATAGAATCTCATCCAGAAAGAAAAGGTGTAGTAGCAGACATGATAGGGCGACTGTTTAATTAATTAATTTCGGCCAGAAGCTGCAGCCTCTTCTGGTGAAAATCGTTGTGGTTTGCTCCACTGGATATGAGCATTGGAGATTCATAGTGTGTCTATCTGATGCACCACAGATACTGCACCTAAACTGCGCAAGCAAGTTTGGAGCCAAGTTGGAAAGTCCTGTGGTGATAGAGTGAGACTACGCCAACACCGAGAGATAAAGCACTGCCGCACCAACTAGTCATCGTCAAAACTGTTGGCAACGTCCTCAAGTCAAATCTGAGTATTTTCTCAGGTAACTAGAACACATGATCACAGACACGTCTTTCCAGGTCAGCTATCAGAAAATCTTCCGGTACAATTGACCACTCCAGAAGATATCTCACTACTGATGCAATTCTCTATCTATATAAAAACCAGGTATGTCCAAGGATGGAATACTGCTGCCACATCTGGGCAGGAGCTGCTAAAAACAGCCTATCCTGCCTTGACAGAGCACAAAATAGACTTTGTGGCTTGGTGGGGGACGCCCTTTTCTCTTCCCTGCAACCTCTCTACCACAGAAGAGACGTTGCGAGCCTTTCTCTGTTTTATCATTATTTCCATGGCAAGTGCTCGTCTGGGCTCCATTCTCTGGTCCCCCCTCGCCAATCTTTCACGAAAAACACCCGACTAGCCGAAACCACCGTCAATAACTTTACCCACTCTTTATCTGTGCCTAAATCAAAACGTAGATTCCATGAACAAAGCTTCTTTCTTAGAACTGCACGGCTGTGGAACTTTCTGCCGCTTGCCTGTTCCCCCCCCCACGCCGAATTCAACTTGGATGTCTTCAAGTCCAACATAAACAAATTCCTGACAAACCGCCTCCTTAAGTAAGACACTTTATCAAATCTCCAATACTAACGATTACTACGGTACTATCCCATTGATTACTGTACACACAATAACCCTTATCCCCGAATGGCTTCTGGGCCTTGATAAGTGGTGACCCCCCCTTGTAAAAAAAAGAAAAAAAAGAAAAAGGAAAGCAGTTTAGGCTTACTAGCGTTACATGATACCATTCATTTGCAGCTTCTGGGGGCAATTTTCTTACGATTTTACATCAAGTAGCTTTATGCCTTGTCCGTAGCGATTTTCATTAATTATTTCTTACTTTTTCTAATTGCAATTTTTTTTTTTTTTTTTTAGTCAGCACAGAAACGGGCGTATCGACAGCTCCAAGCGTTTATCTTCGGGACGACCCTATTTGTGGAACTCAGTTGGAAAACCAAAGCGAATTACGCGCACCGACGGCCGAGCAGGCCGCATACTACCTCGACGCAGCCATTGCTGCCAGATCTTCAGCGGGTATGTCCACGTCTTACATATTTAATTTTTTTTACATTTTTTCCCATCTAAAACAAGGCACCTTGCGATTTCGAAAATAAAAAATATACCCATATTACTTGGGTGTATCAGAATTTTTGTAGGAATTTTTGACACCCCTAACACGAAACTGCAAATAAAATATAAAAAAAAACCGTAATTTCTCTGTTAAAAGTGGGTTGTTTATTTTCTTTATGGATTATGCTTCCAAAATAAACTATTAAAGTTGTTTTAAAAGTAATAGAAATATTTTTTTTAAACAGTAATGAATTTTCCGAACTCAATATTTTTCAATTTTTAAACTTTAAAAATCTATCAAAATTTTTCTATTGATTCTATGTGAAATTTTATGCTCTTTCCAATAAACCGAATATAATATTTTAGACAAACGTTTTTTTTTTTAAATTCACGCCCCCACCCATTTTAAAGTTTCTATTAAAAAATAAATAATTAATTTACTCACCAAAGTATTATATATCACAAATTGAAGAGAAAAGGTCAATAAATAATATATTCAAATTAAAAAACAAAAAAGTACTGTTTTTTTAGAAATTTACCTGTAAAGTTCGAAGTTTAAAACCTTTTTTTTAAACAACGTTGTTGATTTTTTTTCTTTTGTTTTTTTTAAATAAAACCTTGGTCCTTGCTCCTTTAATTGAAAAAAAAATTAGGGCTTTAATTACGTTTTTCGAGTAGTTATAAGCTTGGAAAGACAGGGGGTCGAATAATTCACGCCTCCCATTTTGAAATGTCTATTAAAAAGTAAATAATTAATTTACTCACCAAAGTCCGAATTTTAAAACCTTTTAAAAAACAAAAAACACGTTATTTTTTTTTAATGACACCTTGGTCCTTGCTCCTTTAATTGAAAAAAAATTAGGGCTTGAATTACATTTTTCGATGAGTTATAAGCTTGGAAAGACGGGGTGGAATTATTCACTATTTTTCACGAAATTTCTGACACACCTTGTGCATCAGCCTGAATGAAAACCGAAACCAAAACTGATGAATGTACATCTATATATATATATATAAAAGTGAAAATGTATGTTCGCTTTTTGTTTCCGAATCCTTCTACTAAGTTTCCGAATCTTTTTGCTAAGTTCCCGAATCTCTCTGCTAAGTTTCCCTCAATGTTTCTGCTAAGTTTTCGAATCTTTCTTCTAAGTTTCCGAATCTTTCTTCTAAGATACCGAATCTTTCTTCTAAGTCTCCGAATCTTTCTTCAAAGTTTCCAAATCTTTTTTCAAAGTTTCCGAATCTTTCTTCAAAGTTTTCGAATCTTTCTTCAAAGTTTTCGAATCTTTCTTCAAAGTTTTCGAATCTTTCTTCAAAGTTTCCGAATCTTTCTTCAAAGTTTCCGAAACTTTCTTTTAAATTTCCGATTTTTTTTCAAATTTTTCGAATCTTTTTTCAAAGTTTTCGAATCTTTCTTCAAAGTTTCCGAATCTTTCTTCAAAGTTTCCGAATCTTTCTTCAAAGTTTCCGAATCTTTCTTCAAAGTCTCCGAATCTTTCGTCAAAGTTTCCGAATCTTTCGTCAAAGTTTCCGAATCTTTCTTCAAAGTTTCCGAATCTTTCTTCAAAGTTTCCGAATCTTTCTTCAAAGTTTCCGAATCTTTCTTCAATGTTTCCGAATCTTACTTCAAAGTTTCCGAATCTTTCTTCAAATTTTCCGAATCTTTCTTCAAAGTTTCCGAATCTTTCTTCAAAGTTTCCGAATCTTTCTTCAAAGTTTCCGAATCTTTCTTCAAAGTCTCCGAGTCTTTCTTCAAAGTCTCCGAATCTTTCTTCAAAGTCTCCGAATCTTTCTTCAAAGTCTCCGAATCTTTCTTCAAAGATTCCGAATCTTTTTTCAAAGTTTCTGAATCTTCTTTCAAAGTTTCTTTATCTTTTTTCAAAGTTTCTGCATATTTCTTCAAAGTTTCCGAATCTTTCTTCAAAGTTTCCGAATCTTTCTTCTAAGTCTCCGAATCTTTCTTCAAAGTTTCCAAATCTTTCTTCTAAGTTTCCGAATCTTATTATAAACAGAACGATTCATAGAAATCTTTCTGTTATGTCAAAAAAAAACTATTTTCTCTACGTCACAAGTGTCACGCTCATACATTAATTCCATAGCTAATATAACATACTGACCCAACGGGTCACGGTTAGTCTAGTAATTTATAAAATAAATAGAAGACCTGAGTGCCATCAGCAATAATCGAAACCTAAACCAAAACTTATGAAAAATTCTTGATAAAATTATTTACAAAAAAAAAAAAGAAAACCCAGATAACTGAAATGCCACCAGTTATAATCAAAACCGAAACCAAAACTTATGAAAAATTCTTGATAAAATTATTTACAAAAAAAAAAAAGAAAACCCAGATAACTGAAATGCCACCAGTTATAATCAAAACCGAAACCAAAACTTATGAAAAATTCTTGATAAAATTATTTACAAAAAAAAAAAGAAAACCCAGATAACTGAAATGCCACCAGTTATAATCAAAACCGAAACCAAAACTTATGAAAAATTCTTGATAAAATTATTTACAAAAAAAAAAAAAGAAAACCCAGATAACTGAAATGCCACCAGTTATAATCAAAACCGAAACCAAAACTTATGAAAAATTCTTGATAAAATTATTTACAAAAAAAAAAAAGAAAACCCAGATAACTGAAATGCCACCAGTTATAATCAAAACCGAAACCAAAACTTATGAAAAATTCTTGATAAAATTATTTACAAAAAAAAAAAAGAAAACCCAGATAACTGAAATGCCACCAGTTATAATCAAAACCGAAACCAAAACTTATGAAAAATTCTTGATAAAATTATTTACAAAAAAAAAAAAGAAAACCCAGATAACTGAAATGCCACCAGTTATAATCAAAACCGAAACCAAAACTTATGAAAAATTCTTGATAAAATTATTTACAAAAAAAAAAAAGAAAACCCAGATAACTGAAATGCCACCAGTTATAATCAAAACCGAAACCAAAACTTATGAAAAATTCTTGATAAAATTATTTACAAAAAAAAAAAAGAAAACCCAGATAACTGAAATGCCACCAGTTATAATCAAAACCGAAACCAAAACTTATGAAAAATTCTTGATAAAATTATTTACAAAAAAAAAAAAAGAAAACCCAGATAACTGAAATGCCATCAGTTATAATCAAAACCGAAACCAAAACTTATGAAAAATTCTTGATAAAATCGTTTGAAAAAAAAAATAGATGACTTTAGTGCCATCAGTTATAATCGAAACCGAAACCAAAACTTTTGGAAAATTCTTGATAAAATCGTTTTTAAAAAAAAAATAGATAACTTTAGTGCCATCAGTTATAATCGAAACCGAAACCAAAACTTATGGAAAATTCTTGATAAAATCGTTTGAAAAAAAAATAGATGACTTTAGTGCCATCAGTTATAATCGAAACCAAAACCAAAACTTTTGGAAAATTCTTGATAAGATCGTTTTTAAAAAAAAAATAGATAACTTTAGTGCCATCAGTTATAATCGAAACCGAAACAAAAAATTATAGAAAATTCTTGATAAAATCGTTTTCAAAAAAATAGATAACTTAAGTTCCATCAGTTATAATCGAAACCGAAACCAAAACTTATGAAAAATTCTTGATAAAATTATTTACAAAAAAAAAAAAGAAAACCCAGATAACTGAAATGCCACCAGTTATAATCAAAACCGAAACCAAAACTTATGAAAAATTCTTGATAAAATTATTTACAAAAAAAAAAAGAAAACCCAGATAACTGAAATGCCACCAGTTATAATCAAAACCGAAACCAAAATTATGGAAAATTCTTGATAAAATCGTTTTAAAAAAAAAATAGATAACTTTAGTGCCATCAGTTATAATCGAAACCAAAACCAAAACTTATGAAAAATTCTTGATAAAATTATTTACAAAAAAAAAAAGAAAACCCAGATAACTGAAATGCCACCAGTTATAATCAAAACCGAAACCAAAACTTATGAAAAATTCTTGATAAAATTATTTACAAAAAAAAAAAAGAAAACCCAGATAACTGAAATGCCACCAGTTATAATCAAAACCGAAACCAAAACTTATGAAAAATTCTTGATAAAATTATTTACAAAAAAAAAAAAGAAAACCCAGATAACTGAAATGCCACCAGTTATAATCAAAACCGAAACCAAAACTTATGAAAAATTCTTGATAAAATTATTTACAAAAAAAAAAAAGAAAACCCAGATAACTGAAATGCCACCAGTTATAATCAAAACCGAAACCAAAACTTATGAAAAATTCTTGATAAAATTATTTACAAAAAAAAAAAAGAAAACCCAGATAACTGAAATGCCACCAGTTATAATCAAAACCGAAACCAAAACTTATGAAAAATTCTTGATAAAATTATTTACAAAAAAAAAAAAGAAAACCCAGATAACTGAAATGCCACCAGTTATAATCAAAACCGAAACCAAAACTTATGAAAAATTCTTGATAAAATTATTTACAAAAAAAAAAAAGAAAACCCAGATAACTGAAATGCCACCAGTTATAATCAAAACCGAAACCAAAACTTATGAAAAATTCTTGATAAAATTATTTACAAAAAAAAAAAAGAAAACCCAGATAACTGAAATGCCACCAGTTATAATCAAAACCGAAACCAAAACTTATGAAAAATTCTTGATAAAATTATTTACAAAAAAAAAAAAGAAAACCCAGATAACTGAAATGCCATCAGTTATAATCAAAACCGAAACCAAAACTTATGAAAAATTCTTGATAAAATCGTTTGAAAAAAAAAATAGATGACTTTAGTGCCATCAGTTATAATCGAAACCGAAACCAAAACTTTTGGAAAATTCTTGATAAAATCGTTTTTAAAAAAAAAATAGATAACTTTAGTGCCATCAGTTATAATCGAAACCGAAACCAAAACTTATGGAAAATTCTTGATAAAATCGTTTGAAAAAAAAATAGATGACTTTAGTGCCATCAGTTATAATCGAAACCAAAACCAAAACTTTTGGAAAATTCTTGATAAGATCGTTTTAAAAAAAAAAATAGATAACTTTAGTGCCATCAGTTATAATCGAAACCGAAACAAAAAATTATAGAAAATTCTTGATAAAATCGTTTTCAAAAAAATAGATAACTTAAGTTCCATCAGTTATAATCGAAACCGAAACCAAAACTTATGAAAAATTCTTGATAAAATTATTTACAAAAAAAAAAAAGAAAACCCAGATAACTGAAATGCCACCAGTTATAATCAAAACCGAAACCAAAACTTATGAAAAATTCTTGATAAAATTATTTACAAAAAAAAAAAAGAAAACCCAGATAACTGAAATGCCACCAGTTATAATCAAAACCGAAACCAAAATTATGGAAAATTCTTGATAAAATCGTTTTAAAAAAAAAATAGATAACTTTAGTGCCATCAGTTATAATCGAAACCAAAACCAAAACTTATGAAAAATTCTTGATAAAATTATTTACAAAAAAAAAAGAAAACCCAGATAACTGAAATGCCACCAGTTATAATCAAAACCGAAACCAAAACTTATGAAAAATTCTTGATAAAATTATTTACAAAAAAAAAAAAGAAAACCCAGATAACTGAAATGCCACCAGTTATAATCAAAACCGAAACCAAAACTTATGAAAAATTCTTGATAAAATTATTTACAAAAAAAAAAAAAGAAAACCCAGATAACTGAAATGCCACCAGTTATAATCAAAACCGAAACCAAAACTTATGAAAAATTCTTGATAAAATTATTTACAAAAAAAAAAAAGAAAACCCAGATAACTGAAATGCCACCAGTTATAATCAAAACCGAAACCAAAACTTATGAAAAATTCTTGATAAAATTATTTACAAAAAAAAAAAAGAAAACCCAGATAACTGAAATGCCACCAGTTATAATCAAAACCGAAACCAAAACTTATGAAAAATTCTTGATAAAATTATTTACAAAAAAAAAAAAGAAAACCCAGATAACTGAAATGCCACCAGTTATAATCAAAACCGAAACCAAAACTTATGAAAAATTCTTGATAAAATTATTTACAAAAAAAAAAAAAGAAAACCCAGATAACTGAAATGCCACCAGTTATAATCAAAACCGAAACCAAAACTTATGAAAAATTCTTGATAAAATTATTTACAAAAAAAAAAAAGAAAACCCAGATAACTGAAATGCCACCAGTTATAATCAAAACCGAAACCAAAACTTATGAAAAATTCTTGATAAAATTATTTACAAAAAAAAAAAAGAAAACCCAGATAACTGAAATGCCACCAGTTATAATCAAAACCGAAACCAAAACTTATGAAAAATTCTTGATAAAATTATTTACAAAAAAAAAAAAGAAAACCCAGATAACTGAAATGCCACCAGTTATAATCAAAACCGAAACCAAAACTTATGAAAAATTCTTGATAAAATTATTTACAAAAAAAAAAAAGAAAACCCAGATAACTGAAATGCCACCAGTTATAATCAAAACCGAAACCAAAACTTATGAAAAATTCTTGATAAAATTATTTACAAAAAAAAAAAGAAAACCCAGATAACTGAAATGCCACCAGTTATAATCAAAACCGAAACCAAAACTTATGAAAAATTCTTGATAAAATTATTTACAAAAAAAAAAGAAAACCCAGATAACTGAAATGCCACCAGTTATAATCAAAACCGAAACCAAAACTTATGAAAAATTCTTGATAAAATTATTTACAAAAAAAAAAAAGAAAACCCAGATAACTGAAATGCCACCAGTTATAATCAAAACCGAAACCAAAACTTATGAAAAATTCTTGATAAAATTATTTACAAAAAAAAAAAAGAAAACCCAGATAACTGAAATGCCACCAGTTATAATCAAAACCGAAACCAAAACTTATGAAAAATTCTTGATAAAATTATTTACAAAAAAAAAAAGAAAACCCAGATAACTGAAATGCCACCAGTTATAATCAAAACCGAAACCAAAACTTATGAAAAATTCTTGATAAAATTATTTACAAAAAAAAAAAAGAAAACCCAGATAACTGAAATGCCACCAGTTATAATCAAAACCGAAACCAAAACTTATGAAAAATTCTTGATAAAATTATTTACAAAAAAAAAAAGAAAACCCAGATAACTGAAATGCCACCAGTTATAATCAAAACCGAAACCAAAACTTATGAAAAATTCTTGATAAAATTATTTACAAAAAAAAAAAAGAAAACCCAGATAACTGAAATGCCACCAGTTATAATCAAAACCGAAACCAAAACTTATGAAAAATTCTTGATAAAATTATTTACAAAAAAAAAAAAGAAAACCCAGATAACTGAAATGCCACCAGTTATAATCGAAACCGAAACCAAAACTTATGGAAAATTCTTGATAAAATCGTTTTAAAAAAAAAAATAGATAACTTTAGTGCCATCAGTTATAATCGAAACCGAAACAAAAAATTATAGAAAATTCTTGATAAAATCGTTTTCAAAAAAATAGATAACTTAAGTTCCATCAGTTATAATCGAAACCGAAACCAAAACTTATCAAACATTCTTGATAAAATTATTCATAAAAAAATAGGACTTAAGTGCCAAACCGAAATTAGAACTTATCAAGAAGTCTTGGTTTTATTTTTTGTAAAAACGTAAATGACTTGAGTGTCATCAGCTAGTGTTACAATGTCGCCTTGACCTTTTGGTCAAGATCAAAGTGTAGTATCTGTTCTTCATATGCTGCAAGCTATGACTAGCAAAGACCAGCTATGACTAGCAAAGACCAGATGTGGGGGCAACCCCACACGCCTGACCTTTAACCAGCTCCCATTTCCCACCTCTCGGGAGCTGGTCCCTTTTTTCCCTTCCCCCTCCCTTCACTCCTCACATTAAAAATTGGCCTTGTGCCTAATTTGCTCGGTGGGGGAGCAAATAAATACCATCTGTTCTTCATATGCTGCACTTCGATTTCTTGTTCTCTTTCGGTGGAGGAGAAATCCTTCACGACTGAGACAATTTTTATTTTTGTACTTTTTCTCCGCGTTAAAAAACGACCCTGGTGTCTAACTCTGTCCCGTGGGGAGGCATAGTAAATATATACAATCAGGATTCGGTTCTGGGGTTCGGGAAGGAGTGAGTCACTCTCTCGACAACAGCAAGTTTCTGCCCTCTTCTTTTTCAATCGACCACACCTGGCCTCTCGCCACCAATGTCACACTGCACAATCCAAACGTCAGCAATACAAAATTCTTTTCAAGAGTAGATGTTCACGACTCTTTTTCTCTCTGCTACCCCAGGGAATTTTTCCCTGCTTTTATATCCGCCTATCTAGAAAAAAAAAGAAAGAGACAGGGGGAAAAATAGCTTCTCCCATCATGCTCTGCCTTCCCAAGATGCCCTTCGCGTATACAAATGCTCCGGCCATCCTTTTCTTTTTCTTTCCCAAAGAGCGATACAGATACGCCCGGTACGTTTCTTTTAATTTTTTCTTTTTTTCTTCTTCTTCTTTTATAACCATATACCCCACAGAAACCGAAACCAAAACTTATAAAGAATTCTTGGTAAAATTATTTATTACAAAAAAATGGAAGTCCATAAAAATTTAACAACAGTCACTCGGACATAGGCGTTGCACACGAAACAAACAACACGCACACTATCCTATGAATATATAAATTGAGATATAATCCCTCCTTCTACTTTCCCAAAGAGCGATACAGATACGCTAGCAGTATCAGAATTTTTGTAGGAACTCTTGACACCCCTAACACGAAACTGCGAATACAATATAAAAATCTCGTAATTTCTCTGTTAAAAGTGGGTTATTTATTTTCTTTATGGATTATACTTCCAAAATAAACTTATTAAAGTTGTTTTAAAAGTAATAGAAATATTTTTTTTTTAAAACAGTAATGAATTTTCCGAACTCAATATTTTTCAATTTTTAAACTTTAAAAATCTATCAAAATTTTTCTATTGATTCTATTTTTACGATATTTTCAGGGTCAATGTGAAATTTTATGTTCTTTCCAATAAACCGAATATAATATTTTAGACAAACGTTTTTTTTTTAATTCACGCCCCCCCCCCGCAAGTGTCACCCATTTTGAAATGTCTATTAAAAAGTAAATAATTAATTTATGTCGGGGAGTTTCATATATCACAAATTGAAGAGAAAAGGTCAATAAATAATATATTCAAATTTAAAACAAACAAAAAATCGCTTTTTTAGAAATTTACCTCTAAAGTCCGAAGTTTAAAACCTTTTTTTATAAGAACACATTGTTTTTTTTTTGTCTTTTTTTGTCTTTTTTTAATGAAACCTTGGTCCTTGCTCCTTTAATTGAAAAAAAAATTAGGGCTTGAATTACATTTTTCGAGGAGTTATAAGCTTGGAAAGACAGGGGGTCGAATAATTCACGCCTCTCATTTTGAAATGTCTATTAAAAAGTAAATAATTAATTTATGTCGGGGAGTTTTATATA
Organism: Euprymna scolopes; assembly: GCF_053919585.1. Lineage (NCBI taxonomy): Eukaryota > Metazoa > Mollusca > Cephalopoda > Sepiida > Sepiolidae > Euprymna > Euprymna scolopes. The sequence goes on from NC_136524.1 coordinate 2,199,657, forward strand.
TCACAAATTGAAGAGAAAAGGTCAATAAATAATATATTCAAATTTAAAACAAACAAAAAATCGCTTTTTTAGAAATTTACCTCTAAAGTCCGAAGTTTAAAACCTTTTTTTATAAGAACACATTGTTTTTTTTTGTCTTTTTTTGTCTTTTTTTAATGAAACCTTGGTCCTTGCTCCTTTAATTGAAAAAAAAATTAGGGCTTGAATTACATTTTTCGAGGAGTTATAAGCTTGGAAAGACAGGGGGTCAAATAATTCACGCCTCTCATTTTGAAATGTCTATTAAAAAGTAAATAATTAATTTATGTCGGGGAGTTTTATATATCACAAATTGAAGAGAAAAGGTCAATAAATAATATATTCAAATTTAAAACAAAAAAAAATCGCTTTTTTAAAATTTACCTCTAAAGTCCGAAGTTTAAAACCTTTTTTTATAAGAACACATTGTTTTTTTTTGTCTTTTTTTGTCTTTTTTTAATGAAACCTTGGTCCTTGCTCCTTTAATTGAAAAAAAAATTAGGGCTTGAATTACATTTTTCGAGGAGTTATAAGCTTGGAAAGACAGGGGGTCAAATAATTCACGCCTCTCATTTTGAAATGTCTATTAAAAAGTAAATAATTAATTTATGTCGGGGAGTTTTATATATCACAAATTGAAGAGAAAAGGTCAATAAATAATATATTCAAATTTAAAACAAAAAAAAATTGCTTTTTTAAAAATTTACCTGTAAAGTCCGAAGTTTAAAACTTTTTTTTTTTTTTAAAAACACATTGGTTTTTTTTGTGTTTTTTTAATAAAATCTTGGTCCTTGCTCCTTTAATTGAAAAAAAAAAGTAGGGCTTGAATTACATTTTTCGAGGAGTTATAAGGTTGGAAAGATGGGGTGGAATTATTCACTATTTTCACGAAATTTCTGACACTGCTACAGATACGCCCGGTACATTTTCTTTTTTTTTAATTTTTCCTTCTTTTCTAAACATATACCCCACAGAAACCGAAACCAAATCTTATAAAAAGTTATTGGTAAAATTATTTATTACAAAAAAATCGAACTCCATAAAAATTTAACAACAGTCACTCGGACATAAGGGTGGCACACGAAACAAACAACATGCACACTATCCTATGAATATATAAATTATGAGATATAATACTTCCTTCTTTCCCAAAGAGCGATACAGATACGCCCGGTACATTTCTTTTTTTTATTTTTCCTTCTTTTATAACCATATACCCCACAGAAACCGAAACCAAAACTTATAAAGAATTCTTGGTGAAATTATTTATTACAAAAAAGGGAGGTAAATGTTTCGTTTAGGTCCACCTCCGCAATTTTCTTTAAAATGACATTTTTTTTGTGAGGGGGGGGGGGCATTGTCAATATCATAAAAGTGGATCATTCTCGAGGATGGGGGGGGGAGTACTTGTTTTTTTTTTCCTTCGTGTAAAATTCTGATTGCTTAGGGCGCGCACGCATGCGCGTAAAAAAATGGCCGCCAAAATTACCGTGCATAATGCATTTTTTTCTATCTTGATAACTACTTATCTCTGCAACATTTCGATGCGATTTTCGTATTCAGCATAGTCGAAAACCTATAAATGTCGTCATTTTAAAGAAAATTGTGGAGGTGGACCTAAACGAAACATTTACCAAAAGGGAAGTCCATAAAAATTTAACAACAGTCACTCGGACATAAGCGTTGCACACGAAACAAACAACACGCACACTATCCTAAGAATATATAAATTAAGAGATATAATCACGGATCTGACCTTCAAAACCGAAATGGATTGCACGTAATTTGTTTGGATCCTATTGATACCACACCCTAAAGGTCTCCCTTACCCTAACCCGACAACCAACACCCATATTGTCTCAAAGCTAAACACTCGCATTGAAAAGGGTTTGAAAATAGAATTATTAATTGCGATTCCATTAGTATGATTTTATCTTAATGAAATTTAATAAACTGTAAAACTAATTTCACTATACATCATAAACTTTGCTTGTTTGGCTAAGTAATTTTTTTTTTTTTTTTTTTTTTTTTACACAGTGATCACCACTTATCAAGGCCCGGAAGCCACTCAGGGATAAGGGTTATTGCAAGTACATTACGTCAGTGAGGAGATTTTATGAAGTGCTTAATTAGGGGGGCGGTTCATTAGGAATTTGTTAACATTAGACTTGAAGACATCCAAGTTGTAGTCCGGAGGGAAGCAGGCAGACGGAACAGAGTTCCACAGGCGTGCAGTTCTAAGAAAGAAGCTTTGCTCATGAAATCCGCGTTTTGATTTAGGCACAGATATAGAGTGGGGGAAATTTTTCACAGTGGATTCAGCTAGACGGGTGTTTTTCGTGAAAGATTGGCGAGGGGGGGACCAGGGATTGGAGTTCAGACGAGCACCTGCCATGAAAATAACGATAAAACAAGGATAGGCTCGCAACGTCTCTTCTGTGGGAGAGGGGTTGCAGGGTAGAGAAAAGGGCATCCCCCACTAAACCACGAAGTCTATTTTGTACTCTGTCAAGGCATACAATTTTGAGCATGTGGTACAATGGGGAAAGGAGTGGCTGGTTACTTTTAATGCATCTAAAACCAAACTCCTATCCTTACATCATCAACGCTCTGATCCCCATCTGGTATCAATTGGGATGGATGGCTCTCGTCTAGGAGAAGCCTCATGTTTTGACAAGCTACTGGGCTTGACCTTTACTCCTGATCTGAAATGGAACACGTACATCAAGTCTGTTGCCAAGGTCGCTGGAAAGATGGTGGGATCTTTCTACCGTTCCAGAAGATATCTCACTACTGATGCAATTCTCTATCTATATAAAAGCCAAGTACGTCCAATGATAGAATTCTGCTGCCATATCTGGGCAGGAGCTGCTAAAAACAGCCTATCCTGCCTTGACAGAGTACAAAATAGACTTCGTGGCTTAGTGGGGGATGTCCTTTTCTCTACCCTGCAACCTCTCTCCCACAGAAGAGACGTTGCGAGCCCAACCTTGTTTTATCGTTATTTCCATGGCAGGTGCTCGTCTGAACTCCAATCTCTGGTCCCCCTCACCAATCTTTCACGAAAAACACCCGTCTCGCTCAATCCACTGTGAAAAATTTCCCCCACTCTTTATCTGTGCCTAAATCAAAACATGGATTCCATGAAGAAAACTTCTTTCTTAGAACTGCACTCCTGTGGAACTCTGTTCCGTTTGCCTGCTTCCCACCTGACTACAACTTGGATGTCTTCAAGTCCAACGTTAACAAATTCCTAATGAACCGCCCCCTTAAGTAAACACTTCATCAAATCTCCACACTAACGTAATGTACTTGCAATAACCCTTATACCTGAGTGGCTTCCGGGCCTTGATAAGTGGTGACCACCGTGTAAAAAAAAAAGAAGAAAAAGCCAGGTACGTCCAAGGATGGAGTACTGCTGCCACATTTGGCCAGGAGCTGCTAAAAACGACTTGTCCTGCCTTAATAGAGTTCAAAATAGGCTTCGTAGCGTCATTCTCTGCGACCTCTATCTCAGAGAATAGATTTTTTTTTTTTTTTTTTATTACATTTTCACCCCAAACAAGGCAAATTGCCACTTTGGTGTAGGGGGCTACTATCAGGGGAAACAACTACTGGGGTACTATGTAGGGATTTGGGCAGCAAGGTGTCGGTTCACGTTACACTTGAACTTCTGCACGTCAGTACTGTTGGGGAAGCAGGGACCTGGAATGGAATTCCAGAGTCTTGCGGTTCTGGGGAAGAAACTATTGGAGTAAAAAGATCTTTTACATCTAGGGACCTCTACAGTATGGGGGTGGGATCTAGTAGCCTGTCGGGTTTGTCGAGGGTGCTCGCGTCGTGGGGGCACAAGTGATTGCAGTTCATCAGAGCATTCACCACTAAAATACTTGTAGAACAGGCAGAGGGATGCAACATTTCGTCGATGGGACAGAGGCAGATGTAGCGAGTTTGTCTTTGCATTATCTTTATTTTCATGGCAAGTGCTCGACTGAGCTTCAATCTATTTTTGAAAATAGAATTATTAATTGCGATTCCATTAGTCTGTTTTTATCTTAATGAAAATTGATAAGCTGTAAAAACCGATTTCACTATACATTCCAAACTTTGCTTGTTTTTTTGTTTGTTTGTTTTTTTACATAAGTATCACCGCTTATCAAGGGCAAGAGGCCACTCGAGAATAAACATTAACGAATGTACAGTAGTCAATTGGACAATATAGTAATCGTTATTAATGGAGATTCGGTAAATTTGTCAACTTATATGGAACGGCTCATCAAGAACTTATTTACGTTAGACTTGAACACAACCATATTGTAGTCAGCCGGAAAGCAGGAAAACGGAAGACAATTCCACAGGCGTGCAGTTCTAAGAAAGAAGCTTTGTTCATGGAATCTACGTTTAGGTTTAGGCACAGATAAAGAGTGGGGGAAATTATTGATAGTGGTTTCAGTTAGACGAGTGTTTCTTGTGAAAGTTTGGAAAGGGGGGACCATAGAATGGAGCTCAGTCGAGCACTTGCCATGAAAATAACGATAAAGCAGAGACAAACTCGCAACATCTCTTCTCTGAGTACAAAATAGGTTCCGTGTCTTAGTGGGGGATGCCCTTTTCCCTTCCCTGCATCCTCTCTCCCACAGGAGACACGTTGTAAGCCTGTCTTTGTTTTATCGTTACTTCCATGGCAGGTGCTCGTCTGAGCTCCCCTCTCTGGTCCCCCTCGCCAATCTTTCATGATAAACACCCGTCTAGCTGAAACTACTGTCTAAAGTTTTCCCCACTCTATATATGTGCCAAAACCAAAACGTAGATTCCATGAACAAAGTTTCTTTCTTAGAAGTGCACTCCTGTGAAACTCTGTTCCGTTTGCCTGTTTCCCACCTGACTACAACTTGGATGTCTTCAAGTCCAACATAAACAAATTCCTGATGAACCGCCCCCTTAAGTAGACACTATCAAATCTCAACATTAACGTACTGTACACGCAATAACCCTTATCCCCGAGTGGCTTCCGGGCCTTGATAAGTGGTTACCACCTTGTAAAAAAAAAAAAAAATTATTGAAGGCACTTTGTAAGTCGCTTGGATGCGGCGATTCGATAATAGAAAGAAAAAGAAAATGCCGGAGAGATAGAGAGGAGCCGGCTATTACATAAAGAAACGGAGGCCGAGAATATGGAGGTAGTAGAGGCACAGCTGAGATATTAATCTAGGATTTTGCCTCGGCTCCAAATCGTCCGATCGATTTTCAGGCTATTCACGCACTTTGCGACGAGAACGACGTCCTCCTGATAAAAGTTGCAGTCCTGGCCTTTGAATCCAGACACAGAGATTATACGACCAACTCGTTTAAGATAATATCTCCTCATATTCAACACGCCAGCAGGACGACTAAACGTTGACCGGGTCGGGAGGAGGGTATTGACGTTAAAAAAATACTAGAAGGCCGTTCGGCGTTGCCCGGCCATAAAAAATGATTAACTACGATATTTTAGTTCAAGCAGATCACGTATTTATTATTATAGAAACAATTCTTTGTTATTATATTGTACCTAATATATAATAGTGCGATCAAAACTGCAAAAATATGTATAACTTGTGTGCATTCAGTTAGATTTGAAACCAACATATTCAGCATATATATATAGAAGGTATATATATATAGATATAAACATATATATATATATAGATATAGATATAGATATACATATATACATATATATATAGATATACATATATACATATATATATAGATATATGCATATATATAGATATATACATATATACATATATATATAGATATATACATATATATATATATAGAGATATATACATATATACATATATATACATATATATATATAGATATACATATATACATATATATATAGATATATGCATATATATAGATATATACATATATACATATATATATAGATATATACATATATATATAGAGAGAGATATATACATATATACATATATATATATATAGATATATACATATATACATATATATATAGATATATACATATATATATATATATATACATATATATAGATATATACATATATATATAGATATATGCATATATATAGATATATATATATATATAGATATACATATATACATATATATATATATATATAGATATATACATATATATATAGATATATACATATATATATAGAGATATATATAGATATATACATATATATATAGATATATCCATATATATATAGATATATACATATATATAGATATATACATATATATATATAGATATATACATATATATATATGTAAAAAACCTATATATATATAGATATATACATA
>NC_136524.1:2211010-2231010 GCF_053919585.1 Euprymna scolopes
CATACACAGTTTTAAGCGATAGTAACAACCCCGGAAACGCGTGCAAAAGAAGCCTTTTGAAGACATACACAAAATGATCACACACATTTTGCCTTATCTATATATACGCATATATATATATATATATATATATATATATATTATTCCTTAATTGGAATTCTTTTTTTATTTTGAGATGAGCATTTTTATGTTAATTTTATTTTTATTTCGGACTATTAGTCTCATCTTTATTAGTTGTTGTTTGTTTGTTTTTATTGGTTCACAACGTTTCGGCCAACTTCCAGATAGTTGGCCGAAACGTTGTGAACCAATAAAAACAAACAAACAACAACTAATAAAGATGAGACTAATAGTCCGAAATAAAAATAAAATTAACATATATATATATATATATATATATATAAAATGTGAGAGACTATATATAATAAATTCCACAGCCAAACAACGTCGAAGCCCACAGTCAATGAACCGAAAGTCAAAGACTCGAGTTTCGCCCTCCTTTGAGCTCATCAGTTAGACACATCTGAACTCAGGATTAAAAAGCAAGTATTTTGCTTACTGAGCAAACGCCCCGCACAAAAGAAATTCCATTAACCAACACAAATCAAGCAAACCGCGTACAAATCCAACTATAAAATGGACCTACTTTGTCTCGACAAGGGACGCAGTCATCCAACCTACTAATAACCCCAAGCCGATTTCTCACAAGTAGGAGTTTCACCGTCCAGCAATGCTAACCTTGTCAGCAATTATTGACAGCATTTTAAGAATGTGAGAGATTTTATCTATATATATATATATATATATATATATATATATATATATATATATATATATATATATATGAAAGGCAAAATGTGTGTGACCATTTCGTGTATGTCTTCAAAAGGCTTTTCTCGCACAGGCTCCTGGGTTCGTTACTATCGCTTACAACTGTTTATATGGGTCCTATATCATAATATGTAGGATTTGGGAATGCGGGTCATCTCTAGGTTTATTTACGTCGACTTTTATGAGATTCGCGGTATTTCGCTTTGTGCCCGGTTCGTCCTGCATTTAAGTATAAATACAGTGAAATTAAAACGTTGTCTTCTCGGCTTTCGCGCGCTGCTTTCCCCCCTTCCCACCATCATCTGGGCAAAGTGAATACTAAAAATAACGATCCCGCGATGACCTCATTTAGCGTCGTCCTGTCAATCAAACCTCTTTTAGCTTTATAAGCTTTAACTTAACACGCTAATCAATTACTCTCACTCGTGGTCGAGACCGTTAAGTACTTGGCATTGATTTCCACCTAACCGTCAAAGTCCCGGGTTCAATCCCTTCTCCCAACCAAACGTTTTTTTTTATTACTTCGCTTATTCTTTAGTTTACTCCCCCCCCACACAGGTTTATTTATGCCATTTATTTTCGTTTTGGTCTTGGATTTTTTTTACATCGTCTTTTTTATAATATTTAAGAAGGATTATTAATTACCCCCCTCCATACACACACCTACAAACACCCGGGCAACGCCGGGTACCCCCCCCGGCTAGTATACATATGAAAGGCAAAATGTGTGTGACAATTTCGTGTATGTCTTCAAAAAGCTTTTCTCGCACACAGTTCCAATGTCGTTACGATCGCTTACAACTGTTTATATGGGTCCTAAATAATAATATGTACGATTTGGGAAAGCGCGTCGCATCTAGATTTATTTACGTCGACTTTTCCAAAATTACTGCTATTTTGGCTTCTCGCATGTTGATGAGGCTTTTTCGTATAAAAAGCGAAACTAATTCAAAGTTAACAATGAACAACGTTCTCGGCATTGCGCCGGGAAATGTCCAGAAGCAATCAGCTTTGATCAATGTTGTACATCAGACAATTGTTATTCAATCTGGACAATTGGGAGCTGGTTCCCCTCCCCCCAACATCTGTTGGGGGGAAAAAAACAAACACAGTCAAACTTGGGTAAACAACTGCGTGACTTCTATTTGACCTTCTTAATTAGGTCAAATGGAAGCAGAAGAGTTAACTTTTATTGCGCACGCCTGTTTTTATAGTTTAATGAATAAATTCAAATAATTTCCAACTCAAGGGTACGGGTTTGATTCTCATACTTACCTACCAAAACATTTTTTTATTTACCCCCCCACCCGGAGTTTTTATTTACCTCAAGACACCCGGGCATCGCCGGGTACCCCCCGCTAGTCTATATATATAAAGGCGAGAATGTGTGTGTGTATGTATGTATGTATGTATGTTCGCTTTTTTAGGTATGTCTGCAAAAGGCTTTTATCTGAGGCCTTCTCGGGGGGATCGGTCCTTCTTAAAACTTTTTATATCACGTCTAAATGATAATATCTAAATAAATAGTAAATCGAGATAAAAATGCCATGTCACCATTACTTTTTCGATAAAGGCAAACTTTTATTATTTTTTAAATTTTCAACACTTCTTATGTTTTAGATAACGTTTTTTTTTTTTTTTTTAAATACCGACTGTTTTGAACACAATCATAAATGTATGCTACGGCATTTTTTTTAACGCGTACAATAGTCGTCTTGGATGAGAGCAAACGGGCAGATATGTTAAAAGGATTGTCAGCATTTAAATTCTTCGAATAAATATTTGACTAGAAAAAACAAAAAGATCTTCCTGAATATCTATGCATGCCAGTGCATGCGTCGTGCTAAAATTTTCAAGCATTCAATGGTAGAAACATTTGCTCGTTACTTAGACCTAATAATTTTATAAATAGAGATAAAACCAACAGTTTTTGTTGCAGGATAATGATGGGGCTGAAGCTAAGACTCTGTAACATCATCTTTGTATAGATACTCCCTCAGACATTTGGGCTCATGGGTTTTAAATGTCTGAGGGAGTGGCACTCGTCTGACAAGACGTTGCAATCATCATATATATATATATATATATATATATGTATATACTTGTTTATTGTTATATAAACATGCTCACATCCCGCTGCTACAAATAGCCACTTGTTTCAATCAAACAACAGATATCATCAGGCAGCGACTTGACTATTCAAAAGTTCAATGAATAACAATTCATTGAACTTTTGTTATTCATTGAACTTTTGAATAGTCAAGTCGCTGCCTGATGATATCTGTTGTTTGATTGAAACAAGTGGCTATTTGTAGCAGCGGGATGTGAGCATGTTTATATAACAATAAACAAGTATTATCAGCTCTTTTTATTGAGCACTATCTAACAACCTCGTTGAATTCATTAGTCCATTACTTTTGAATATAAAAAAACCCGAGTATATATATATATATATATATATATATATATATATATATATATAGTATAAGTTTTTGTTCATTACAGCCGTTTCATTAATGGGATGCCAATTTATTCATCGCCTTCAATAAGTTTCTATGCTTATTTTAATACGGGCAGTTTTTATTAAAAGTCTACATCTGAAATTCAAATCCCTTCGAATTAATCTCCTTCGGATGCAATGCACTTGTCGTACCATTGTAACTACTTCTGGAAAGTCCTGTGGAAGTCTTCTTTATCATGTCAATGACCCTCATCACAGCGTCTTCTCACTGAGATAGCCTCTGAACGATGGCTTCTAAAGGTTTCCTTGCGCTTAGGGATTGATTTCTCTCTCTCTCTCTCTCTCTATATATATATATATATATATATATATATATAATTACAAGATTGTGTTTGAATTCAAAGACTTGCATTTTTCGTCTTATAAAACTCCTCTTTTTCCCATTGGATCTCTTCATTACGGCCGTTTCGTTAATTAACCAAAAGTCTCAGGGGGTGAGGTTTCGACTGTAGGGAGGGCAAGGAAGTGTCTTTATGCCAGTCTTGCTAAAATAATATGTGACAATGATGGGTGCATTTTTTTCTTGGTATAAAGATTACTAACCTGATTTGAAGAGTGCTGAGATTTTCTGAAAGACACTCTTCATGGAATCTCTTAAAACCTGACCATAGCATTACTTTTTTTCTGTCTGTTCAGTGGAAACCTAGCGGATGTAGATCATGCTGGTTTTCGTAAAAATTGTTACCAATTTCGTTCAGTAACTAGGGAGGAATTAAGCTGTGATTTGCTCACGGGTTTCACTAAATATTCTACCATTTCAAACCTTAAAATTCAAAATGGCGTCATAAAAGAGAAAATAAAATAGTAATTTCAACTTCTCTTTGTAGAATAATCAAAAGAACTTTAGTAGTCAATAACACATAATAATAATAATAGCAGCAACACTTACCAAGGGTCCAGCTTATGCACAAGGCTGACACAAGATTGAGTTGGACTGAGGGCTTGTATTTATGTACAAGCATATCAAATCAGGTGATCCAGTCAATCGCAGATGGAACACAACGGGCAAAATCATCAGTTCCCTACCAGATCGACAATACCGAATCAGGGTTAACGGATCCGGAAGGATCACACTTAGGAACCGCCGTTTCCTCAGAAAATGCGAACTCAAGCCTGCACCAACCCCAATACCAAGTGCAACAGTAGGACCAACAATTCCCTCAAGCGATACAACGATCACTGCTGATGCTATTCTCTATCTATATAAGAGCCAGGTACGTCCAAGGATGGAATACTGTTGCCACATCTGGGCAGGAGCTGCTAGAAAGGACTTGGCCTGCCTTGATAGAGTTCAAAATAGACTTCGTAGCCTCGTAGGAGATGTCCTTTTCTCTTCCTTGCAACCTCTATCTCACAGAAGACATGTTGCGAGTTTGTCTCTGATGTATCGTTATTTACATGGAAAGTGTTCGACTGAGCTTCAATCTATGGTCCCCCCTCGCCAAACTTTCACAAGAAACTCTCGTCTAGCTGTAAACACTATCAATAATTTCCCCCACTCTTTATCTGTGCCTAAACCTAAACGTAGATTCCATGAATAAAGCTTCTTTCTTAGAACTGCACGCCTGTGGAATTGTCTTCCGTTTTCCTGCTTTCCGGCTGACTACAATATGGTTGTGTTCAAGTCTAAAGTAAATAAGTTCTTGATGAGCCGTTCCATATAAGTTATCAAATTTACCAAATTTTCATTACTAATGATTACTATATTGTCCAATTGACTACTGTACACTCTTTAACCCTTATCCTTGAGTGGCCTCTTGGCCTTGATAAGTGGTGATGCTTATGTAAAAAAAAAAATCTCTCACTGTCTCCCTGTAATAGCACATACACAGCAACCAAACCCCAACAACAAACCACATATATATCCCCACGCTTTCGATCATCAAGGATTCCCCGAGCTCTTTCTAGGATACTACCACACAACAAACTTTTTTTTTTTGTTTTTTTTTTTTTACACAGTGATCACCACTTATCAAGGCCCGGAAGCCACTCAGGGATAAGGGTTATTGCAAGTACATTAAGTTAGTGAGATTTGCTGAAGTGTTTACTTACGGGGGCGGTTCATTAGGAATTTGTTAACATTGGACTTGAAGACATCCAAGTTGTAGTCTGGAGGGAAGCAGGCAGACGGAGAAGAGTTCCACATGCGTGCAGTTCTAAGAAAGAAGCTTTGTTCATGGAATCCGCGTTTTGATTTAGGCACAGATATAGAGTGGGGGAAATTTTTCACAGTGGATTCAGCTAGACGGGTGTTTTTCGTGAAAGATTGGCAAGGGGGCGACCAGAGATTGGAGTTCAGACGTGCATCTGCCATGGAAATAACGATAAAACAAGGATAGGCTCGCAACGTCTCTTCTGTGGGAGAGAGGTTGCAGGGTAGAGAAAAGGGCATCCCCCACTAAGCCACGAAGTCTATTTTGTACTCTGTCAAGGCAGGATAGGCTGTTTTTAGCAGCTCCTTCCCAGATATGGCAACAGTATTCCATCCTTGGACGTAAAAGGCCTAAAATAGGTACACCTCTCATACAACCCAACCTACTCGTGGGGGGGGGAAGAGGGGAGATCTAGAATAATCAAAAGAACTGTGTTAGTCAATAACACACAACACAACAATAATAATAATAATAGCAGCAACACTTACCAAGGGTCCAGCTTATGCACAAGACAGACACCAGATTGAGCTGGACTGAGGGCTTGTATTTATGTACAAGCATATCCAATCAGGTGATTCAGCCAATCACAATCCAAGGAATAGACTGGCCCATGTGTGCACAATGGAATCTCCCATTGTGCCATAAATAGTTCTCCTCTTTCATGAGAGGTAACTTTAGTCTTTGCCAAGTTATCCACAACTTGAACGCTGACCGAAAGTCCACTACGCAATCCAATATTTGTGAACGGAGAGCCATTCTTCTAATGAAAAAAAAAAATGAACCACAAAGGAATGGCAAAAGAAAAAAAGAAAAGCGCCAAGTTGTGAATATTGCATGTAATTGTTTCAAGCAAATGCAAGCAGAATGAATCCACTTTTTTTTTTTTTTTACATAGGCATCACCACATTATCAAGGCCCAGAGGCCACTCAAGGATAAGGGTTAAAGAGTGTACAGTAGAAATTGGACACTACAGCAATCATTAGTAATAAAAATTTGGTAAAGTTGATAACTTATATGGAACGGCTCATCAAGAACTTATTTACGTTAGACTTGAAGACAACCATATTGTAGTCAGCCGGAAAGCAGGAAAACGGAAGACAATTCCACAGGCGTGCAGTTGTAAGAAAGAAGCTTTGTTCATGGAATCTACGTTTAGGTTTAGGCACAGATAAAGAGTGGGGGGAATTATGGATAGTGTTTTCTGCTACAGGGTGGTCAAAAAGTCAGGTAACATGCTAAAGGTAGAAAAAACGATATGGTCCATTATAATCTCTATTCGTTTAATATTATTTCTTGGATTAAATTTTTCCACAACGATGGATTGGTCGCCGTGGCCCAGTTGAATGGCCAGCCAGATCTCCGGATCTTACCCCTCCTGATTTCTGGCTTGCAGTTCTAAGAAAGAAGCTTTGTTCATGGAATCTACGTTTAGGTTTAGGCACAGATAAAGAGTGGGGGGAATTATTGATAGTGTTTACAGCTAGACGAGTGTTTCTTGTGAAAGTTTGGCGAGGGGGGGGACCATAGATTGAAGCTCAGTCGAACACTTTCCATGAAAATAACGATACATCAGAGACAAACTCGCAACATCTCTTCTGTGAGATAAAGGTTGTAAGGAAGAGAAAAGGACATCTCCTACGAGGCTACGAAGTCTATTTTGAACTCTATCAAGGCAGACCAAGTCCTTTCTAGCAGCTCCTGCCCAGATGTGGCAACAGTATTCCATCCTTGGACGTACCTGGCTCTTATATAGATAGAGAATAGCATCAGCAGTGAGATATCATCAAGAACTTATTTACATTAGACTTGAAGACAACCATATTGTAGTCAGCCGGAAAGCAGGAAAACGGAAGACAATTCCACAGGCGTGCAGTTGTAAGAAAGAAGCTTTGTTCATGGAATCTACGTTTAGGTTTAGGCACAGATAAAGAGTGGGGGGAATTATGGATAGTGTTTTCTGCTACAGGGTGGTCAAAAAGTCAGGTAACATGCTAAAGGTAGAAAAAACGATATGGTCCATTATAATCTCTATTCGTTTAATATTATTTCTTGGATTAAATTTTTCCACAACGATGGATTGGTCGCCATGGCCCAGTTGAATGGCCAGCCAGATCTCCGGATCTTACCCCTCCTGATTTCTGGCTTGCAGTTCTAAGAAAGAAGCTTTGTTCATGGAATCTACGTTTAGGTTTAGGCACAGATAAAGAGTGGGGGGAATTATTGATAGTGTTTACAGCTAGACGAGTGTTTCTTGTGAAAGTTTGGCGAGGGGGGACCATAGATTGAAGCTCAGTCGAACACTTTCCATGAAAATAACGATACATCAGAGACAAACTCGCAACATCTCTTCTGTGAGATAAAGGTTGTAAGGAAGAGAAAAGGACATCTCCTACGAGGCTACGAAGTCTATTTTGAACTCTATCAAGGCAGGACAAGTCCTTTCTAGCAGCTCCTGCCCAGATGTGCCAACAGTATTCCATCCTTGGACGTACCTGGCTCTTATATAGATAGAGAATAGCATCAGCAGTGAGATATCATCAAGAACTTATTTACATTAGACTTGAAGACAACCATATTGTAGTCAGCCGGAAAGCAGGAAAACGGAAGACAATTCCACAGGCGTGCAGTTGTAAGAAAGAAGCTTTGTTCATGGAATCTACGTTTAGGTTTAGGCACAGATAAAGAGTGGGGGGAATTATTGATAGTGTTTACAGCTAGACGAGTGTTTCTTGTGAAAGTTTGGCGAGGGGGGACCATAGATTGAAGCTCAGTCGAACACTTTCCATGAAAATAACGATACATCAGAGACAAACTCGCAACATCTCTTCTGTGAGATAGAGGTTGCAAGGAGGAGAAAAGGACATCTCCTACGAGGCTACGAAGTCTATTTTGAACTCTATTGCTTTAAAATGTGAAGAATACCAGGTGGAAGAATAGACAGTACTAAACCAGTCAGGATCAGCAGATTCTAGTTCATTGTTCGGGTTGAGACGAAAAGCTATAATCGAAGAAGTCAGAGATTTAGAATAATTCGAAAGTGAGTCTTGCATCTGATTAGTTCATTCGTATTGTTACGTTGTTGCTCTATAATAAAGGGTTGAGTGTGTTTTTTGCGTCATCTCTAATAATGGATTAGAAGAGATGACGTGTTATATTATATTTTAATGTTGTATCATAAAGGGAATCGTGTGTGAGTGACATGTATTTTCAGAACCCACCTCTGCTTCTTCGATGTTGGACCATCTGGAAATTTCTCATCCTGGAGGGAGACTTGATACCTGTTTTTGGATGAAGATTCAATCATTCCAAGACAAGGAATTAGTTCTATCGTTTTTATTTCACTTTCTCCAGATGTTCTTCTTCTACACACGTCAGCGTTCGTCCTCTCCCCCCCCCCGAGAAGAGGAAGAGACAACGGGAAGCCGTCCGTTGTCTTCTGTGTCCAAATCAAATCTCAACGATTCAGCTAACCTGATCACATGACTCACATGCAATCAAATCAGCTGATCTTTTACTTCCAGCCAACGTGTCTACTCTATAACTCACCTCTCTCCTCTCTCTCTCTCTCTGTCCATTCTCTAACAGTATCACCCCTAGTTATAATTATAATTCTCCAAATCTTTAAAGGGCTGCGTGTGTATTTAAATTGGCTGACTTTTATCAGCTCGAAAAGTGAAAAGCAAGGGAAACAGTAATTGGCTTGCAGCACAAAAAGAGGTCAAACACCACGCCACTTCCTCGCACCTGTATATTTTACTTTATAAACCTTATTTTAACGTTGGCAAAGGTGGTTAGGTGCCTGGCTTCCCCCCCCTTTCATTTCCACCTTCGTGTCAAGGATTCGGGGTTCAATCCTACATTCCTAGTAAAACCTTTTCTTTTTCTTTCACACCTCCAAACGTCCGGCCAACGTTTTTTTAACACACACACCTCCAAATCCCCGGGAAACGCCGTGTACCCCCCGCTAGTATATGATAAATTCCACAGCCAAGCAATATATATATGTCTGTGTTTAATACAAGTCAGAAAAGTATTTCATCCAAGGCATGAAACTTGTTGAACAAAATGTTTATACTATATATATATATATATATATATATATATATATATATGATGATGATGATGATGATTGCCACGTCTTCTCAGACGAGTGCCACTCCCTTAGAAATTTAAAATCCATGACCCCAAATGTCCAAGGGAGTATCTATACAAATATGATATTACAGAGTCTTAGCTTTGTACGACAGCTAAGTCTCTCTCTCTGTTCAAAATGTTGAGATCCAGCAACAAGCAAGAGCAAGATAGCCAGCAACAAATTAAACTGCAGACCAGCTTAATGCGGGTACTGGTCTTCCGCTTAATTTATATATAAATCTCTGATTTATATATATATATATATACGAAGAGCATAATGTGGTGTCCCACAATTGAATAAAAACGGATGATATGGGAAAAACTGTTTTAATTAATGATTAAAAACTGTTTTAATTTTTAAAAAAAACTGTTTTAATTAATGATTAAGACAGTTTTATAATTTCCACCTTTCCATTTTTCTCTCCTCATAACGAAATCTGTTTTTTTTTTTTTGGTGGGCAGGGGAATATCAAATCTGTTTTTTTCCCTTTTTATTTATTTATTTTGTTCTGCTATCTTTCGACACATCGCATAACATTTTTCCCATATCATCCGTTTTTATTCAATTGTGGGACACCATATTATGCTTTTCATATGTCTTGGGTTTGGTGTAACCACACGTTTTTCTCTAAACTGTTTTAATTAATGATTAAGACGCAGTTTTATAATTCCTACCTTTTCATCTTTCTCTCATCATAACGATTTTTTTTTTGGGGGGGAGGGAATATCAAATCTGTTTTTTCCCTCTGGTATCTTTCGACACATCGCATAAAATTGTTCCCATATCATCCGTTTATATATATATATATATATATATATATATATATATATATATATATATATATAAGTGAACGTGTCTGTCTGTCTGTCTGTGTGTCTGTGTGTCTGTGTACATTTCCCTACGCAATAACTCTGTCAATTTTTAGTCTATAAACTCGAAATTTAAAATACCGGGTACTGAGATTTGGGAAAATCGATGTGACGGGTGTCAGCCAGAAATTTGGCTGTTAAGGGGTCAAATTTCAACGATTTGACCTTTAAGAACTCTACCAAACTCCTCCGACAATTTTGGGTCGAGACACTTGAAATTTTAGATATAGGTTTCTTGAACCTGGATCTAACTTAATAAAGTGATTTGAGCCCGAAACTATAAATTTTAAGGGGTCATAATAGGGGTCAAAGTTTTAAAAAATTAACCATTTTTTTTTTGGTTTTTGCTTTTTTTTCACAGCATACACCTCCAAACACCCGAGCAACGCCGGGCACCCCTGCTAGTATATATATATATATATATATATATATATATATAACTACTTCATTTATTCACATAAATTTAATATACGAAAGTATAGATTTATGCGTAAACTTTAAGTATTTACTTCAAAAGTGCTCAATACGTAGGTAGAGCTAGTTAGTAATTTATAAAATATATATGGCGATTAAGCTACACTGAATATTCTGCGTTTCATCCAACTATAGGATTCGTCAGGCTTATGCGCATAAGCCTGACGAATCCTATAGTTGGATGAAACGCAGAATATTCAGTGTAGCTTAATCGCCATATATATTTTATAAATTACTATATATATATATATATATATATATATATTTATTGTATTTTGTTTGGCTGAAGAGAGCTTGATATGGATATCTTAAACGGTCCTAATTATCGAGCTTGAAACCGACGGTACCAATGACTTGTCTCATCCAACAACTTTCTGTATAGAAGATACAATATATATATACGCTCATATATTTCGGATTTTCCTTTTAATTGAGCACTCTGCTGGATTTTCTTTTTCAAAAAAACTAATTATATATACACCGAGAACCATAGTATAATATCTGTTCCAACACCTCGCTCCCTCCTCAGTCAGGGGAGGAGAACCCCCCCCCCCATGACTGAAACGACTATCTTCCCTTCTATCATCCCCCTCCCATACCTACACCCCCTCCAATGCCCCTCACCTCTAGGGAACAAAATCTTCCCTACACTAGGAACCGATCCTGGGTCTGGCCATACCCACATGGGTCGACAAATAAATAGAAACATTAAAAAAAATCCCCTATTTTAAATACACCCCTCTTTCCAAACAAACATAATATAAGACTAAAACGAAAAATCACAATACTAAAATCCAAGAATCCAAAAAAATAAATATCAAAATAGAATGAAAGCACCCCTACCCTTACTTCAGAAGAGCCAGTCCCCCCCTCCCCACACATACACATTAGTAACGACCTCGGACCACAGCCGCCTTCCTAAGGAAGCAAATAACCCCAAAATACTATAAAACAATATACACATTCCCAAACCAATAAAAGCAAACACACACGCGCACACACACACACACACACACACATAAACATAAACACACACACACACACCCTACCCTACCCTAAAGGAAAAGAAAAACACATTAGCAAAAAGAGATAGCAACTGACTACAGCGAGGTCAAAATCTCTCTGGACAAACCAAATAAAAAAGCAATAAAAATTCAGCATTCCAATGTATAATAAACACTTACAAGACTCCATCCCTTGGAAAAACTTCAAACTAACTATGAAAATCGCCATTTTTACACATTTGAAAATAATTTCTGACGAGGACGCATCAGACCGTCTGAAACGTGCGTAAACGATTTCAATGACTTAAAAACATTATTACAATGATCCAAACATAATTCTCAATGAAAAACCAAGACACGGAATAATAAAATAATGTTAAAAAATACACATTGTTGGTGACTACTCCCTTATTTAAATATATATATATAAGTTAGGAAAGCATTTCATCGAAGGCATGAAAATTGTTAAACAAAATGTTTTTACTATAGGCATTAAAAATAAAGGTACAAGATTCAATTTGAAATTTATTTATCTTCAAAGTGGGCTTTTATAAATTTTACAAAGTAAGGTATAAAAATTTAATTTAAATTGAATCAAAAAATTACCTTGGATTTATTTTATGTAATGTACATTCTGTTGCGCTTTTTAAAAAAAATCGTTGAAAATTTTATATCTATATCATTAATTGCTAGATGAAAGATAATGTTTTTAAATTGCAACAAAATGTGCATTACATAAAATAAATCCAAGGTAATTTTTTTATTCAATTTAAATTAAATTTTTATACTTTACTTTGTAAAATGTATAAAAGTGCACTTTGGAGATAAATAAATTTCAAATTGAATCTTGTACCTTTATTTTTAAAGCCTGTAGTAAAAACATTTTGTTTAACAATTTTCATGCCTTGGATAAAATGCTTTTCAAACTTGTATCTTATCTTTTTAAGATCATATTTTAAAACTCTCCTCTCTGTTTCAGTTTGCATTTCTCCTCACACCACAACTCATTTTTGCGACCCCCTCATGGTATTATTATAGGTCTGAATATTCTGTTTCAGTTTGTATTTCTTCTCACACCACAACTCATTTTTGCAACTCCCTCTTTTGTAATACAGGTATGAATAATGAGAAAATCTGAATTTTTTTAACAAAAACTTTAAAATAATTTTTTTAGATTAAAATTTTTAAAACTTCTTTCAGAATAGAAAATCTTTACAAATTTAATAAGGAACATATTTTCATATAGGTTTCGTTAACACATATTCAGTACTTAATGAGAAAAATAGAGATGAAAATTTCAAAATGACTGTATAACTGGTTACGCTCAATAGTAGTCCTCGCTAGCGAAAGTCTTTGTTATTGTTATTCTATTATTATTATTATTATTATTTAAAACATTGTGTGTCCTGCTCTTTCGCGCGAGGACTAATATATATTGTTATCTGTGTAATTATTTTATTATAAAAAGCTTACGCAAAAACAACAAGTTATAAACTAAAAAAAAAAATATATATATATATATATATATATATATATACAAACAAAAAAAGAAAGGAACAAAAAAATATCGTAATTACCTAAAACACGCCATACATATACATCCCTTCCTTTCATTTGCTCTGAGGCACCACGCAGCCATACAATTCATTTTCCGCTCCATTGTCTAGCATGTTTTGAATCGATCTGTCACGTCCACCATTTGGAAAGGAGAATTGTTTTCCCGAAATATATTATGGACATTGTCACAGACATAACAAGTAAGACGTTTGTATTTAGTACAACTGAATAAATATATGTATATATAGACATATACGTATGTACTTATTGATTTGTAAATCGCCAGTTGTTTTCGTCTTCCCTCACCAACACCGACTATATCTCATTCCCTGCATTGTGATAGCTTTCTATATCTCTACTACATACATATCCCACGCAATGCTTCAATCAAACTACATATCAATTATATATATATATATATATATATATATATATATATATCATTATCTGTGTACTCATTTTTCTTCTTTTTTCTTGTAGATGAAGATGAATCTCGCCACTCACATCTGTTATTCACCCTCCATATTTATCAATACAGAGTCGAGCGGGTTAAAAGTGGACTTCCTGGAGGTAAGACAATTTTGTATTAGAGCCAAGTGTAAGGTAACCGTTTTCCTTACAGTCGAAAACGCTTTCAGACCCCTACATGCAGACAGTTGTATCATCTGGGAGATCTATTGTTATAATACAGTAGAAAAATGCCAACATTAAGAGTAATATGGTTAAGCTTAAACATGGAAAAGTAAAGGACTAGTTGTCAACACTGGAAAAGAAAAGGACAAGATATTCTAGTAAAAAATATAATAAATTTATAACTTAAAATATTACAGCATTAACAATTGATTACATAATGTTATTACAATAGAAAAATGTGAGCATTAAAAGTAATATGGTTAAGCTTAAAAATTTTAAAGTAAAGGACTAGTTGTAAAAACTGGAAAAGAAAACGACAAGATATTCTAATACAAAATATAATAAATTTATGACTTAAAATATTACAGCATTAAGAATTGTTTATATAACGTTATTACAATAGAAAAATGCGATCATGAAAAGTAATATGGTTAAGCTTAAACATGGAAAAGTAAAGGACTAGTTGTAAAAACTGGAAAAGAAAAGGACAAGACATTCTAATAAAAATATAATAAATTTATAACTTTACTTTTCCATGTTTAAGCTTAACCATATTACTTTGCATGCTCGCATTTTTCTATTGTAATAACATTATATAATCAATTCTTAATGCTGCAATATTTTAAGTTATAAATTGATTATATATTTCGACTAATCTTGTCTTTGTATGTATGTATGTATATATGTATGTGTGTATGTATGTATACATTTATGTCAGGTCATGTATGCATGCATGTATGCGCTATATGCATGTATGTATGTGCTATATGTAGTTATGTATGTGTGTATGTATGTAGGTCAGGTCATGTATGTATGTATGCATGTATGTATGTATGTATTGGGGTGGAGAGGGCTCCCATAAGCCGTGGTGAAGGCAACCTTTCTAGGAGAAGCAAATCTCTGATTTAAAAAACCATAAAGCGGAAGACCAGTACCCGCATTAAGCTGGCCTGCAGTTTAACTTGTTGCTGGCTATCTTGCTCTTGCGTGTTGCTGGATCTCAACAGTTTGAACCGAGAGAGAGATTTAGCTGTCATACAAAGCTAAGACTCTGTAACATCATCTTTGTATAGATACTCCCTCAGGCGTTTGGGCTCATCGATTTTATGTGTCTGAGGGAGTGGCACTCGTCTCACAAGACGTTGCAATCATCATGTATGTATGGGTTATCTCCAAAAATACCGTTAGGGCTTACAACATGGCCGCCAGAAGAGTCATGTGATCCGGTTGATCCAAAACATGAATCGTGCAGCCTTGAAGGCAAACTCTGACAAACAATCACAATTTGTTTGTATTTAATTTTTTGTTGATATAATGTTGTTATAAAAATAGGCAAACTTTGAGAAACAATCTTAGGTTGTTTTTAGTTAAAACAGTGTTTATAAAAAGTATTTTATTCAGAACAAACAAGTGGTCGACTAGGTGTATCAGAATTTTAGGCGGAATTTTTGACACCCCCAACAAAAAACTGCGAATAAAATATATAAAACTCGTAATGTCTGTTTTTAAAGTGGGTTGTCAATTTTCTTTATGAAATATACTTCCAAAATAAACTATTACAGTCGTTTAAAACATAATAGAAGTATTATTTTTTATTTTTTTAAATACCATTTTTATGAAAAACTCTGAATAAAATATTTTTTATAAACACTGTTTTAAAAAACAAACAAACTGTGATGGTCTCTCAACAAAAAAATTAAATGACCGTTCTAAATAAATTATTTATTATTATGATATTGAAAAACTGTTTTTGTACTTAATTATTATGCTTGTTTGTCAAAGTTTGGTTTAAATTTGCGTTTTCCGGTTTCGTAATACGGCGATTCATGTTTTGGATCAACCGGATCACGTGACTCTTCTGGCGGCCATGTTGTAAGCCCTAACGGTATTTTTGGAGATTGTCTATGTATGTATGTATGTATGTATGTATGTATGTATGTATGTATGCATTTATGTGTGCATGCATGTATGTATGTATGTCAGGTCATGTACGTACGTATGTATGTATGAATGTATGCGCTATATTTGTGTATGTGTGTATTCTTACATATGAACTGTAAAAATATCCCGTGTGATAAGTCTGATACAACGTGATTCAGTTTACACGTCAATATCATGTCCTCATACAACATACATACGATTTATACGTTTATTATTTTTCTGTTAAAAGAACAATATCTTACATCCACTAGATAACACATGACACGTTTTAATATATCATCTCCTCCAGTATTAACCAATATATAACAGTACATGATTCTATATATCTATAAAAGTGAACGTGTTTGTCTGTCTGTCTGTGTACATTTCCCTACGCAATAACTCTGTCAATCTTTAGTCTATAGACTCGAAATTTGTAATACCGAGTACTGAGATTTGGGAAAATCGATGTGACGGGTGTCAGCCAGAAATTTGGCTGTTAAGGGGTCAAATTTCAACGATTTGACTTTTAAGAACTCTACCAAACTCCTCCGACAATTTTGGGTCTAGACACTTGACATTTTAGATATAGGTTCCTTTAACCTGGATCTAACTTAATAAAGTAATATGAGCACGAAACTATAAATTTTAAGGGGTCATAATAGGGGTCAAAGTTTTAAAAAATTAACCTTTTTTTGTTTTTTTGCTTTTTTTGCACAGCATACACCTCCAAACACCCGGGCAACGCCGGGCTGAAATGCTAGTCTATTATATAATCTCATCGTCTGTTTAAATGTATGCGTGTATTTTTGTATGTATGTATGTATGTATGTCTGCCTAAAACTTTCGACAGAGGTTACTCATTTTCAAAAGATTTGAATCGTTTTAACGATCCACCTTTCGGACGATTAATATCGAAAAATCGACTAAAAACATTAATTCCTTCACCCTCAACAAACCCCTTTTCTACAAGGAGTGGTCGCTTTTTTTGCCGATATTTTCGAATGTCATCCCCCCTTTTATGATTGACTAGCCTTAATTTAAACCTTCGCCACCTCCGGTTTTTCGATAGACGCATTGGCAAAGACGTTACGTTTTTTTTTTTTTTTTTGGTTTTTTACGTTCTTTTTTCTCCTTCGAGGTACGGGTTCGAGCTTGTTTGGCTACAACCACTTTTTTTTTTTTTGCTTAACATACATCTACAAACACCTGGGCAACTCCGGACACCGAAACTAGTTTATCATAAAGAAAGATTGTTTGAATTTAAAATTTTTAAATATGCCAATGTCTTGGTCACATAGTGCTAAAATTACAGATACAATATCTTCAAAAATAAAGAATATATTTCAGTTCAAAATACTTCAGTGACTTTTTGGACAGCCTATACTTACAATTATTATAGTATTCTCTCATTATTCTTATCCTTAAGTAGCCTTCGGGCCTTGATAAGTGGTGACTCCTTTGTAAAAAAAAATGTAGATATTGAGTCATCGCTTTTGGAGCCATTCTTATTTTTTCCGCATTTTAAACAAGAGTGCTATAATTACGGTGCTATTTGACTCGAGGGAAGGATGTCAGAAAACACGACGATGTTGTCAGCGTCTTTTATCGCGTTTCGTACCAGGACGACATCATGGCGCTATTCTCTTTCTCTCTGACGACCTCGAGCGAAGCGATCTTTTCTAACGTCGAACTTTATCTGACGTTTTTATCGAAAAAAAAAAAATCTCGCCCGAAACATCGGCGCCATTTTTAAAGAACATTTAATCAAAGAAGGTATAAGAATTTTTTTGTCGACAGATACGACCATTTGAATTGCGCGTATAACAATGAAGATAGATTCTATCAATCTATTAACTGGCTGGGAGACCCGACGTTGCCCTGGATTGAATTAGAATCAACGAATATTTCACTTTCTAATACATTTGTCATCGAGATGAGTGTACTCGCCCATTTTTCGATCAAATCAATCGCTTTCCTACGTTTTATGAACTTACGTTTTCAATATATATATATATGATGATTGCAACGTCTTGTCAGACGAGGGCCACTCCCTCAGACATTTAAAATCCATGAGCCCAAATGCCTGAGGGAGTATCTATACAACGATGATGTTGCAGAGTCTTAGCTTTGTACGACAGCTAAGTCTCTCTCTCTCTCGGTTCAAAATGTTGAGATCCAGCAACAAGCAAGAGCAAGATAGCCAGCAACAAATTAAACTGCAGACCAGCTTAATGCGGGTACTGGTCTTCCGCTTTATGGTTTTTTAATCAGAGATTTGCTTCTCCTAGGAAGGTTGCCTTCACCATATTGCTTCTCCTAGAAAGGTTGCCTTCACCACGTTGCTTCTCCTAGAAAGGTTGCCTCCACCCCAATACACATATGATGATTGAATTTATGATGATTGCAACGTCTTGTCAGACGAGTTCCACTCCCTCAGACATTTAAAATCCATGAGCCCACATGCATGAGGGAGTATCTATACAAATATGATGTTACAGAGTGTTAGCTTTGTACGACAGCTAAGTCTCTCTCTCTCTCTCTCTCTCTCGGTTCAAAATGTTGAGATCCAGCAACAAGCAAGAGCAAGATAGCCAGCAACAAATTAAACTGCAGACCAGCTTACTGCGGGTACTGGTCTTCCGCTTTATGGTTTTTTTAATCAGAGATTTGCTTCTCCTAGGAAGGTTGCCTTCACCATATTGCTTCTCCTAGAAAGGTTGCCTTCACCACGTTGCTTCTCCTAGAAAGGTTGCCTCCACCCCAATACACATATGATGATTGAATTTATGATGATTGCAACGTCTTGTCAGACGAGTTCCACTCCCTCAGACATTTAAAATCCATGAGCCCACATGCATGAGGGAGTATCTATACAAATATGATGTTACAGAGTGTTAGCTTTGTACGACAGCTAAGTCTCTCTCTCTCTCGGTTCAAAATGTTGAGATCCAGCAACAAGCAAGAGCAAGATAGCCAGCAACAAATTAAACTGCAGACCAGCTTAATGCGGGTACTGGTCTTCCGCTTTATGGTTTTTTAAATCAGAGATTTGCTTCTCCTAGAAAGGTTGCCTTCACCATGGCTTACGGGAGCCCTCTCCACCCCAATACACATATACACACACACACAAATATACACGGTGCTAGTTGGCCATTGACCCAGAAATAGAGTTCATTCGCCCTTTGGCGAATATATATATATATATATATATATATATATATATACACACACACACACACACACAGGGTGACCCCCAGAAATCGGGCCTCAACTCTAATTAGGCCCCGTTTCTTAGTGTTTTGTCCGAATGAAATGAAACTTTGGTCATAACTAGTTTATTATATTCAAAACATCACATCAAAACACTAGGGTCTTTGGCCTTTTTTTTTCTCCGTTCTACAGCATATGTTCTAGATGGCCTCCATTTAGCTTTTGTTTTTTGGGGGTTACCCTGTATATATAAATATCTATAATATCAAGCTGAACGTCTGCGTGTGTGCCTGGTCACGAATAGGCTCCTATATGGTTGACTATTATAGAAAACTGATCACATATAATGATAGAAGAGGTATCGAGACACAGGAATAGGTATGTTTGATCTGGCATAATGATGATTCATTAAAATTATGGGGTCTGCGTACGAGCCTGGTCCATGGAAATAAAAAAATTTAAACATTAAAAAAAATCGTTTACAAGTGTTTTTGATATAGATGTACATGCTACCCTGCAACCCCTCTCCCACAGAAGAGACGTTGCGAGCCTATCCTTGTTTTATCGTTATTTTCATGGCAGGTGCTCGTCTGAACTCCAATCCCTGGTCCCCCCTCGCCAAACTTTCACGAAAAACACCCGTCTAGCTGAATCCACTGTGAAAAATTTCCCCCACTCTATATCTGTGC
>NC_136524.1:2236010-2308510 GCF_053919585.1 Euprymna scolopes
CCATAGGTGTGCAGTTATAAAAAAAAGAAGCTTTGTTCATGGTATACACGTTTAGTTATGCGTTCATCGACGTTTCGTCTTTATTATAAGACTTCCTCTGGATGAAGGAAATCAGGAAACAAACAGTAAACAACAGTCGGGTTTTTTTTTTTTACATTGGCATCACCACATTATCAAGGCCAAGAGGCCACTCAAGGATAAGGGTTAAAGAGTGTACAGTAGAAATTGGACAATATAGTAATCATTAGTAATGAAAATGTTGGTAAATTTGATAACTTATATGGAACGGCTCATCAAAAACTTATTTACGTTAGACTTGAAGACAACCATATTGTAGTCAGCCGGAAAGCAGGAAAACGGAAGACAATTCCACAGGCGTGCAGTTCTAAGAAAGAAGCTTTGTTCATGGAATCTACGTTTAGGTTTAGGCACAGATAAAGAGTGGGGGGAATTATTGATAGTGTTTACAGCTAGACGAGTGTTTCTTGTAAAAGTTTGGCGAGGGGGGATCATAGATTGAAGCTCAGTCGAACACTTTCCATGAAAATAACGATACATCAGAGACAAACTCGCAACATCTCTTCTGTGAGATAAAGGTTGTAAGGAAGAGAAAAGGACATCTCCTACGAGGCTACGAAGTCTATTTTGAACTCTAGGGTTAGGGTTAGATTGGAGCTCAGACGAGCATTTGCCATTAAAACACCGATAGAGCATCATTTGTAGAAATTTATGCTGATGACACTACCATCTATGGTAGCATATCTAAGACCGTAAATGACTAAGTTTTCTCTGATTCTCTGATCTTGAGCAAGTGGTACAATGGGGAAAGAGGTGGCTGGTTACTTTTAATGCATCTAAAACTAAGCTTCTATCTTTACATCATCAACATTCTGATCCACATCTGGCATCAATTGAAATGAATGCCTCTCGTCTTGGGGAGGCCTCAAGTTTTGACAAACTTCCCGGCTTGACCTTTACTCCTGACCTTAAGTGGAACATGTACATCAAATCTGTTGCCAAGGCCGCTGGAAAAATGGTCGGATCCTTCTATCGTTTCAGTAGTTATCTAACTGCTGATGCAATTCTCTATCTATATAAGAGCCAGGTACGTCCAAGGATACAATACTGTTGCCACATCTGGGCAGGAGCTGCTAGAAAGGACTTGTCCTGCCTTGATAGAGTTCAAAATAGACTTTGTAGCCTCGTAGGAGATGTCCTTTTCTCTTCGCTGCAACCCCTATCTCACAGAAGAGATGTTGCGAGTTTGGCTCTGATGTATCGTTATTTTCATGGAAGGTGTTCGACTGAGCTTCAATCTATGGTTCCCCCCTCTCGCCAAACTTTCACAAGAAACACTCGTCTAGCTGTAAACACTATGAATAATTCCTCCCACTCTTTATCTGTGCCTAAACCTAAACGTAGATTCCATGAACAAAGCTTCTTTCTTAGAACTGCACGCCTGTGGAATTGTCTTCCGTTTTCCTGCTTTCCGGCTGACTACAATATGGTTGTGTTCAAGTCTAACGTAAATAAGTTCTTGATGAGCCGTTCCATATAAGTTATCAAATTTACCAAATTTTCATTACTAATGATTACTATATTGTCTAATATCTACTGTACACTCTTTAACCCTTATCCTTGAGTGGCCTCTTGGCCTTGATAATGTGGTGATGCCTATGTAAAAAAAAAAAATGTTCAACGAGTGAGATCGGAGATGCGCCGCTATACAACTCATGCTCTCTACCGATCCAAATTATAACAACAGGACCATTGCCAACACCCTCAAAATGCATCTGTATATTACCACGAATAGCAGGGATTTGCCTAGGGTGATGAAAAAAAGTTTCTGTCCAGGGTTATCGTCTTTGCTGAGATTTCAAGTAAGGGCAATATCAGTCCACCTGATATCTTTGAACTCGGCTTAAAAGTCAATACAAAAGTGTACTTCGATGCACTGAAGAGTGTGGTTATCCCCTGGTGCAATTATATCATAGTGCTGAGAATACAGTTAGAAGATTCAGAGTTTCTGTCCGTCTCGGTTACCACCTGACGAAGGCCGGAGGAATAGTTGGCCGAAACATTGTGAAACCACAAAGAAAAAGACGAGGATAATAGTCCACGATAAAAATAATTAATAAATAATTCTCATCTCAATAATGAATTCCGATTAAATAAGAAGTTTCGGGTTTGTATTACTGTACACATAGATTCGAAAAAGTTGTCAAAAAACAAATATATAACAAATAAATGTTATCAAAGGCAAGATAAGTTACTTTTCTAACAAACTGGATATGTTTTTAGTGTTTTTAATCAATATAACATGTTTATTCAGCTCGAAAACCATGCAGTGTTTACCGATTTATTGGAAAATTAAAGATGGCGTCTGACTCTCTCTTTAACACGGTAAGTTGTGGAAAAGGTATTGTAAATAAAATACTAGACAAAATACTGTTAAAAAATCGCTCAATATATATTACTGTGACATAGGTTGACATATATTCGGCGTGTTTTTAAGAGTATTTTGTCTAGTTTTTTATTTATAACACCTTTTCCCAAACTTACCGTGTTAAAGACAGAGTCAGAGGCCCTCTTGAATTTTCCAATAAATCGGTAAACATTGTATGGTTTTCGAGCTGAATAAACATGTTACATTGAATAAAAACACGAAAAATATATCCAATTTGGTAGAAAAGTAACTTATCTTGCCTTTGATAACATTTATTTGTTATATATTTGTTTTTTGACAACTTTTTCGAATCTATGTGTACAGTAATACAAACCCGAAGTTTCTTGTCAACTTGATAATTCGAAACCTGAAATCTTGTATTTTTCTTTTTTTCAGGGATACAAAAATTGCCCAGTTGTTGCGAGACTCTCTGGGAAACCTTTCTTGTCGGACCTGCATGATTGCTCACGTGTCTTCAGCAATGGCCCAATACAACGAAACGCTACAAGTCATCCAGTTAGCGTCGCGTATACACCGTATGCGCAGGAGAAAGATTAAGGTTTGTATTCAGCTTTTTATTAAATAATTATTAGTTTTTTTTTTCCTTGAAATCCTTTCAGAGGAGTAATTTGTATTTATATTTATTTAAAAGGTATTTTTGAAGGTTTGTCAGTGCAGGAATTATTCACTCGTTGAAAATAAATAAATAAATAAATGATAAGAAATAATTCGAAGGGTATATATTATTGAATATTATGTAATTCTTTATTGAATTTTTTTTAACACAGGAATCACAACTTATTAAGGCCAGGAGGCCACTCGAGGATAAAAGTTAATGGGTGTACATTAGTCAATATGATTATAACGTAGTAAACATAAGTAGTGGGATATTTGTAAGTTGGATTACTTAGGGAGACGGTTCATCAAGAACTTATTTACATTGGACTTGAAGACAATCAGATTGTAGTCGGCGAGAAAGCAAGCCAACAGAAGAGAGTTCCACAGGTGTGCAGTTCTAAGAAAGAAGCTTTGTTCATGGAATCTACGATTAGGTTTAGGCACAGATAAGAGTGTGGGAAATTATTGATAGTGGTTTTAGCTAGACGGGTGTTTCTTTTGAAAGTTTGGCGAGGGGGGATGGTCATAGAATGGAGCTCAGTCGAGCACTTGCGGTGAAAATAATGATAAAGCAGAGACAAACTCACAACATTTTTTTTTTTTTTTTTTACACAGTGATCACCACTTATCAAGGCCCGGAAGCCACTCAGGGATAAGAGTTATTGCAAGTACATTACGCTAGTGTGGAGATTTGATGAAATGTTTACTTAAGGGTGCGGTTCATTAGGAATTTGTTAACATTGGACTTGAATACAACCAAGTTGTAGTCTGGAGGGAAGCAGGCAGATGGAACAGAGTTCCACAGGCGTGCAGTTCTAAGAAAGAAGCTTTGTTCATGGAATCCGCGTTTTGATTTAGGCACAGATATAGAATGGGGGAAATTTTTCACAGTGGATTCAGCTAGACGGGTGTTTTTCGTGAAAGATTGGCAAGGGGGGGACCAGAGATTGGAGTTCAGACGAGCATCTGCCATGGAAATAACGATAAAACAAGGATAGGCTCGCAACGTCTCTTCTGTGGGAGAGAGGTTGCAGGGTAGAGAAAAGGGCATCCCCCACTAAGCCACAAAGTCTATTTTGTACTCTGTCAAGGCAGGATAGGCTGTTTTTAGCAGCTCCTGCCCAGATATGGCAACAGTATTCCATCCTTGGACGTACCTGACTCTTATATAGATAGAGAATTGCATCAGCAGTGAGATATCTACTGGATCGATAAAAGGATCTCACCATTTTTCCAGCGGCCTTAGCAACAGATTTGATGTATGTGTTTCAAGTAAGATCAGGATTAAAGGTCAAGCCCAGAAGCTTGTCAAAACATGAGGTCTCCCCAAGATGAGAGTCATTCATTTCAATTGATGCCAGATGGGGATCAGAGCGTTGATGATTTAAAGAGAGAAGCTTGGTTTTAGATGCATTAAAAGTAACCAGTCACCTCTTTCCCCATTGTACCACTTGCTCAAGATCAGAGGAGAGAGAATCAGAGAGAACTTGGTCGTTTACGGTCTTAGATGTGCTACTATAGATGGTAGTGTCATCAGCATAGAAAGCGGGGACCAAACTTTCACAAGAAACACTCGTTTGGCTGTAACCACTATCAATATTTTCCTCCACTCTTTACCTGTGCCTAAAACTAAACATAGATTCCACGAACAGAGCTATTCTAAGAACTGCACACCTGTGGAACTCTGTTCCGTTTGTCTACTTTCCAGCTGACTACAATATGGCCCTCTTCAAGTCCAATATAAACAAGTTCTTGATCAGCCGTTCCCCTTAAATAATTCAATTTTACCAAAGTTACACTTCTAACGATTGCTATGGTATTGTCCTTTTGACTACTGTACACTCTTTGCCCCTCATCCTTGAGTGGCCTCTGGGCCTTGATAAGCGGGGATCCAATATTTATGTATATATGTCGGTTGCTAACAATTATATTTTATATTCTATCTCGATTTTAACCATTATATTTTTATTGGCATTGTGGGTGTAGGGTAAATGTTTATAAAAGGACACGGTAGTTATAGTAATGTGTTCTTTAATTCGGATATGTAATGACCTTACTGTACTTCCAATGTACGACTTTTTACATATTGTGTGTTGGATTTTATAATACTGGATATGTGCGTTCGTACAGTCCTGTGTTAGATAATGAACTTGATTTGTTTCTTAGTGTAGTTTCAGGTGTTGTCATAACATATATACAGAAGTTTAAATAGGAAGAGAGGCGTTAAAAATGGAGAGGAAAAGAAAGACATTGAATTAGAAAGAGATTTGAAAAAAAAGACAGAGGTTTAAAGAGAGATAATAGCAGAAAAGAGAGAGGAAAAAGAGAGACGTAAAAATATGCTGAAGACTTGAGATAGACAGAAGATTAAATAGAAAGAGAGACCTTTTAAAAAATGTAGA
Organism: Euprymna scolopes; assembly: GCF_053919585.1. Classification (NCBI taxonomy): domain Eukaryota; kingdom Metazoa; phylum Mollusca; class Cephalopoda; order Sepiida; family Sepiolidae; genus Euprymna; species Euprymna scolopes. Next base: position 2,241,477 of record NC_136524.1, read on the forward strand.
GGAAAAGAAAGACATTGAATTAGAAAGAAAGTTGGAGAAAGACAGAGGCTTAAAGGGGGATAATTACAAAATTAGAGAGAGGGGAAGAGAGACGTAAAAATATGGCGACGACTTGAGATATACAGAAGTTTAAATAGAGAGACCTTTAAAAAAGGGAGAGGAAAAGAAAGACATTGAATTAGAAAGTTTAAAAAAGACAGAGGTTTAAAGAGAGATAATAGCAAAAAAGAGAGAGGGAAAGAGAGACGTAAAATATGCCGACAACTTGAAATATCCAGAAGATTAAATAGAAAGAGAGACCTTTTAAAAAATGTAGAGGAAAAGAAAGACATTGAATTAGAAAGAAAGTTGGAGAAAGACAGAGGCTTAAAGGGGGATAATTACAAAATTAGAGAGAGGGGAAGAGAGACGTAAAAATATGGCGACGACTTGAGATATACAGAAGTTTAAATAGAGAGACCTTTAAAAAAGGGAGAGGAAAAGAAAGACATTGAATTAGAAAGTTTAAAAAAGACAGAGGTTTAAAGAGAGATAATAGCAAAAAAGAGAGAGGGAAAGAGAGACGTAAAATATGCCGAAAACTTGAAATATCCAGAAGATTAAATAGAAAGAGAGACCTTTTAAAAAGGGAGAGGAAAAGAAAGACATTTAATTAGAAAGAAAGTTGGAGAAAGAGAGCTGCTTAAAGGGAGATAATTACAAAATTAGAGAGAGGGGAAGAGAGACGTAAAAATATGGCGACGACTTGAGATATACAGAAGTTTAAATAGAGAGACCTTTAAAAAAGGGAGAGGAAAAGAAAGACATTGAATTAGAAAGTTTAAAAAAGACAGAGGTTTAAAGAGAGATAATAGCAAAAAAGAGAGAGGGAAAGAGAGACGTAAAATATGCCGACAACTTGAAATATCCAGAAGATTAAATAGAAAGAGAGACCTTTTAAAAAGGGAGAGGAAAAGAAAGACATTTAATTAGAAAGAAAGTTGGAGAAAGAGAGCTGCTTAAAGGGAGATAATTACAAAATTAGAGAGAGGTGGAAGAGAGACGTAAAAATATGGCGAGGACTTGAGGTATACAGAAGGTTAAATAGAAAGAGAGACGTTTTAAAAGATGTAGAGGAAAAGAAAGACATTGAATTAGAAAGAGATTTGAAAAAAAAGACAGAAGTTTAAATAGAGATAATAGCAAAAAAGAGAGAGCGAAGGGAGAGACGTAAAATAATGCTGAAGACTTGAAATATACAGAAGCTTTAATATAAAGAGAGACCTTTAAAATAGGCAGAAGAAAAGAAAGACATTGAATTAGAATGAAAGTTTAAAAAAGACAGAGGTTTAAAGAGAGATGATAGCAAAAAAAGAGACTGAAAAAAGAGACGTAAAATATGCCGAAAACCTGAAATATACAGAAGCTTAACTAGAAAGAGAGACCTTTTAAAAATGTGGAGGAAAAGAAAGACATTGAATTACAAATTGATTTGAAAAAGACAGAGGTTTAAAGAGAGATAATAGCAGAAAAGAGAGAGGAAAAAGAGAGACGTAAGAATATACAGAAGACTTGAGAGATTTTTTAAAAAAAGGGAGAGGAAAAGAAAGACATTGAGTTAGAAAGTAGGAGATAGTGAGAGGCTAAAATACAAAGCTGTAGAGAAAAAAGAGAGATGTTAGAAATAGAAGTTAGCTTAAAGAGATAGAAAGAGAAAACGACAGAGGATTAAAAAAAACAGAAAAAGATATGGAAAGACGGATATAGAATTAAAGAGACCAATTGAGATTGGAAGAGTCTTAAAAGAGAGAGACGCAGGAACGGTAAAAAAAAGAGACAAAGATGCTTTAAGAGAGTTGGTTAGTTGTTTTTGTTTTACGGCATATCAACCCTTTTAAGGTTATTTAATGCCGAATCCAAAAATTTTAAAGAAATATTTTTAATAGAATATATTTGTTGTTTTCACGTCGGTTTCTATTTAACCCATAGTTGGGACCCTAACAGGTACTACCACTCCAGGTCAGAGTGGACCTGGGAGCAATGGTAATTAAAGGGTGGCCCCACACTCCCCAAAGCCCGCACACTGGGGCCTCATCATCGGATATAGTTTAAGGTCATATCCAGGACCGTTCCAGTCATTTTGAAAAAAAAAAATATTTATATTTCAAAATTTTTTATATCTTAAAATATTTATTCATGGTATTTATTTATTTATTTATCTTTCAAACTAGTTACTGCTTATCAAGTCCGGAGGGCCACTCGAGGATAAGGATTAATGAGTGTACAGTAATAATTGGGAAAATATCGTAGTATCGTTTGTAATGGAACTTTGGTAAATTTGATTACTTTAGGGGAACGGCTCGTAAAGAACTTGTTTACGTTGGACTTGAAGACGACCACATTGACGACCAAAAGACGTATAAATTACACAAATAGTCCATCCACATCTTCTTTTGACGGCATATCAACCCTTTTTGGGATGTGTAACGGTGAATCATAAAATTTTGGAACAAAAAAAAAAATCTCTGACTTGTAATTTTTTATATCTTTAAATTTTTATTTATTGCTTTAATTTCGGTTGTTGGTTGGACGGCATATCGTCCCGTTTTGGGGTTGTATAGCGCCAAAGTTAGTAATTTTGTAGACAAAAATTATTCTTCAAGTTCGGTATTTTAAAATAAAAATCTTTGATAGTTGTACGGCATATCAACACTTTTGAGTTGTGAAATGTTTAATCCAGTAAAATTTGAAAAGAAAATGTTTATATTTTAATTTCTTAACTAAGAATATTAATTACACAAAAATACGGTCGTCCATTTTGGATACGTTACTTCGTTTAACGGCATATCAATCCTTTTTTGTGGTGGTGTAATATTGACCCAGTAAAATTTGAAAAGAAAATGTTTATATTTTAATTTCTTATCTAAGAATATTAATTACACAAAAATACGGTCGTCCATTTTGAACACGTTGCTCCGTTTTACGGCATATGAATCCTTTTTTGTGGTGGTGTAATATTGAACCAGTAAAATTTGAAAAGAAAATGTTTATATTTTAATTTCTTATCTAAGAATATTAATTACGCAAAAATATGGTCGTCCATTTTGGATACGTTACTTTGTTTTACGGCATATCAATCCTTTGTTATGGTGGTTTAATATTGACCCAGTCAAATTTGAAAAGAAAATGTTTATATTTTAATTTCTTATCTAAGAATATTAATTACACAAAAATACGGTCGTCCATTTTGGATACGTTACTTCGTTTAACGGCATATCAATCCTTTTTTGTGGTGGTGTAATATTGAACCAGTAAAATTTGAAAAGAAAATGTTTATATTTTAATTTCTTATCTAAGAATATTAATTACACAAAAATACGGTCGTCCATTTTGGATACGTTACTTCGTTTAACGGCATATCAATCCTTTTTTGTGGTGGTGTAATATTGACCCAGTAAAATTTGAAAAGAAAATGTTTATATTTTAATTTCTTATCTAAGAATATTAATTACACAAAAATACGGTCGTCCATTTTGGATACGTTACTTTGTTTTACGGCATATCAATCCTTTGTTATGATGGTGTAATATTGACTCAGTAAAATTTTAAAAGAATATGTTTATATTTTAATTTCTTATCTAAGAATATTAATTACACAAAAATACGGTCGTCCATTTTGGATACGTTACTTCGTTTAACGGCATATCAATCCTTTGTTATGGCGGTGTAATATTGACCCAGTAAAATTTGAAAAGAAAATGTTTATATTTTAATTTCTTATCTAAGAATATTAATTACGCAAAAATATGGTCGTCCATTTTGGATACGTTACTTTGTTTTACGGCATATCAATCCTTTGTTATGGTGGTGTAATATTGACCCAGTAAAATTTGAAAAGAAAATGTTTATATTTTAATTTCTTATCTAAGAATATTAATTACACAAAAATACGGTCGTCAATTTTGGATACGTTACTTCGTTTTACGGCATATCAATCCTTTGTTATGGTGGTGTAATATTGACCCAGTAAAATTTGAAAAGAAAATGTTTATATTTTAATTTCTTATCTAAGAATATTAATTACACAAAAATACGGTCGTCCATTTTGGATACGTTACTTCGTTTAACGGCATATCAATCCTTTTTTGTGGTGGTGTAATATTGAACCAGTAAAATTTGAAAAGAAAATGTTTATATTTTAATTTCTTATCTAAGAATATTAATTACACAAAAATACGGTCGTCCATTTTGGATACGTTACTTCGTTTAACGGCATATCAATCCTTTTTTGTGGTGGTGTAATATTGAACCAGTAAAAATTGAAAAGAAAATGTTTATATTTTAATTTCTTATCTAAGAATATTAATTACACAAAAATACGGTCGTCCATTTTGGATACGTTACTTCGTTTTACGGCATATCAATCCCTTTTTTGTGGTGGTGTAATGTTGACCCAGTAAAATTTTAAAAGAAAATGTTTATATTTTAATTTCTCATCTAAGAATATTAATTACACAAAAATACGGTCGTCCATTTTGGATACGTTACTTCGTTTAACGGCATATCAATCCTTTTTTGTGGTGGTGTAATATTGACCCAGTAAAATTTGAAAAGAAAATGTTTATATTTTAATTTCTTATCTAAGAATATTAATTACACAAAAATACGGACGTCCATTTTGGATACGTTACTTCGTTTAACGGCATATCAATCCTTTGTTATGGTGGTGTAATATTGACCCAGTAAAATTTGAAAAGAAAATATTTATATTTTAATTTCTCATCTAAGAATATTAATAACACAAAAATACGGTCGTCCATTTTGGATACGTTACTTCGTTTAACGGCATATCAATCCTTTTTTGTGGTGGTGTAATATTGAACCAGTAAAAATTGAAAAGAAAATGTTTATATTTTAATTTCTTATCTAAGAATATTAATTACACAAAAATACGGTCGTCCATTTTGGATACGTTACTTCGTTTTACGGCATATCAATCCCTTTTTTGTGGTGGTGTAATGTTGACCCAGTAAAATTTGAAAAGAAAATGTTTATATTTTAATTTCTCATCTAAGAATATTAATTACACAAAAATACGGTCGTCCATTTTGGATACGTTACTTTGTTTTACGGCATATCAATCCTTTGTTATGGTGGTGTAATATTGACCCAGTAAAATTTGAAAAGAAAATATTTATATTTTAATTTCTTATCTAAGAATATTAATTACACAAAAATACGGTCGTCCATTTTGGATACGTTACTTCGTTTTACGGCATATCAATCCTTTGTTATGGTGGTGTGATATTGACCCAGTAAAATTTGAAAAGAAAATATTTATATTTTAATTTCTTATCTAAGAATATTAATTACACAAAAATACGGTCGTCCATTTTGGATACGTTACTTCGTTTAACGGCATATCAATCCTTTTTTGTGGTGGTGTAATATTGAACCAGTAAAATTTGAAAAGAAAATGTTTATATTTTAATTTCTTATCTAAGAATATTAATTACACAAAAATACGGACGTCCATTTTGGATACGTTACTTCGTTTAACGGCATATCAATCCTTTGTTATGGTGGTGTAATATTGACCCAGTAAAATTTTAAAAGAAAATATTTATATTTTAATTTCTCATCTAAGAATATTAATAACACAAAAATACGGTCGTCCATTTTGGATACGTTACTTCGTTTAACGGCATATCAATCCTTTTTTGTGGTGGTGTAATATTGACCCAGTAAAATTTGAAAAGAAAATGTTTATATTTTAATTTCTTATCTAAGAATATTAATTACACAAAAATACGGACGTCCATTTTGGATACGTTACTTCGTTTAACGGCATATCAATCCTTTGTTATGGTGGTGTAATATTGACCCAGTAAAATTTGAAAAGAAAATATTTATATTTTAATTTCTCATCTAAGAATATTAATAACACAAAAATACGGTCGTCCATTTTGGATACGTTACTTCGTTTAACGGCATATCAATCCTTTTTTGTGGTGGTGTAATATTGAACCAGTAAAAATTGAAAAGAAAATGTTTATATTTTAATTTCTTATCTAAGAATATTAATTACACAAAAATACGGTCGTCCATTTTGGATACGTTACTTCGTTTTACGGCATATCAATCCCTTTTTTGTGGTGGTGTAATGTTGACCCAGTAAAATTTTAAAAGAAAATGTTTATATTTTAATTTCTCATCTAAGAATATTAATTACACAAAAATACGGTCGTCCATTTTGGATACGTTACTTTGTTTTACGGCATATCAATCCTTTGTTATGGTGGTGTAATATTGACCCAGTAAAATTTGAAAAGAAAATATTTATATTTTAATTTCTTATCTAAGAATATTAATTACACAAAAATACGGTCGTCCATTTTGGATACGTTACTTCGTTTTACGGCATATCAATCCTTTGTTATGGTGGTGTGATATTGACCCAGTAAAATTTGAAAAGAAAATATTTATATTTTAATTTCTTATCTAAGAATATTAATTACACAAAAATACGGTCGTCCATTTTGGATACGTTACTTCGTTTAACGGCATATCAATCCTTTTTTGTGGTGGTGTAATATTGAACCAGTAAAATTTGAAAAGAAAATGTTTATATTTTAATTTCTTATCTAAGAATATTAATTACGCAAAAATATGGTCGTCCATTTTGGATACGTTACTTCGTTTAACGGCATATCAATCCTTTTTTGTGGTGGTGTAATATTGACCCAGTAAAATTTGAAAAGAAAATGTTTATATTTTAATTTCTTATCTAAGAATATTAATTACACAAAAATACGGTCGTCCATTTTGGATACGTTACTTCGTTTAACGGCATATCAATCCTTTTTTGTGGTGGTGTAATATTGACCCAGTAAAATTTGAAAAGAAAATGTTTATATTTTAATTTCTTATCTAAGAATATTAATTACACAAAAATACGGTCGTCCATTTTGGATACGTTACTTCGTTTTACGGCATATCAATCCTTTTTTGTGGTGGTGTAATGTTGACCCAGTAAAATTTTAAAAGAAAATGTTTATATTTTAATTTCTCATCTAAGAATATTAATTACACAAAAATACGGTCGTCCATTTTGGATACGTTACTTCGTTTAACGGCATATCAACCCTTTTTTGTGGTGGTGTAATATTGAACCAGTAAAATTTGAAAAGAAAATGTTTATATTTTAATTTCTTATCTAAGAATATTAATTACACAAAAATACGGTCGTCCATTTTGGATACGTTACTTCGTTTAACGGCATATCAACCCTTTTTTGTGGTGGTGTAATATTGACCCAGTAAAATTTGAAAAGAAAATGTTTATATTTTAATTTCTTATCTAAGAATATTAATTACACAAAAATACGGTCGTCCATTTTGGATACGTTACTTCGTTTAACGGCATATCAATCCTTTGTTATGGTGGTGTAATATTGACCCAGTAAAATTTGAAAAGAAAATGTTTATATTTTAATTTCTTATCTAAGAATATTAATTACACAAAAATACGGTCGTCCATTTTGGATACGTTACTTCGTTTTACGGCATATCAATCCTTTTTTTGTGGTGGTGTAATATTGAACCAGTAAAATTTGAAAAGAAAATGTTTATATTTTAATTTCTTATCTAAGAATATTAATCACACAAAAATACGGTCGTCCATTTTGGATACGTTACTTTTTTTAACGGCATATCAATCCTTTTTTGTGGTGGTGTAATATTGAACCAGTAAAAATTGAAAAGAAAATGTTTATATTTTAATTTCTTATCTAAGAATATTAATTACACAAAAATACGGTCGTCCATTTTGGATACGTTACTTCGTTTTACGGCATATCAATCCTTTTTTGTGGTGGTGTAATATTGAACCAGTAAAATTTGAAAAGAAAATGTTTATATTTTAATTTCTTATCTAAGAATATTAATTACACAAAAATACGGTCGTCCATTTTGGATACGTTACTTCGTTTAACGGCATATCAATCCTTTTTTGTGGTGGTGTAATATTGAACCAGTAAAAATTGAAAAGAAAATGTTTATATTTTAATTTCTTATCTAAGAATATTAATTACACAAAAATACGGTCGTCCATTTTGGATACGTTACTTCGTTTTACGGCATATCAATCCTTTTTTGTGGTTGTGTAATATTGACCCAGTAAAATTTGAAAAGAAAATGTTTATATTTTAATTTCTTATCTAAGAATATTAATTACACAAAAATACGGTCGTCCATTTTGGATACGTTACTTCGTTTTACGGCATATCAATCCTTTTTTGTGGTGGTGTAATATTGACCCAGTAAAATTTGAAAAGAAAATGTTTATATTTTAATTTCTTATCTAAGAATATTAATTACACAAAAATACGGTCGTCCATTTTGGATACGTTACTTCGTTTAACGGCATATTAATCCTTTGTTATGGTGGTGTAATATTGACCCAGTAAAATTTGAAAAGAAAATGTTTATATTTTAATTTCTTATCTAAGAATATTAATTACACAAAAATACGGTCGTCCATTTTGGATACGTTACTTTGTTTTACGGCATATCAATCCTTTGTTATGGTGGTGTAATATTGACCCAGTAAAATTTGAAAAGAAAATGTTTATATTTTAATTTCTTATCTAAGAATATTAATTACACAAAAATACGGTCGTCCATTTTGGATACGTTACTTCGTTTAACGGCATATCAATCATTTTTTGTGGTTGTGTAATATTGACCCAGTAAAATTTGAAAAGAAAATGTTTATATTTTAATTTCTTATCTAAGAATATTAATTACACAAAAATACGGTCGTCCATTTTGGATACGTTACTTTGTTTTACGGCATATCAATCCTTTGTTATGGTGGTGTAATATTGACCCAGTAAAATTTGAAAAGAAAATGTTTATATTTTAATTTCTTATCTAAGAATATTAATTACACAAAAATACGGTCGTCCATTTTGGATACGTTACTTTGTTTTACGGCATATCAATCCTTTGTTATGGTGGTGTAATATTGACCCAGTAAAATTTGAAAAGAAAATGTTTATATTTTAATTTCTTATCTAAGAATATTAATTACACAAAAATACGGTCGTCCATTTTGGATACGGTACTTCGTTTAACGGCATATCAATCCTTTTTTGTGGTGGTGTAATATTGAACCAGTAAAATTTGAAAAGAAAATGTTTATATTTTAATTTCTTATCTAAGAATATTAATTACACAAAAATACGGTTGTCCATTTTGGATACGTTACTTCGTTTTACGGCATATCAATCCTTTTTTGTGGTGGTGTAATATTGACCCAGTAAAATTTGAAAAGAAAATGTTTATATTTTAATTTCTCATCTAAGAATATTAATTACACAAAAATACGGTCGTCCATTTTGGATACGTTACTTCGTTTAACGGCATATCAATCCTTTGTTATGGTGGTGTAATATTGACCCAGTAAAATTTGAAAAGAAAATATTTATATTTTAATTTCTTATCTAAGAATATTAATTACACAAAAATACGGTCGTCCATTTTGGATACGTTACTTCGTTTAACGGCATATCAATCCTTTTTTGTGGTGGTGTAATATTGACCCAGTAAAATTTGAAAAGAAAATGTTTATATTTTAATTTCTCATCTAAGAATATTAATTACACAAAAATACGGTCGTCAATTTTGGATACGTTACTTCGTTTTACGGCATATCAATCCTTTGTTATGGTGGTGTAATATTGACCCAGTAAAATTTGAAAAGAAAATGTTTATATTTTAATTTCTTATCTAAGAATATTAATAACACAAAAATACGGTCGTCCATTTTGGATACGTTACTTCGTTTAACGGCATATCAATCTTTTTTGTGGTGGTGTAATATTGACCCAGTAAAATTTGAAAAGAAAATGTTTATATTTTAATTTCTTATCTAAGAATAGTAATTACACAAAAATACGGTCGTCCATTTTGGATACGTTACTTCGTTTTACGGCATATCAATCCTTTTTTGTGGTGGTGTAATATTGAACCAGTAAAATTTGAAAAGAAAATGTTTATATTTTAATTTCTTATCTAAGAATATTAATTACACAAAAATACGGTCGTCCATTTTGGATACGTTATTTCGTTTTACGGCATATCAATCCTTTTTTGTGGTGGTGTAATATTGAACCAGTAAAATTTGAAAAGAAAATATTTATATTTTAATTTCTTATCTAAGAATATTAATTACGCAAAAGTATGGTCGTCCATTTTGGATACGTTACTTCGTTTTACGGCATATTAATCCTTGTTTGTGGTGGTGTAATATTGAACCAGTAAAAATTGAAAAGAAAATGTTTATATTTTAATTTCTTATCTAAGAATAGTAATTACACAAAAATACGGTCGTCCATTTTGGATACGTTACTTCGTTTAACGGCATATTAATCCTTTGTTATGGTGGTGTAATATTGACCCAGTAAAATTTGAAAAGAAAATGTTTATATTTTAATTTCTTATCTAAGAATATTAATTACACAAAAATACGGTCGTCCATTTTGGATACGTTACTTTGTTTTACGGCATATCAATCCTTTGTTATGGTGGTGTAATATTGACCCAGTAAAATTTGAAAAGAAAATGTTTATATTTTAATTTCTTATCTAAGAATATTAATTACACAAAAATACGGTCGTCCATTTTGGATACGTTACTTCGTTTTACGGCATATCAATCCTTTGTTATGGTGGTGTAATATTGACCCAGTAAAATTTGAAAAGAAAATGTTTATATTTTAATTTCTTATCTAAGAATATTAATTACACAAAAATACGGTCGTCCATTTTGGATACGTTACTTCGTTTAACGGCATATTAATCCTTTGTTATGGTGGTGTAATATTGACCCAGTAAAATTTGAAAAGAAAATGTTTATATTTTAATTTCTTATCTAAGAATATTAATTACACAAAAATACGGTCGTCCATTTTGGATACGTTACTTTATTTTACGGCATATCAATCCTTTGTTATGGTGGTGTAATATTGACCCAGTAAAATTTGAAAAGAAAATGTTTATATTTTAATTTCTTATCTAAGAATATTAATTACACAAAAATACGGTCGTCCATTTTGGATACGTTACTTTGTTTTACGGCATATCAATCCTTTGTTATGGTGGTGTAATATTGACCCAGTAAAATTTGAAAAGAAAATGTTTATATTTTAATTTCTTATCTAAGAATATTAATTACACAAAAATACGGTCGTCCATTTTGGATACGTTACTTCGTTTTACGGCATATCAATCCTTTTTTGTGGTGGTGTAATATTGACCCAGTAAAATTTGAAAAGAAAATATTTATATTTTAATTTCTTATCTAAGAATATTAATTACACAAAAATACGGTCGTCCATTTTGGATACGTTACTTCGTTTTACGGCATATCAATCCTTTTTTGTGGTGGTGTAATATTGACCCAGTAAAATTTGAAAAGAAAATGTTTATATTTTAATTTCTTATCTAAGAATATTAATTACGCAAAAATATGGTCGTCCATTTTGGATACGTTACTTTGTTTTATGGCATATCAATTCTTTGTTATGGTGGTGTAATATTGAACCAGTAAAATTTTAAAAGAAAATGTTTATATTTTAATTTCTTATCTAAGAATATTAATAAGGCAAAAATATGGTCGTCCATTTTGGATACGTTACTTCGTTTTACGGCATATCAATCCTTTTTTGTGGTGGTGTAATATTGACCCAGTAAAATTTGAAAAGAAAATGTTTATATTTTAATTTCTTATCAAAGAATATTAATTACGCAAAAATATGGTCGTCCATTTTGGATACGTTACTTTGTTTTACGGCATATCAATCCTTTGTTATGGTGGTGTAATATTGACCCAGTAAAATTTGAAAAGAAAATGTTTATATTTTAATTTCTTATCTAAGAATATTAATTACACAAAAATACGGTCGTCCATTTTGGATACGTTACTTCGTTTAACGGCATATCAATCCTTTGTTATGGTGGTGTAATATTGAACCAGTAAAATTTGAAAAGAAAATATTTATATTTTAATTTCTTATCTAAGAATATTAATTACACAAAAATACGGTCGTCCATTTTGAACACGTTGCTCCGTTTTACGGCATTAATATTGACCCAGTAAAATTTGAAAAGAAAATGTTTATATTTTAATTTCTTATCTAAGAATATTAATTACACAAAAATACGGTCGTCCATTTTGGATACGTTACTTTGTTTTACGGCATATCAATCCTTTGTTATGGTGGTGTAATATTGACCCAGTAAAATTTGAAAAGAAAATGTTTATATTTTAATTTCTTATCTAAGAATAGTAATTACACAAAAATACGGTCGTCCATTTTGGATACGTTACTTCGTTTTACGGCATATCAATCCTTTTTTGTGGTTGTGTAATATTGACTCAGTAAAATTTGAAAAGAAAATATTTATATTTTAATTTCTTATCTAAGAATATTAATTACGCAAAAATATGGTCGTCCATTTTGGATACGTTACTTTGTTTTACGGCATATCAATCCTTTGTTATGGTGGTGTAATATTGACCCAGTAAAATTTTAAAAGAAAATGTTTATATTTTAATTTCTTATCTAAGAATATTAATTACACAAAAATACGGTCGTCCATTTTGGATACGTTACTTTGTTTTACGGCATATCAATCCTTTGTTATGGTGGTGTAATATTGACCCAGTAAAATTTGAAAAGAAAATGTTTATATTTTAATTTCTTATCTAAGAATATTAATTACACAAAAATACGGTCGTCCATTTTGGATACGTTACTTCGTTTTACGGCATATCAATCCTTTTTTGTGGTGGTGTAATATTGACCCAGTAAAATTTGAAAAGAAAATGTTTATATTTTAATTTCTTATCAAAGAATATTAATTACGCAAAAATATGGTCGTCCATTTTGGATACGTTACTTTGTTTTACGGCATATCAATCCTTTGTTATGGTGGTGTAATATTGACCCAGTAAAATTTGAAAAGAAAATGTTTATATTTTAATTTCTTATCTAAGAATATTAATTACGCAAAAATATGGTCGTCCATTTTGGATACGTTACTTCGTTTAACGGCATATCAATCCTTTTTTGTGGTGGTGTAATATTGAACCAGTAAAATTTTAAAAGAAAATATTTATATTTTAATTTCTCATCTAAGAATATTAATTACACAAAAATACGGTCGTCCATTTTGGATACGTTACTTCGTTTAACGGCATATCAACCCTTTTTTGTGGTGGTGTAATATTGACCCAGTAAAATTTGAAAAGAAAATATTTATATTTTAATTTCTTATCTAAGAATATTAATTACGCAAAAATATGGTCGTCCATTTTGGATACGTTACTTTGTTTTACGGCATATCAATCCTTTGTTATGGTGGTGTAATATTGACCCAGTAAAATTTGAAAAGAAAATGTTTATATTTTAATTTCTTATCTAAGAATATTAATTACACAAAAATACGGTCGTCCATTTTGGATACGTTACTTCGTTTAACGGCATATCAATCCTTTGTTATGGTGGTGTAATATTGACCCAGTAAAATTTGAAAAGAAAATGTTTATATTTTAATTTCTCATCTAAAAATATTAATTACGCAAAAATATGGTCGTCCATTTTGGATACGTTACTTTGTTTTACGGCATATCAATCCTTTGTTATGGTGGTTTAATATTGACCCAGTAAAATTTGAAAAGAAAATATTTATATTTTAATTTCTTATCTAAGAATATTAATTACACAAAAATACGGTCGTCCATTTTGGATACGTTACTTCGTTTAACGGCATATCAAGCCTTTTTTTGTGGTGGTGTAATATTGAACCAGTAAAATTTGAAAAGAAAATGTTTATATTTTAATTTCTTATCTAAAAATATTAATTACACAAAAATACGGTCGTCCATTTTGAACACGTTGCTCCGTTTTACGGCATATCAATCCTTTGTTATGGTGGTGTAATATTGACCCAGTAAAATTTGAAAAGAAAATATTTATATTTTAATTTCTTATCTAAGAATATTAATTACACAAAAATACGGTCGTCCATTTTGGATACGTTACTTCGTTTAACGGCATATCAATCCTTTTTTGTGGTGGTGTAATATTGACCCAGTAAAATTTTAAAGGAAAATGTTTATATTTTAATTTCTTATCTAAGAATATTAATTACACAAAAATACGGACGTCCATTTTGGATACGTTACTTCGTTTAACGGCATATCAATCCTTTGTTGTGGTGGTGTAATATTGACCCAGTAAAATTTGAAAAGAAAATATTTATATTTTAATTTCTTATCTAAGAATATTAATTACACAAAAATACGGTCGTCCATTTTGAACACGTTGCTCCGTTTTACGGCATATCAATCCTTTGTTATGGTGGTGTAATATTGACCCAGTAAAATTTGAAAAGAAAATGTTTATATTTTAATTTCTTATCTAAGAATATTAATTACACAAAAATACGGTCGTCCATTTTGGATACGTTACTTCGTTTTACGGCATATCAATCCTTTTTTGTGGTGGTGTAATATTGAACCAGTAAAATTTTAAAAGAAAATGTTTATATTTTAATTTCTTATCTAAGAATATTAATTACGCAAAAATATGGTCGTCCATTTTGGATACGTTACTTTGTTTTACGGCATATCAATCCTTTTTTGTGGTGGTGTAATATTGACCCAGTAAAATTTGAAAAGAAAATGTTTATATTTTAATTTCTTATCTAAGAATATTAATTACACGAAAATACGGTCGTCCATTTTGGATACGTTACTTCGTTTAACGGCATATCAATCCTTTGTTATGGTGGTGTAATATTGACCCAGTAAAATTTGAAAAGAAAATATTTATATTTTAATTTCTTATCTAAGAATATTAATTACACAAAAATACGGTCGTCCATTTTGGATACGTTACTTCGTTTAACGGCATATCAATCCTTTTTTGTGGTGGTGTAATATTGACCCAGTAAAATTTTAAAAGAAAATGTTTATATTTTAATTTCTTATCTAAAAATATTAATTACACAAAAATACGGTCGTCCATTTTGGATACGTTACTTCGTGTAACGGCATATCAATCCTTTTTTGTGGTGGTGTAATATTGACCCAGTAAAATTTGAAAAGAAAATGTTTATATTTTAATTTCTTATCCAAGAATATTAATTACACAAAAATACGGTCGTCCATTTTGGATACGTTACTTCGTTTTACGGCATATCAATCATTTGTTATGGTGGTGTAATATTGACCCAGTAAAATTTGAAAAGAAAATATTTATATTTTAATTTCTTATCTAAGAATATTAATTACACAAAAATACGGTCGTCCATTTTGGATACGTTACTTCGTTTAACGGCATATCAATCCTTTTTTGTGGTGGTGTAATATTGAACCAGTAAAATTTGAAAAGAAAATGTTTATATTTTAATTTCTTATCTAAGAATATTAATTACGCAAAAATACGGTCGTCCATTTTGGATACGTTACTTCGTTTAACGGCATATCAATCCTTTGTTATGGTGGTGTAATATTGACCCAGTAAAATTTGAAAAGAAAATGTTTATATTTTAATTTCTTATCTAAGAATATTAATTACGCAAAAATACGGTCGTCCATTTTGGATACGTTACTTCGTTTAACGGCATATCAATCTTTTTTGTGGTGGTGTAATATTGACCCAGTAAAATTTGAAAAGAAAATGTTTATATTTTAATTTCTCATCTAAGAATATTAATTACACAAAAATACGGTCGTCCATTTTGGATACGTTACTTCGTTTAACGGCATATCGACCCTTTTTTGTGGTGGTGTAATATTGAACCAGTAAAATTTGAAAAGAAAATGTTTATATTTAAGTTCTTATCTAAGAATATTAATTACACAAAAATACGGTCGTCCATTTTGGATACGTTACTTCGTTTTACGGCATATCAATCCTTTTTTGTGGTGGTGTAATATTGACCCAGTAAAATTTGAAAAGAAAATATTTATATTTTAATTTCTTATCTAAGAATATTAATTACACAAAAATACGGTCGTCCATTTTGGATACGTTACTTCGTTTTACGGCATATCAATCCTTTGTTATGGTGGTGTAATATTGACCCAGTAAAATTTGAAAAGAAAATATTTATATTTTAATTTCTTATCTAAGAATATTAATTACACAAAAATACGGTCGTCCATTTTGGATACGGTACTTCGTTTTACGGCATATCAATCCTTTTTTTTGTGGTGGTGTAATATTGAACCAGTAAAATTTGAAAAGAAAATGTTTATATTTTAATTTCTCATCTAAGAATATTAATTACACAAAAATACGGTCGTCCATTTTGGATACGTTACTTCGTTTTACGGCATATCAATCCTTTTTTGTGGTGGTGTAATATTGAACCAGTAAAATTTGAAAAGAAAATATTTATATTTTAATTTCTCATCTAAGAATATTAATTACACAAAAATACGGTCGTCCATTTTGGATACGTTACTTCGTTTTACGGCATATCAATCCTTTTTTGTGGTGGTGTAATATTGAACCAGTAAAATTTGAAAAGAAAATGTTTATATTTTAATTTCTTATCTAAGAATATTAATTACACAAAAATACGGACGTCCATTTTGGATACGTTACTTCGTTTAACGGCATATCAATCCTTTGTTATGGTGGTGTAATATTGACCCAGTAAAATTTGAAAAGAAAATATTTATATTTTCATTTCTTATCTAAGAATATTAATTACACAAAAATACGGTCGTCCATTTTGAACACGTTGCTCCGTTTTACGGCATATCAATCCTTTGTTATGGTGGTGTAATATTGACCCAGTAAAATTTGAAAAGAAAATATTTATATTTTAATTTCTTATCTAAGAATATTAATTACACAAAAATACGGTCGTCCATTTTGGATACGTTACTTCGTTTAACGGAATATCAATCCTTTTTTGTGGTGGTGTAATATTGACCAAGTAAAATTTGAAAAGAAAATATTTATATTTTAATTTCTTATCTAAGAATAGTAATTACACAAAAATACGGTCGTCCATTTTGGATACGTTACTTCGTTTAACGGCATATCAATCCTTTGTTATGGTGGTGTAATATTGACCCAGTAAAATTTGAAAAGAAAATATTTATATTTTAATTTCTTATCTAAGAATATTAATTACACAAAAATACGGTCGTCCATTTTGGATACGTTACTTCGTTTTACGGCATATCAATCCTTTTTTGTGGTGGTGTAATATTGACCCAGTAAAATTTGAAAAGAAAATGTTTATATTTTAATTTCTTATCTAAGAATATTAATTACACAAAAATACGGACGTCCATTTTGGATACGTTACTTCGTTTAACGGCATATCAATCCTTTGTTATGGTGGTGTAATATTGACCCAGTAAAATTTGAAAAGAAAATATTTATATTTTAATTTCTTATCTAAGAATATTAATTACACAAAAATACGGTCGTCCATTTTGGATACGTTACCTCGTTTAACGGCATATCAATCCTTTTTTGTGGTGGTGTAATATTGACCAAGTAAAATTTGAAAAGAAAATATTTATATTTTAATTTCTTATCTAAGAATATTAATTACACAAAAATACGGTCGTCCATTTTGGATACGTTACTTTGTTTTACGGCATATCAATCCTTTGTTATGGTGGTGTAATATTGACCCAGTAAAATTTGAAAAGAAAATGTTTATATTTTAATTTCTCATCTAAGAATATTAATTACACAAAAATACGGTCGTCCATTTTGGATACGTTACTTCGTTTAACGGCATATCAATCCTTTTTTGTGGTGGTGTAATATTGACCCAGTAAAATTTGAAAAGAAAATATTTATATTTTAATTTCTCATCTAAGAATATTAATTACACAAAAATACGGTCGTCCATTTTGGATACGTTACTTCGTTTTACGGCATATCAATCCTTTGTTATGGTGGTGTAATATTGACCCAGTAAAATTTGAAAAGAAAATGTTTATATTTTAATTTCTCATCTAAGAATATTAATTACACAAAAATACGGTCGTCCATTTTGGATACGTTACTTCGTTTAACGGCATATCAATCCTTTGTTATGGTGGTGTAATATTGACCCAGTAAAATTTGAAAAGAAAATGTTTATATTTTAATTTCTTATCTAAGAATATTAATTACACAAAAATACGGTCGTCCATTTTGGATACGTTACTTCGTTTAACGGCATATCAATCCTTTTTTGTGGTGGTGTAATATTGAACCAGTAAAATTTGAAAAGAAAATGTTTATATTTTAATTTCTTATCTAAGAATATTAATCACACAAAAATACGGTCGTCCATTTTGGATACGTTACTTCGTTTAACGGCATATCAATCCTTTTTTGTGGTGGTGTAATATTGAACCAGTAAAATTTGAAAAGAAAATGTTTATATTTTAATTTCTTATCTAAGAATATTAATTACACAAAAATACGGTCGTCCATTTTGGATACGTTACTTCGTTTTACGGCATATCAATCCTTTTTTGTGGTGGTGTAATATTGAACCAGTAAAATTTGAAAAGAAAATGTTTATATTTTAATTTCTTATCTAAGAATATTAATTACGCAAAAATATGGTCGTCCATTTTGGATACGTTACTTTGTTTTACGGCATATCAATCCTTTGTTATGGTGGTGTAATATTGACCCAGTAAAATTTGAAAAGAAAATGTTTATATTTTAATTTCTTATCTAAGAATATTAATTACACAAAAATACGGTCGTCAATTTTGGATACGTTACTTCGTTTAACGGCATATCAATCCTTTGTTATGGTGGTGTAATATTGAACCAGTAAAATTTGAAAAGAAAATATTTATATTTTAATTTCTCATCTAAGAATATTAATTACACAAAAATACGGTCGTCCATTTTGGATACGTTACTTCGTTTTACGGCATATCAATCCTTTTTTGTGGTGGTGTAATATTGACCCAGTAAAATTTTAAAAGAAAATATTTATATTTTAATTTCTTATCTAAGAATATTAATTACGCAAATATATGGTCGTTTGTATAGCGCAAAATTCTGTAATTTTTTAGACAAAAAGGTGCAAGTCTATAAATGGGCCACATCAAATCTTTTATACAATAAAAATATGAAAAAATCTTTATAATGTACGGTGCAAGTCTATAAATGATCCACAAGTACTCTTTTTTACTATAAAAATCTGAAAACAAATCTTTATAATGTACGTACTTGTCATTGCATGAAAATGTCATATTCCAAAAATCACGTAAATCGATCAAGTATTTTTTTTTATTTAAGAAAATCGGTGCAAGTCTATAAATGGTCCACAAGTAATCTTTTTTACTATAAAAATCTGAAAACAAATCTTTATAATGTGCGTACTTGTTACTGCATGAAAATGTCATATTCCAAAAATCACGTAAATCGATCAAGTAGTTTTTTTTTTTTATTTAAGAAAATCAAATATTATCGGACGATTCATCGAAGAAAAAGACACTCGCCATGTTGTTTGAGAGATAACGCAACTAACGACCCCTGATGGAAATATTGGTCAACAAGGGCAGTGCAATAGCATTATCAGAATTTTTGTAGGAATTTTTGACACCCTAACACGAAACTGCGAATAAAATATAAAAATCTCGTAATTTCTCTGTTAAAAGTGGGTTATTTATTTTCTTTATGGATTATACTTCCAAAATAAACTATTACAGTTGTTTTAAAAGTAATAGAAATATTTTTTTTTTTTTTTAAAAACAGTAATGAATTTTCCGAACTCAATATTTTTCAATTTTTAAACTTTAAAAATCTATCAAAATTTTTCTATTGATTCTATTTTTACGATATTTTCAGGGTCAATGTGAAATTTTATGTTCTTTCCAATAAACCGAATATAATATTTTAGACAAACGTGTTTTTTTTTTTAATTCACGCCCCCCCCCATTTGTGTAAGTGTCACCCATTTTCAAGTTTCTCTTAAAAAGTAAATAATTAATTCATGTTGAATAGTTTTATATATCACAAATTGAAGAGAAAAGGTCAATAAATAATATATTCAAATTTAAAACAAAAAAAAACATCCGTTTTTTTTAGAAATTTACCTGTAAAGTCCGAAGTTTAAAACCTTTTTTAAAAAAAAACATTGTTTTTTTTTGTTTTTTTTAATAAAACGTTGGTCCTTGCTCCTTTAATTGAAAAAAAATTAGGGCTTGAATTACATTTTCCGAGGAGTTATAAGCTTGGAAAGACAGGGGGTCGAATAATTCACGCCTCTCATTTTGAAATGTCTATTAAAAAGTAAATAATTAATTATGTCGGGGAGTTTTATATATCACAAATTGAAGAGAAAAGGTCAATAAATAATATATTCAAATTTAAAACAAAAAAAAATCGCTTTTTTAGAAATTTACCTGTAAAGTCCGAAGTTTAAAACCTTTTTTAAAAAAAAAAACATTGTTTTTTTTTTGTTTTTTTTTTAATAAAACCTTGGTCCTTGCTCCTTTAATTGAAAACAAAAATAGGGCTTGAATTACATTTTTCGAGGAGTTATAAGCTTGGAAAGACAGGGGGTCGAATAATTCACGCCTCTCATTTTGAAATGTCTATTAAAAGGTAAATAATTAATTATGTCGGGGAGTTTTATATATCACAAATTTAAGAGAAAAGGTCAATAAATAATATATTCAAATTTAAAACAAAAAAAAATCGCTTTTTTAGAAATTTACCTGTAAAGTCCGAAGTTTAAAACCTTTTTTTTTAAAAAAAAACACATTGTTTTTTTTTGTTTTTTTTTTAATAAAACCTTGGTCCTTGCTCCTTTAATTGAAAAAAAAAATTAGGGCTTGAATTACATTTTCCGAGGAGTTATAAGCTTGGAAAGGCAGGGGGTCGAATAATTCACGCCTCTCATTTTGAAATGTCTATTAAAAAGTAAATAATTAATTATGTCGGGGAGTTTTATATATCACAAATTGAAGAGAAAAGGTCAATAAATAATATATTCAAATTTAAAACAAAAAAAAACATCCGTTTTTTTAGAAATTTACCTGTAAAGTCCGAAGTTTAAAACCTTTTTAAAAAAAAAAAAACACAGTTTTTTTTTTGTTTTTTTAATAAAACCTTGGTCCTTGCTCCTTTAATTGAAAAAAAAAATTAGGGCTTGAATTACATTTTTCGATGAGTTATAAGCTTGGAAAGATGGGGTGGAATTATTCACTATTTTCACGAAATTTCTGACACCGCTAGCAGTGCAAACAACATGGCGAGTTCGATGAATCGTCCGATAATATTTGATTTTCTTAAATAAAAAAAAAACTACTTGATCGATTTACGTGATTTTTGGAATATGACATTTTCATGCAATGACAAGTACGTACATTATATAGATTTTTTTCAGATTTTTATTGTATAAAAGATTACTTGTGGCCCATTTATAGACTTGCACCGACAAAAATGATTCTTTCTTTAAGTTCGGTATTTAAAAAAAAAAATTATTTCAGAGTTGGGATCTTAACAGGTACTACCACGCCGGGTCAGAGTGGACCTGGGAGCAATGGCAATAAAGCTGTTCTTAGTATGGCAGATGTTATCCTACCATTGAAATTTTTTTTTTTAAGCGTGTGTTTGTGTGTGTGTCACTGTTTTCTGTTAGATGCCGTAATATACTGTAATATTTATTTTCCGAAAGAAACACGCAGCGATCGAAAAATCTGGGAAAAAATAGCGCGTGAACATCAGGCAAATTAAATACACACACGACCCCCGTTCGTAACTCGTAGATATTATCATTTAGACAGCATATATTAAAGATAGCCCCGACCCCCATTCTTAATTCATATATATTATGATTTAGGCAGCATATAAAAAGTTTAAAGAAGGAGTGACCCGACCAAGAAGCTGCAGGAAAATAGCCTTTTCCGGACATACACAAAAAAGCGAACATACATACACACACACACATTTTCGCTTTTATATTTATAGATTAGCGGGGGTACCCGGCGTTGCCCGGGTCTCTGGAGCTGTGTGTGGAAACTCCGGGGGGGGGGCTTAAAAAAAATGTTTTGGTAGATAAGTATGAGGATCGAACTCGAACCCTTGAGGCAAAGTTGTAAATTAAAGTGTGAAAAAAAAAAACGTGCGACGTTAACCATTGCGCCACCGTGAGATGCTAACGGAAACACGTTTGAATTTATTTAATTACTTGGATTTGGCAGGTGCCCGTTTTAATGAGTTAATGAGATCAAGTTTGACTGCGGGATAGTATTTCATTTACTGCGGGAACGCTTCCCAAGATGTTATAGGAAAAAGACTAACCCACATGCGGCGAGCGACAAATATTGAATATTTATCTTCCCGAAATCGAGCAAATTAAATAGACAGGCGAGCTTCGTTGTTAACTGTGAGATATTATGATTTATCTGTGATATAAAAAGTTTTTAGAAGTTGTTAGGCGACCGCTTCTGTGAAAAAAGCCTTTCTTGGGCATACACAAAAAGCGAACATACATTTTCGCTTTTATATATATACTAGCGGGGGGACCCGGCGATGCCCGGGTGTCTTAAGGTAAATCAAAACTCCGGGGGGGGGGGTTAAATAATAAAAAAAAAATTTTTTGGTTGGTGAGTATGAGAATCCAACCCGTAGCCTTCAGTTGGAAATTAATGTGTGAAAAAAAAAAAGTGCGATGTTACCATTGGGCCACCGCGACATACAGTGTAGACGTGTTTGAATTTATTTATGTAACTATAAAAACAGGCGTGCGTGATAAAAGTTAACTTTGCTCCTTCCATTTGACCTAATTAAGAAGGTCAAATAGAAGTCACGCAGCGTCTTAGTTTGTTTATCGAAATTTGACTGTCTGATATACAAGATTGAGTTGGAAATTAATGTGTGAAAATAAAACTGTGCTACGTTAACCATTGAGCCACGGCGACAGACAACGTTAAGTAGGTTTTAATTTATTTATTTATTTAACTATAAAAGCAGGCGTGCGCAATAAAAGTTAACTCTGCTGCTCCCATTTGACCTAATTAATAAGGCCAAATAGAAGTCACGCAGCGTTTATATTTGTTTATCGAAATTTGACTTTCTTCCCCCAACAGATGTTGGGGAGGGGAAAGCAGCTCCCAGTTGTCCAGATTGAATCTGATATACAAGATTGATCAAAGCTGATTGCTTCTGGACGTTTTTCCCGGCGCAATGCCGCGAACACGTCCGTTTGAGGTTAGTTTCACTTTATTTATAGTAAAAAGCCCAATCAACACGCGAGAAGCCAAAATAGCAATAATTTTGTAAAAATCGACATAAATAAATCTATACGCTACGCGCTTTTCTAATTCCTACATATTATTATATAGGACCTATATAAACAGTTTTAAGCTATAGTAACGACCCCGGGAGTGCGTGCGAAAGAAGCCTTTTGAAGACATACACGAAATGGTCACACACATTTTGCCTTTTATATATATACTAGCGAGGGGTACCCGGCGATGTCCGGGTGTCTTGAGGTAAATAAAAACTCCGGGGGGTGGGGGGGGGGTAAATAAAAAAATGTTTTGGTAAGTAAGTATGAGAATCGAACCCGTACCCTTGAGTTGGAAATTAATGTGTGAAAAAAAAAAAAACGGGAGACGTTACCCATTAGGCCACCGCGACATACATACAACATACTCAAGTTTGAATTTATTTATTAAACTATAAAAACAGGCGTGCGCAATAAAAGTTAACTCTGCTGCTTCCATTTGACCTAATTAAGAAGGTCAAATAGAAGTCACGCAGTTGTTTACCCAAGTTTGACTGTGTTTGTTTTTTTCCCCCCAACAGATGTTGGGGAGGGGGGAACCAGTTCCCAATTGTCCAGATTGAATAACAATTGTCTGATGTACAACATTGATCAAAGCTGATTGCTTCTGGACATTTCCCGGCGCAATGCCGAGAACGTCGTTCGTTGTTAACTTCGAATTAGTTTCACTTTTTATACGAAAAAGCCTCATCGACATGCGAGAAGCCAAAATAGCAATAATTTTGGAAAAGTCGACGTAAATAAATCTAGATTCGACGCACTTTCCCAAATCGTACATATTATTATTTAGGACCCATATAAACAGTTGTAAGCGATCGTAACGACATCGGAACCGTGTGCGAGAAAAGCCTTTTGAAGGCATACACAAAATGGTCACACACATTTTGCCTCGGGGGGGGGGGGGGTACCCGGCGTTGCCCGGGTATTTGTAGGTGTGTGTATGAGGGGGGGGGGGTAATTAATAATCCGGCTTAAATATTATAAAAAAGACAATGTAAAAAAAAAAAATCCAAAACAAAAACGGAAAAAAATGGCATAAATAAACCTGTGTATGGGGAGGGGGTGTAAACTAAAGAATAAGCGAAGTAATAAAAAAAACGTTTGTCCGGAGGAGGGATTGAACCCGGAAGCTTTGACGCAGAGGTGGAAACCAATGCCAATACTTAACAGTCTTGACCGCGAGTGAGAGTAATTGATTAACGTGTTAAGTTAAAGCTTATAAAGCTAAAAGAGGTTTGATTGACAGGACGACGCTAAATGAGGTCATCGCGGGATCATTATTTTTAGTTTTCACTTTTCCCAGCTGATGGTGGGAAGAGGGGGAAAGCATAGCGAAAGCCGAGAACCCAACGTTTTTCACTGTATTTATACTAAAATGCAGGACAAACCGGGGACAAAGCGAAATAGCGCAAATCTCATAAAAGTCGACGTAATTAAATCTAGAGAGACCCGTGTTACCAAATCCTACATATTATGATATAGGACCCATATAAACAGTTGTAAGTGATAGTAATGAACTCGGGAGCGTGTGCGAGAAAAAGCCTTTTGAAGACATAAACGAAATGGTCACACACATTTTGCCTTCGGCTTGGGATATGTGTTAGTCTAGCGGCACTGATGAGTTGTGAAACAACGAAACAGGTCTGTATGTCGATGACTAAAAATATATTTTATAAAGCCCCCCTCTTGGGTAGAGCACTATCGTAAATTATCTTACTCGCTACTTAATTTAGCTGAAAAAATGCGAAGCTCGCAGTTTGTTTACAAACAAACGTTTGAGCCCTCTACGAGTGGCGGACGGATGTTTATTTAAATAGACATTCGGACAGATAAATTTCGGCCACCGATTCCATAGTCAGGGGGTAGAGCTGCCGACTGTCATCACGACGGTTCTAGGTTCGATCCTCGGCTTGGGATAGGTGTTAGTCTAGCGGCACTGATGAGTTGTGAAACAACGAAAAAGGTCTGTATGTCGATGACTAAAAATATATTTTATATATATATATATATATATATATAGATGTTCTAATATACTGTAATTTCTATTTTCTAGTTTTCAAGTACCAGTTCGGAAGACAGTTCAACTGACGAATCTGGACGCTTACGAAGGCCTCTACGCGGCTTCCGGATGGGAACGCTACGGGAGGACATGTTGTATTCTTCCTCCCTCTCCGATCCGGACTATACCTCGAGCAGCGAGCAGTCATGCGATACCGTAGTCTACATTGGCGCCAACGGTCACTCCCTGAGTGACCGGGAGCTCACCGACAACGAGGGTCCTCCCAGAAACCTGCCTCTCTTACCCCGAACAAATCCACGACTACCGCGTAGGACAAGCGGTTCAAGGTCCTCCGGCGACGAGGGATCGGCTTCAGATACGGGCAGGGCGTTTTCGCCTGCTGATAGTGGACGGATGTCGATCAGTAAGATGTATGGTCGCGAAGCTGTTGCTAGTTATTCAAACCGCACACCTGTAATGTCGCCGACGCTTCAGCATGATACAAATCGATTTAATCAATCTGCTCCAGGTACAGCGACTCTTTTGTGTATGTCTCCAGGCTATCAAGTTGCAAGGAGAGTAAATGCAAAGCAAAAGATGTCCTCTAAATCGAAAACTTTGTCAGATTGTGGCGGACGCTATCCGAATAATGAGGAAGGCCCTAATTTCATGGAGCAGTGGGTCGACGGACCAGCTGCGGCTATCTACCCGGATAAGAAAAACCCAGAACTATGGGTAGACGGACCACAGGCATTTATGGTTAAGATAAAACATGGTCCTCGGAAACATATGCGGTCCTCACGGCAGAGAAACGGGAACTACTCAGACGGCGATGTTCAGTCACAACGAACTCTCCCCATACAGCGGGATGAACAGGAAGGCGAGAAATGGGTTGATGGACCTGGTCGGGGAAACTTACGGATAGTTAGTAATTATTCTTACCCGTGTAAGCCAAACAACAGCATGTGCGGTAATAGGAAAACAGTTTCAGCAGCTGACGTCGGACAGCAGCCAGCTCGTCTGTCGGTAGATACAAGAGAACCGACAATGCAAATATCTATTCCTGCTTCTCCTCAAACGGCAACAGTGGGAACCCAGAGCGTAGTTAGTTTGTTTAGGCCTAACAAATGCGTCCAGGAAGACACAAGGCCTGAAAGCGAGACTAGTTTAGATTCGATAAACGCTCAGGCTTCCGAGTCGAGACCGACCAGCTTTCATAGCAACGAAAATAAAGCCGACTGTGCTGGTAAAAACTTCACTGCTGGAAAAAAAGAAGATGTTTATCTTGTCAAAGACTGGACTCTCTCTTTGAATTGCAATAAGATTAATTCAAATGTTGCAGACGCGTCAGACGAGAGTAACAACATCGGGAAATCTCACAGCATAGCTACAGACCTGGAATCGAGACCGAATTTAAACCAAGAAACCCACAGCACACAAAAACATCAAACTGGTCTTCTTCAACGAGCTGCATTAAACCCCCCACAAGAGGAGACGCCCACAAGTCAGACGCAGTCAGCAAGCAGAGTTACAGAGTGGCTAAAAACAGTTTTAACTGAAGAAGACATAAAGATATCCAACAGCGAACCAACACCCAGTATCGGATTAAACAGCCTCGCATTAACAGACGAAGTATCCCATCTCGGGTTGGAAATATTCGAAAAGGTGACCGGTAACCGGTCTGATTTAATTTGTTGCAACGACACTGTATCTGAGTTTGACAATCGGATGTTCGTTACCGATGAGGATGACGGACAACGTAAATGTGGCAGTTTCTACAGCAGTGCGGACACGAATAAAGACAGCAACCCCGAGACGGAATTTGCAAATCTGCTGATCTCGAACCGAGAGTCGATCTACGAGATAGAAGCCGACCAACAGCTTGAGCTACGGAGAAACGTTAATAGCGGACAGGATGTGCCGGATGACGAAACGTTCAGCAGTGTTTCCTGCGCTGGAAAGGAGGATGCGGAAAAGGTAGCGTTAGACGCGGAAGTGACGCGTATTCAGACCGCTCGCAAACTTAAAGCTTTAAACTCGAACTGCGTGAAAAATGAGGCGAAAGTGGCTCCATACGAGGCCAGCGTTAAGCAGGTCGAAATCGTTAGGGAAATCCATGACGCAGAGCAGGAAGATGTCGCGCGTTTACGCGATGCACGGGCTCGCTGCGAATTTGTAGGGAGCAAGCTATCTGATTTAGAAGAGGTGTCTGATGAGGATTCTGTGCTGGACGGCAAACACCCGCTACTAGTTGATCGTGAAAGCCAATCTAACGAATCTGTTTTTGCAAAAGAGATCTACGACAAAGCCTGCAGCACGATCGACGTCTCACTGCTTAAACAGAATTATACTATCAATCCAATTGTGTCTAGCGTTAACGAAAATCAACCTGCGTACTACGCACAGGCTACCGTAAGTGTAAACAGCCATCCTATTTATGATATCATCGGCCGACCTCTGCCGGTGTATTACCAGGTTCAACCTGACCCAGCTGCTCCGCAGACGGAGGCGAAAAAAGGACAAAAAACGAAACCAGCAAAACCAGGAGCCGTCCATAAACCCCCCCCACCTGCATCAACGACAAGCAACAAAAACCATATCAAAGAGAGTTTAAACAAACAAAAACCAAAGGATAGCCGAACAGCAACGAATCAAAATTGTACGGTATCGGTGTCGCCATCACACGCAAGCCGGACTAAAGATCGATGCACGAATAGAACAGTGCGCTCGAGTTCCCAACCAGCGACTATCTCGTCTCCGACAACACGCAGCAATAAACCCAAAAAGAAGGAAGAAAAGAAGAAAGACGAGCGAGAAAAGAAAAACGGCTCTCCGCCTAAGACCGAGCCGAGGCTAACGCATCGCGACAATGACGAAAAGAAACACAGCTTGCTAATCGGCGAGCGGAGCTTTCTCTCGCCCTATGCCACCGTGACGAAGCCGCGCGTAGCAAGAGGTTCGAGCAGCGGGCACGGCAGCGATAATAGCAGCACAATAAGCACGGAAATCCACCCGCAGCAGCTTGGCAGCAAATCGGATAAGCTTCATGGAGGAGGCACAAGCAGTGGTTACGAAAGTATGTTACGAGAAAGTGAAGCCAGCTGCACATCATCGTTAGACGACGACTCGGCAGCCAGCGACTCCTCCAATGACAAAAAGAAAAAAACACGCAAACAGAAAGTTGCAGGTAAGACATTTTTCTATGAACAAAATAGATGTTTAATATATATATATATATATATATATATATATATATATATATATATTTTTTTTTTTCTTTTTACACAGTGATCACCACTTATCAAGGCCCGGAAGCCACTCAGGGATAAGGCTTATTGCAAGTACATTACGTTAGTGTGGAGATTTGATGAAGTGTTTACTTAAGGGGGCGGTTCATTAGGAATTTGTTAACATTGGACTTGAAGACATCCAAGAAGCTATACTAATATATATATATATATATATATACTAGCCTTTCAGCCCGGCGTTGCCCGGGTGTTTGGATGTGTATGTTGAGCAAAAAAAAAAAAAAAAGTGGTAGTAGGAAGGCAGGCTCGAACCCGTACCGCAAAGGACGAAAAGAACGGGGTAAAACCTAACGTTTATGCTGTTACGACCACTGCCAAACCGGAAGCGATATTTTTTAAAATTAAGGCTAGACAATCTAAAGGAGAGGATAACTTTAAAAAATATCGGCGAAAAAAGTGACCCCCCCCCTGTAGAAAAGTGCGTTGTTGAAGGGGAAGATATTAATGTTTTTAGCCAATTTTTCAATATTTTTCGTATGAAAGTTCGAACTTTAAAACGATACTGATCTTGCTAAAATCCGTCGCCTCTATTGAAAGTTTAAGGCAGACATGCAAACAGACGTACATACATACATTTATATATTGGTAACTAAGAATTTTCGACCCAAACTGATGAAAAAGCTTGCCCTATCTCTGAATACCCTTTATGTAAAATTTCAAATATTTAGACCAGAAATTGTCTGAGTAATTTGGAAGAGACCGCAGAGGTCAATTTTTTTAAAACTTTGACCCCTATTATGACCCCTTAAAATTTATTGTTTTGGGCTCTAATCAAGTTATTAAGTTCAAGGAATCTATATCCTAAATTTCAAGTGCGTAGACCCAAAATTGTCGGAGGAGTTTGGTAGAGTTCTCAAAGGTCAAATCGTTGAACTTTGACCCCTTAATCGCAAAATTTCTGGCCAAAAACCGATCACATCGATTTTCCAAAATCTCGGTACCCTGTATATCAAATTTCGAATCTGTAGACTTATAATTGACAGAGTTATTGCGTAGAGAAATATACACAGACACACACACATACAAACACACACAGACACGTTCACTTTTATAGATATATATATAAAATAAAAATAAAATAAAATAAATTTCACGGATTTCGGCCTCTTGAATTATTTTCGACCATCTTCTTCCAATTACGCGATTTTCTAGGATTTTACTTGTGCAAATTGAAATTAAATTAACTTTCTTGAACTTACATTTTTGGATTTTACCATCATTGGATAATTTACCTTTCACCAGACTATCCATTCACGTGTAATCACCTTTTTCTTCACCATATTCCCTCTGCTTCACTTTTTTTTTGTTATCAAGTAAGATCTTTGACTTACTTGTTTCATCAAATACTTTTGTATGCAAAATCCGATCCCGCATTTTGCTAATTCCTACCCTCTGATGAGAAGGAAAGTATTTCTTTGAAACACCGCGGATTAAGGACTATCTACTTATTAAGCGTTTCCTTTTCAGATTAAATATGTTTTTAACTTTTTTTCAAAGTGTTTTTTTAACATGTTTTATTAATTTGCTCTTATATATATATATATATATATATATATATATATATATATATATATATTTATATTTTGTGTACAGAAAGTTGTTAGTTGAGACAGGTCATTGGTACCGTCGGTTTCAAGCCCGATAATAAGGCCCGTTTAAGGTATCCTTATCAAGCTCTCTTCAGCCAATATTCGTCTCAACGGGCCTTATTATCGGGCTTGAAACCGACGGTACCAATGACCTGTCTCAACTAACAACTTGCTGTACACAAAATATAAGTACGCTCTTAAAATTTGGATTTTCCTTTTAATTGAGCACTCTGCTGGAATTCTTTTTCCAAAAAAAAAAACTAATCATATATATATATAATATTAAGTAATGTGATTTACAATTCAAAATTTAAAAATTTAAAAAAAAAATTTTTTAATTTAAAAATCAAATTTCAATCAAATTAAAAATCAGTTTCATGAGAAGGAACAACAACAAAATCAATTATCTGTACGATCGTTTCGGAAAACAATGCTTTTTATTGTGGTATACATGAAGTTATGTAGAACAATTATACATAGTTTTTTTTGGTAAGCACGGTCTCCTCATCAGCAAATTTAGGAGGATTTCTATTGAATTGAAAAGACACCAAAAATAAACCTAGCATTAAAAGTAAGGCAGATGAATCTTTTAGTTTTTCTTTTTTTGAAATCAGGAACTGTGTTTAAAGTAGTCATTTAGATGTTTGCTATAGCTCTTTAGACTATTGTTCTAATCTCCTTTAAATTATATATATATATATATATATATATATATATTAAGTAATGTGATTTATAATTTAAAATTTGAACAATTAAATTTCAACCAAATTAAAAATCCGTTTCATAAGAAGGAACAACAACAAAATCAATTATCCGTACGATCGTTTCGGAAAACAATGCTTTTTATTGTGGTATTCCGAAACGATCGTACAGATAATTGATTTTGTTGTTGTTCCTTCCTATGAAACAGATTTTTAATGTGGTTGAAATTTAATTGTTCAAATTTTAAATTATAAATCACATTACTTAATATTTAATTAGCTCTAGGATATCTACCTATCGAGCTTATTATATATCTAAATTACAACGAGCACTTTCTCTTTCCCGTATTTCAATTACACTAGTAATTTCACTGTTACATTGAAATACACTCAGCTATTTAGACTATTGCTCTAATCTCCTTTAAATTATATATATATATATATATATATATATATATATGAATATATCTATACACACATATACATATATTCATAAATCAGCGTCCATTTTCTGTAGGCTGTTTTTGAACCCAGTCAACGACGGGTACTTTTGCTAGTATATATATATATATATATATATAATCGTCCTACCTTGCAGTGAGGATTTCCGAAAGGATGGAACACTAGTGTCCTTAGGTATTACGAATATTATAATTAGTAGAATTGTATATATACACTACAAAAGTACCCGTAGTTGACTGGGTTCAAAAACAGCCTACAGAAAATGGACTCTGATATATGAAACTATGATAGGTTATGAAAAGGAAGGGTTGTAAAGAGATAGCTTCGAATTTGGGGGTATTAAAACCCAAGCAAAATATGATGAAAGTAGAAATAAAATAGATAAACCCCATAATTTATTATACCATACCTGTTCACACTGAAACACTTATCACAATATTCTGTGGATCTATATTAAAAAACCTTGTTAAACTTTGTAACATATTTCCATTCTATGGAGGTCAGGCGCGAACGAACACCCCATAATTTTATTATACCATATTTCTTCAAACTGAAACATAATTATCAAAGTATACTTACACAGATAGATATGAAAAGTCTTTATTAAAGTTTGTGCCTATTTCCATTCTATGGAGGCCAGGCGCGAACGCAGACCCCATAATTTTATTATATCATCTCTATTTAAGTTAAAACATACTTATCAAAGTATTATTATGTACATCTATATCAAAAACACTTGTAAACGTTTTTTTTTTAATTTTTAAATTTTTTTATTTCCATACTTTGTGGACCAGGTGCGTATACGCAGACCCCACAATTTTAATGAATCATCATTATGCCGGATCAAACATACCCATTCCTGTGTCTTGATACATCTTCTATCATTATATGTGATCAGTTGTCTATAATAGTCAACCATATAGGAGCCTATTCGTGACCAGACACACACACAGATGTTCAGCTTTATATTATATATATATATATATATATATATATATATATAATTAGTTTTTTTGGAAAAAGAAATCCACCAGAGTGCTCAATTATAAGGAAAATCCGAAAATAAGACCGTCTGTCCCATCCACGTAATGTTGCATACCTTTGCCTGTTCTACAAGTATTTTAATGGTTTATATCTCTGGCGAACTGCAGACACTTGTGCCCCCACGACGTAGACACCCTCGACAAACCCGACAGGCAGCTAAATCCTACCCCCACACAGTAGAGATCCCTAGATGTAAAAGATCTTTCTACTCCAGTAGTTTCTTCCCTGGAACTGCTAGACTTTGGAATTCCATTCCAGGTCCCTGCTTCCCCAACTGTACTGACATGCAGAAGTTCACGTTAATGTGAACTGATATCTTGCTCCCAAAATCCCAATATAGTACCCTTGCTGCCCAACTCCCTACACAGTACCCCTGATACCTATGTCCCTGATAGTAGCCCCCTACACCAAAGTGGCAGTGTGCCTTGTTTGGGGTGAAAATACAGAAAGATTTTTATATGAGACAAAGCAATGGTACCATCGGTTTCAAACCCGATAATTAGAACCGTTTTCGATACCTATATCAAGCTCTCGTCAGCCAATACGTCATCATGTGATAATATTAAATAAACGATGCTTAATTTAATGGTAATATCGGTAGTTTGAGAAATTCATTTTTCTTCGAGTTATATTGAATTCATTAATACGGACTTTTAAAAAAATGTTTTTTTTTTATTGTTACAAATTAGGTTACTTTTATATAATAGAAAAATCAAAGTTGTCCTCGACGGACGTACATCCAAACAATATGACATAAATGCGGGAGTGCCTCAGGGGTCTATCCTTGGACCTCTATTGTTCCTGATATTCATAAACGACCTCCCTGATAATATTGTTTCGGAGATGGGTATATTTGCCGATGACACCACTCTCTTTAACAGATATGAGGGGAAAACAAATGAACACATATCCAAGAAAATGGCAGAAACACTAGAGGATGACCTCCAATCCGTAGTGGAATGGGGACAAAAATGGTTGGTCTCATTCAATGCTGCTAAGACTAAGCTTGTTTCCTTCAATAACTACAAGAAACCTTCTCTACCACCAATAGCAATGGCCAAGAACACATTGCCTGAAAGTACTTCTTTTAAACTCCTCGGCTTAACGTTAACGTTTACAGGGAATATGAACTGGAATAGATACATTGAGAGCATTGCCAAGGCTGCTGCAAGGAAGGTTGGCTCCCTCTACCGTGCTAGAAAACTACTTACGCCTGCCAGTATCCTATACCTCTATAAGGCCACCATTCGCCCATGTATGGAGTACTGTTGTCACATCTGGGCTGGTGCATCTGCTGCTTGTCTCTCGCTCCTGGACAGGGTTCAAAAGAGAGTCGCCAACCTGATAGGTCCTGAACTGTCATCTAGGCTTCAGCCTCTGTCCCATCGACGAGATGTTGCATCCCTCTGCCTGTTCTACAAATACTTTAATGGTGAATGCTCTGACGAACTGCAAACACTTGTACCTCCCCGACGTAACTACCCCCGACAAACCCGACAAGCTACTAAGTCTCATCCCTTTACAGTGGAGATCCCTAGGTGCAAGAAAGCCTTTTACTCCAATAGTTTCTTCCCCAGAACTGCGGGTCTTTGGAACTCCCTTCCGGGATTCTGCTTTCCCAACTGTACTGATATGCAGAAGTTCAAGTGTAATGTTAACAAACATCTTTCTACTCTTCTCCCTTCATAATGACCCCGCTAATTAATTCCCTAATAGTAGCCCCCTACTTCAAAGTGGCACTGTGCCTTGTTTGGGGTGAAAATTGAATAAAAAAAAAAAATAAATAAAAAATAAAAAAAAAGCCAAAAATAAATTCTTGCGTTTTTTATTTACCACTGAAAATTATAACTTTAGTAAAGATATTTTAATAATACATTTCCCCAAAGAGGGGAATAAAAATGATCAGTTCCTTATATTCCGCGATCATTATTTGATAAATACTGCCAATTTCATTAAAATTTGTTAATTTCCTGATTTTTGGTGAAATTTTAATTAAAGGGAGGGGTCCAAATGTTTATACCTTTTGAGCATCGGCGTTCATTTTGCCCGTAAACACTCGTCTACAGGGTGGTCAAAAAGTCAGGTAACATTTTAAAGAAAAACGATATTAGCAATACACGTATATTTAAGTACCATACATTGAAATATAAAATGAAACAAACATGAAATATGTTTATTTTGTTAATTGTCGTCCATTTCTCTCTATCAATCGCTGGAAGCGATTAACCACTGATTGTGTAACACGTGTAATCATGTCAGCTGATATCCGCGCAATCTCCTCTTCAATAAATAACTTTAAAGACGCTATTGTATCAGGCTTCTTGCCATAAACGCTATCCTTTACATAGCCCCAAAGCCAGAAATCAGGAGGGGTAAGATCCGGAGATCTGGCTGGCCATTCAACTGGGCCACGGCGACCAATCCATCGTTGTGGAAAACTTTAATCCAAGAAATAATATTAAACGAATAGAGATTATAATGGACCATATCGTTTTTTCTACCTTTAGCATGTTACCTGACTTTTTGACCACCCTGTAGCTGTAAACACTATCCATAATTCCCCCCACTCTTTATCTGTGCCTAAACCTGAACGTAGATTCCATGAACAAAGCTTCTTTCTTAGAACTGCACGCCTATGGAATTGTCTTCCGTTTTCCTGCTTTCCGGCTGACTACAATATGCTTGTGTTCAAGTCTAACATAAATAAGTTCTTGATGAGCCGTTCCATATAAGTTATCAAATTTACCAAATTTTCATTACTAATGATTACTATGTTGTCCAATTTCTACTGTACACTCTTTAACCCTTATCCTTGAGTGGCCTCTTGGCATTGATAATGTGGTGAAGCCTATGTAAAAAAAAAAAAAAAAAAAAAAAAAACTACTTCTATTGGAAATAGACATCGATATATCAAGGGCGATAATCGCAAATAATCAGTTTATTCTTCAAAAGTTAGCTCCCTTTAATAAATTTTCCAAGTACTTCTTAATAATAACGTCTTTTTTTTATTGAAAATAGACAATTGTATCAAAAGATATAAGCCCAAATAATCAGCCCGGCGCTTATGTCAACGGATCTGTAGCGGTTAAACTATTTGCTATAAGCGGACCAATGTCAGGTGCCAAAGTGATTTGGCCAAACTGACCAATCAGTTAGCAAGGCGCATTGATTTGAGCTGTTCCCTTAAAGACTATTTTTAGCCCTTTAGGATCTCAGCTGCGATCATTAGAGAGACGCCAGCGAGCGACCTATCCAGACCTCTCTCACTCAACCCTCCCACTGCTACTAATTGACGACTGCAGTCTGATGGCAGACGACACCTTCAAACAGACATTTACACTTCTTTCTTTCTCTCCAGCCTGAGATACAATAGGTGTGGCAGAAACTTCGTGAAAAAATATTGAATAATTCGACCCCCTATCTTTCTAAGCTTATAACTACTCGAAAAATGTAATTCAAACCCTTTTTTTTTTTTCAATTAAAGGAACAAGGACCAAGGTTTCATTTAAAAAAACAACAACAAAAAAAACAAATAACGTGTTAAAAAAAAGGTTTTAAAATTCGGGCTTTACAGGTAAATTTCTATAAAAACATTTTTTTTTTTTTTGTTTTAAATTTGAATATTATTTATTAATCTTTTATCTTCAATTTGTGATATATAAAACTTTGGTGAGTAAATTAATTATTTACTTTTTAATAGACGTTTCATGAAAGGATATATTCCCAAATAATTAGTCCATTGTTTAAATATAGGCACCGCCAAAAATGGCCGCAAAATCAAGTTGTTGTTGTTTTTTAAAACGAAATTACGTTTATTAAAATCCATTATTTCTGAGTAACTTTTTTTTTCCAGAAAGATAAAACCCTGAATTTTATCATATAGAAAACAGAATAATGTAAAACTTTTTCTACTATTTTTAATTCAATTTTAAATGTTAAATTTTCCCAAAAAGTTAACAATTGACATTTTTTGTCTTGCACAAAAAACGTACTTAAATATTTAAAAAAAAAAAAGGGTTTTTGAAATAATTAATTAATTTATTTATTGTCTAACTAAGATTTAGGATGAATTTCTAAGAGAATATGCAAAAATATTATAATATAAGTACCTGAATTTCAAATAATTCCACTTATTCATATAGGTAACCAGATATTCGCGTTGACGTAGAGTTCAGATCGACTCTGTTTACGTTTTCGTCTGATAAAAAGCAAACTATGGAAGACCAAACAGGCCAAAAAA
Organism: Euprymna scolopes; assembly: GCF_053919585.1. Lineage (NCBI taxonomy): Eukaryota > Metazoa > Mollusca > Cephalopoda > Sepiida > Sepiolidae > Euprymna > Euprymna scolopes. Next base: position 2,278,152 of record NC_136524.1, read on the forward strand.
AACTTATTTTTCAGTGACGAAAATTTCAATGTATTATTAAGCTGAGGCTGGCCAGTACCAGATGGGTGACCATTTGTATGCGTTTGGTTTTTAATGTGTATGTGTGTGGGGGCCAGACTCCCCAAAATGGGGGGGGGCAATTTAAAGCAGAATAAAAAAAAATTATTTCAGCGCGTTTGGTCCACCATAGTCAAAGGCGGCAAACGTTTTCAAACGGGATCGAAAAAAAAGATGCTATTTTTAACACAAAGGGCACAATATTTATCGAATTTTTTTTTTTGGTATCGATTATTCAAAGCATGCCCTGTTTAATAATGGTCATGCATTATTCGGCTCGCTAAAAAAAAATTGTTAATTTATTTATCAAAAATTTTAAAATAGCTTTTTTCGTATAAATATTAAAAAAATTTTTTTTTTGTTTTGCTTAACTTTAATTAATTATTTTACTTAACATATTCACCGAATTTCACACTTCAAAACTCAAAAGCGGGATAATTAAACACAATCGAAGTTCTGATATTCAGACGTCAAAATAAGGTATGCAAACATTTTTTTTTTTTTTTTTTTTTTTTAATGTATAATTCTGTCCCTTACAACACAATATGTTGATTTCAGTCTCAGATGATTATTTTAAGCATATTTGTTCCCACTTCAAAACAAGGGGGGGGGTTGTAAGCAAAAAAATATATATATATAAATATCGTTTATGAAAAATAAGTACACTGTTATAAAGTTCATTCTTCTCCTAATAATCGCTGAAAATTTCGTATTGATCGGATAATTATCTGATTTTTGGTAGATTTTTAAAAAGACGGTCCGTCAAAAAGTACTGACCTGCCCCCCCAGTTTTGGCGGTGCCTAGTTAAATATTGTCACTTAAAATAAAAAAAAATAAAAGTTCTAATTATTGGAACGGGTTTTTTTTCTCCTTAAATTAACAACTGGGCACTTTATTGAAGGGGTAATTTTCTGCCTAGACACCGCCTACGTCAGACGGCCTCTCCCTGAGCTCAGAACGAGGCGGACGTTGGGACCATCTCCGTAAAGGTTATCCGAAAAAACTTTCTAAAATTTCTGACCGAAAATCAGTAGTACAGTTTTTAAAAAAAATTCTTCCCCGTTTTTCATTTTTTGAAAAATAGCTGTTAAGTTAAAGGGAGATAACCACTCGAAATCAGCTCATTTTGTAAGAGTTATCTCCCTTTCCGAAATCACTAATTTTCAACTTGAAGTCCTTTCTTTTATCAGTAATAGCTAGCTACAGGCAAAAATGGACGCTTAAAGATAGGGGCCTGGTTTATAAAGCCGATTTATCATAATTGTTCTGCAGGTTTCCGACTATATCTTAATTGTATTTGAAAGATTAAGGATTAAACTTAATTTACAAAATGAAAAAAAAAAATATTTGTACACGTGAAAAAAAAAAAGTTATGAAAAATGGGGTTTGTATTGGAAAATTCAAGATGGCGTCTGATTCTTTCTTTAACACGTTAAGTGTGGGAAAAGATGTTATAAATAAAAAACCGGATAAAATACTGTTAAAAACTCGCTAAATATATGTTACCGTGACATAGGGTGACATATATTCGGCGGGTTTGTAATAGTATTTTGTATAGTTTATTATTTATAACACTTTTTTCCATACTTACGGTGTTAAAGAGGGTGTGAGACGCCATCTTGAATTTTCGAATACATCAGTAAACACTGTATGTTTTTTGAGCTGAATAAATATGTTACATTGAATAAAAACACAAAAAGTATATCCAGTTTGGTAGAAAAGTAACTTATCTTGCTTTTGATAACATTTATTTGTTATATATTTGTTTTTTGACAACTTTTTCGAATCTATGTGTACAGTAATACAAACCCGAATTTTTGACACCCCTAACACGAAACTGCGAATAAAATATAAAAATCTCGTAATTTCTCTGTTAAAAGTGGGTTATTTATTTTCTTTATGGATTATACTTCCAAAATAAACTATTAAAGTTGTTTTAAAAGTAATAGAAATATTTTTTATTATTTTTTAAAAAACAGTAATGAATTTTCCGAACTCAATATTTTTCAATTTTTAAACTTAAAAAATCTATCAAAATTTTTCTATTGATTCTATTTTTACGATATTTTCAGGGTCAATGTGAAATTTTATGTTCTTTCCAATAAACCGAATATAATATTTTAGACGAACGTTATTTTTTAATTCGCCCCCTCCATTTTCAAGTTTCTCTTAAAAAGTAAATAATTAATTTACTCACCGAAAAGTAAATAATTAATTTACTCACAAATTGAAGAGAAAAGGTCAATAAATAATATATTCATATTTAAAACAAAAAAAAAGTAGTGTTTTTTAGAATTTTACCTGTAAAGTCCGAAGTTTAAAACCTTTTTTTTTTAAACCACGTTATTTGTTTTTTCTTTTTTTTTTTTAATGGAACCTTGGTCCTTGCTCCTTTAATTGAAAAAAAAAATTAGGGCTTGAATTACATTTTTCGAGGAGTTATAAGCTTGGAAAGACAGGGGGTCGAATAATTCACGCCTCCCATTTTGAAATGTCTATTAAAAAATAAATAATTAATTTATGTACCAAAGTTTTATATATCACAAATTGAAGAGAAAAGGTCAATAAATAATATATTCAAATTTAAAACAAAAAAAAAAATCGCTTTTTTAGAAATTTACCTGTAAAGTCCGAAGTTTAAAACCTTTTTTTAAAAAAAAAAACACGTTTTTTTTTTTTTTTTTTTTTTTTTTTTAATGAACCCTTGATCCTTGCTCCTTTAATTGAAAAAAAAAAATTAGGGCTTGAATTACATTTTTCGAGGAGTTATAAGCTTGGAAAGATGGGGTGGAATTATTCAATATTTTCACGAAATTTCTGACACACCTAGATAACCAATGCAGCTAAATTTTGAAGTTAAATAAATTCATTGCAAAAATCCTTTAAAAAGATAAATATTAGTTTTCTGGGTCTATTTCAAAGATAATTAGTAAAGTCCTAAAATACTGAATTAAATTTTAAAAATAAAACCACCTTGTTTGTGCAAAGAAAATATTTAATTAGCCCTCAAAAAAACAGGTAATTCAAGTTCGCCAAAAACGCAACAAATAAATGTTTTGTAAACACGATTATAAGGAGGCCCAAAATTTCAACCAATCGAAACGCTGTTTCAAAATGAACTCATGACAGTAAAAGGAGGTAGGGGTGTCAGATATCTTTTTTTCCCCCAGACGTGCATCCATACATTCCTATTCTGAACGTTTGTATCAATTTTTATCATTTTATAATTTTATTATTTTTTAAGTTGCTGTTTTTAAATTTATTTATTTTTAAAAATATTTTTTAATTTTTTTCTTTTTACATGGAGTTCACCACTTATCAAGGCCCAATGGCCACTCGAGGATAAGGGTTATTGTGTGTACAGTAATCAAAGGAATAGTGTAGCAATAGTATTGGAGAATTGATAAGGTGTCATTACTTAGGGGGGGGGGCGGTTCATCAGGAATTTGTTTGTATTGGATTTAAGACATCCAGGTTGAAGTCGGGAGGGAAACAGGCAAGCGGAACAGAGTTCCACAGGCGTGCAGTTCTAAGAAAGAAGCTTTGTTCGTGGAATCTACGTTTAGATTTAGGCACGGATAAAGAGTGGGGAAAATTATTGACGGTGGTTTCAGCTAGTCTGGTGTTTTTTGAAAAAGATTGGCGAGGGGGGGGCAGTGAATGGAGCTCAGACGCGTACTTGCCATGGAAGTAACGATAAAACAAGGATAGGCTCGCTACGGCTCTTCTGTGGGAAAGAGGTTGCAGGGAAGAGAAAAGGGCATCACTCACCAAGCCACGAAGTCTATTTTGTACTCTGTCAAGGCAGGGTAGGCTGTTTTTAGCAGCTCCTGCCCAGATGTGGCAGCAGTATTCCATCCTTGGACGTACTTGGCTTTTATATAGATAGAGAGTCGCATCAGTAGTGAGATATTCTTCGAGATTATATAAAAATTATGTTACGCCGAAAGTTTCACGTTCTTGTGAGCAAGGAAAAATTATGCGAAACCTATAATTTAAAAAAAAAAAACGCAGAAATACTTTTGCTATTATAATTTTTTTGTGTGAAAATATTAAATAAACCATAATTCTCTCTCCTGTGATCTTGAGCACATAGTACAATGGGGAAAGAAGTGGCTGGTTACTTTTAATGCATCTAAAACCAAGCTTCTCTCTTTACATCATCAACATTCTGATCCACATCTGGCATCAATTAAAATGAATGGCTCTCGTCTTCAAGAGGCCTCAAGTTTTGACAAGCTTCTTGGCTTGACCATTACTCCTGATCTTAAATGGAACACGTACATCAAATCTGTTGCCAAGGCCGCTGGAAAACTGGTCGAATCCTTCTATCGATCCAGTAGATATCTCACTGCTGATGCTATTCTCTATCTATATAAGAGCCAGGTACGTCCAAGGATGGAATACTGTTGCCACATCTGGGCAGGAGCTGCTAGAAAGGACTTGTCCTGCCTTGATAGAGTTCAAAATAGACTTTGTAGCCTCGTAGGAGATGTCCTTTTCTCTTCCCTGCAACCTCTATCTCACAGAAGAGATGTTGCGAGTTTGTCTCTGATGTATCATTATTTTCATGGAAAGTGTTCGATTGAGCTTCAATCTATGGTCCCCCCTCGCCAAACTTTCACAAGAAACACTCGTCTAGCTGTACACACTATCAATAATTCCCCCCACTCTTTATCTGTGCCTAAACCTAAACGTAGATTCCATGAACAAAGCTTCTTTCTTAGAACTGCACGCCTGTGGAATTGTCTTCGGTTTTCCTGCTTTCCGGCTGACTACAATATGGTTGTGTTCAAGTCTAACGTAAATAAGTTCTTGATGAGCCGTTCCATATAAGTTATCAAATTTACCAAATTTTCATTACTAATGATTACTATATTGTCCAATTTCTACTGTACACTCTTTAACCCTTATCCTTGAGTGGCCTCTGGGCCTTGATAATGTGGTGATACCTTGTAAAAAAAAAAAAATTCAATGGTAATATCGGTAGTTCGAGAAATACATTTTTCTTCGAGTTATATTTAATTCATTAATACGGATTTAGAGGCTTTTTTTTTTCGTAATGTTACTGTAAAAATTATTTTATTTTATTTTTATTGTTACAAATTACGATGCTTTATTTATATACTAGCGGGGGTACCCGGCGTTGCCCGAGTGTTTGTTTCCGGGACGGGGGGGGGAGTCTGGCTTTCGGATAGTGATTAGAGTTGAGTTCCGCTTTTTTTTTATACCGAAAACCGCATGTAACACGTGCTGATGCGGGAAATGTCGAATAATTAACGTTTGAAAGTCAATAAAATTAAATAGACAGGCGAGCTCCGTAGTTAACTGTGAGATATTACAATTTATAGATGATATAAAAAGTTTTAAGAAGTTGTGAACCGAGCGAGCGCTTCTCTGAAAAAAGCCTTTTGTGGACATCAAGGAAAAGCGTACATACATACATACATTTTCGCTTTTATATATATAGATGAACATTATTATCAAGGGAGATAATCCCAAAAAATAACTTTAATATGTTTCCTTAATAACAACTTATTCTTTTATTTAGAACTAGCGGGGGTACCCGGCGTTGCCCGAGTGTTTGTTTCCGGGACGGGGGGAGGGGAGTTTTAAAAAATGTTATGGTAGGTAAGTAGGAAGGATCAAACCCGGAGTCATGAGTAAAAGTAGGAAAATAAAGTGTGAAAAAAAAAACCAAAAAAACATCTGCAACGTTAACAGTTCGGCCACCAAGAAAAGTCCATTCAAGTTGTTTAGGAAAAAAAAAAAAAAAGAAACCACTATGGTAGGTCGGCGCGAACGTGAAAATATAATGTGAATTGTCCAGCACGCTAACCACTACGCCACAGAGCACTGCAGCTTAGTTTAGTGATTTTAAATCACTTCACATGATAGAACTACGAAGCCAAACCGGTGTTCTCTTCTCAACTGTTCCTTGTGAACGATCCCCAAACGGTGTAAAGTGGTGGCAGGGGGAGGAGGAATTTTTAAGAGAGAAAATATTTTACCACTTCCATTGATCTTAACCGATTTTGGCCGTGACTTCTCAGCAGAAAAAGTATAGAAATCTAAGATTATCGAGGAATTTGAGAAATAATAAGCCTATAACACACCTCAGATATTGTTCTGCCGTTTGTGCATATTATATTTGCATGAAATATCTTGATTTTTAATCATATTAAGGTCAAATTCCCACGGGAAAAAATGAGTTCATTTTATTTATATAGAGAAGAAAAGAGAAGAATAGACATTAATATCAAGGGAGATAATCCCAGATAATTTTTTATTTAAAAGTTGTCTCCCTTTAATCTATATATATATATATATATATATATATATATATATAAAAGCGAAAATGTATTATGTATGTATGTGTGTTCGCTTTTTCTGTATGTCAACAAAAGGCTTTTTTCAGAGAAGCGGTCGCTCACTTCACAACTTTTTAAAACTTTTTATATCACATTTAAATCGTAATATCTCACAGTTAACAATGAAGCTCGCCTGTCTATTTAATTTGCTCGACTTCAGGAAGATAAATATTCAATATTTGTTGCTCGCCGCATGTGGGTTAGTCTTTTTCCTATAACATCTTGGGGGTGGGAAAAAAAGCGTTCCGCAGTAAATGAATACTATCCCGCAGTCAAACTTGATCTCATTAACTCATTTAAACGGGCACCTGCTAAATCCAAGTAATTAAATAAATTAAAAAATCTTTCCGTTAGCATCTAGCGGTGAGGCAATGGTTAACATTGCACGTTTTTTTTTCACACTTTAATTTAAAACTTTGCCTCAACGGTTCGGGTTCGATCCTCATACTTACCTTTTTTAACCCCACCCTCACCTCCGGAGTTTCCACACACACCTCCAAACACCCAGGCAACGCCGGGTACCCCTCGCTAGTCTATATATATAAAAGTGAAAATGTGTGTTTGTATGTATGTATGTATGCGTGTTTGTATGTATGTATGTATGTGTGTTTGTATATCTCGCAAAAACTTTCGACATGGGTCATGGATTTCATGAGATTGGTATCATTTTAAACTTCCAACCTTCGCCCGACAAATATCGAAAAATTGGCCAAAAACATTAATTCCTTCACCCTAAAATCATCAGTTTTCTACAGGGAGGGGTCAGTAAAAACCGTCCTCTCATGACGAGTTCGACTCTACGCATGCGTCGTACGACGTCGGAACATGATTTGCTTTAAATATTTGAAAAAGCGACACAATTTCATCGACGTTGTCTTAGCTAAGTAGCTTAGAGCGTGGCCTCGTTATCTAAAGGTTTTGGGTTCGAATCTTGGTGTGAAAACTATTTTTTTTTTTTTTCGATTTTTTAAATTTTAATATTGAAAAAGGATCATTTAAGCCATTTATCCCGTGTTTTTTTTGTTTTTTTTTGTGGCGGGGGTTATTTTTTAGATTTTTTAACGAAGTTTTAACCTTCGTTTTTCTGTTTCGCGGTTTCTTTTTTTTTTTTTTTTTTTGCCATTTTTACATTTAAAATCGCTTGTTTGTCTTACGTTAGTTTTTTGGTGTTTTTTTTTTATTTTTACTTTGCTTATTCTCATGTTTTGATTAACACACCCCACCCCCCGCCCGAGCACACACACACCTCGTGTTACATGATAAGGGCTGTCCCCTGTTCATGTAAGTATAAAAATAGAGAGATTAGTTAAAATGGAAATAAGAGAAAGCAGAAATCGAACCCTGGACATAAGTTTTAAAGAACAATAGGTTTAAATGGAATGTCCAGTAAATTGTTAATTCGAATGAAATAAATAATAAATAAACTATTCAATTGTTAAAAGAATGTGGATAATAAAATATGGTTAAATAAATTAGATATGTAGGTTAAATTCCTTTGTGGAAACAACACAAGAAAAATAGGTTATTGGGAAATCAATGTCGAAAACGTGCAAAGTCGCGCATGTTGAAACACGTGCATTTTGCTCACGTGGCCGGGATGCATGGATTTCTCAATATAGTAGGTGGGAGTTAGTTGGTCGTGGAGAGAGTCAGAGACAGTCAGAGAGACAGTCAGGGGAGACAGACAGGCGGACGTCTGAAGCGAGACGTCACTTCAGAAACTAAGATGTGAAACTTTGAGTTCTTAATGAGGGAATCCCGACCGGTCGTATTAAATAAATTCATCATGTGTTTTGGATAAAGCTCATCTTTGTGTTTGTGATTTCTACAAAAAGGTAAATTGTATTGTTATTATATGTCTGTGTTATAAAATGTCATTACATACACATCTCTCTCTCTAAGATACAACATCATATGTAATAAGACAAGAACTCTCACTAAGACTCTTTAATGAAACCCCTATATAACACTCGAAACCCCCGGGCAACGCCGGGTACCCCCCCCCCGCTAGTTTAATATATTTCTTAAAATTTACCTAATCACAAGCTTTCTTTTATATTCTATCGAAGGGAAAATTCATTAAATAAACTAATGATATCTCTTCTATATTCGGTTCCAGGCTCACGGCGTAGCCGCTCCTGTCCAGCTCGTTCGAATTCAGAAAGTCCTTCCATCGGCCGCAGAGAATGTCCTGGGGCTGCTCAGCTACCTGCAAGTCCATCGTCCAAAGTAGCTTGGCTAGATACGCGACACATCCATCGACTGAAAGAGGAGCCACTGGAAATCCGAATGTATGACAGCGAAGACGTCGAGAGATTACAGCGGAGACGACAGGACGGACTGGAGGTAAGACTTGTTTTATCGTTACTTCCACGCCAGGTGCTCGTCTGAACTCCAATCTCTTGTCCCCCCCCTTCGCCAATCTTTCACAAAAAAAACACCCGTCTAGCTGAATCCACTGTGAAAAATTTCCCCCACTCTATATCCGTGCCTAAATCAAGACGTCGAGAGATTACAGCAGAGACGACAGGACGGACTGGAGGTAAGACTTGTTTTATCGTTATTTCCATGGCAGGTGCTCGTCTGAACTCCAATCTCTGGTCCCCCCCCTCGCCAATCTTTCACGAAAAACACCCGTCTAGCTGAATCCACTGTGAAAATTTTCCCCCACTCTATATCTGTGCCTAAATCAAAACGCGGATTCCATGAACAAAGCTTCTTTCTTAGAACTGCACGCCTGTGGAACTCTGTTCCGTCTGCCTGCTTCCCTCCGGACTACAACTTGGATGTGTTAAAGTCCAATGTTAACAAATTCCTAATGAACCGCCCCCTTAAGTAAACACTTCATCAAATCTCCACACTAACGTAATGTACTTGCAATAACTCTTATCCATGAGTGGCTTCCGGGCCTTGATAAGTGGTGATCACTGTGTAAAAAAAAAAATTAAAAAAAAAAAAGACATGTATATATGAGGGGCGTGCAATAAGTAATGCCCCTGACCCACTTCCAGTTGTCTGATCTAGCTGAAATTTTGCATGTGCAATGATTTATATCTCTACGGGTTATGTGGCAAATTACAGCTCTGCACAAATTGTTCTGTATTTGTGACCATCAAGCGATGCATTTTAAGGGTGCTGGCAATGGTCCTGTTGTCATAACTTGGATCTGTAGAGATCATGAGTTGTACAGTGGCGCATCTCCGATCTCGCTCGTTGAACATTGTGTCACTTTGAGACATGATAGAAGGTTCCTATCGCTCTTGCGACACAACGGGCCAACTGGTTGGTTGGTTGTTTTTGTTTTACGGTATATCAACCCTTTTCGGGTTATTTAATGCTGAATCCAAAGATTTTGAAGAAAATTTTTTTAATAGAATATATTTGTTGTTTTCAAGTCAGTTTCTATTTAAATCATAGTTTTTTTTGTTTTTTTTTACACAGTGGTCACCACTTATCAAGGCCCGGAAGCCACTCAGGGATAAGGGTTATTGCAAGTACATTACGTTAGTGTGGAGATTTGATGAAGTGTTTACTTAAGGGGGGCGGTTCATTAGGAATTTGTAAACATTGGACTTGAACACATCCAAGTTGTAGTCCGGTGGGAAGCAGGCAGATGGAACAGAGTTCCACAGGCGTGCAGTTCTAAGAAAGAAGCTTTGTTCATGGAATCCGCGTTTTTATTTAGGCACAGATATAGAGTGGGGGAAATTTTTCACAGTGGATTCAGCTAGACGGGTGTTTTTTTTTGTGAAAGATTGGCGAGGGGGGGACCAGAGATTGGAGTTCAGACGAGCATCTGCCATGGAAATAACGATAAAACAAGGATAGGCTCGCAACGTCTCTTCTGTGGGAGAGGGGTTGCAGGGTAGAGAAAAGGGAATCCCCCACTAAGCCACGAAGTCTATTTTGTACTCTGTCAAGGCAGGATAGGCTGTTTTTAGCAGCTCCTGCCCAGATATGGCAACAGTATTCCATCCTTGGACGTACTTGGCTTTTATATAGATAGAGAATTGCATCAGTAGTGAGATATCTTCTGGAGCGGTAGAAGGATCCCACCATCTTTCCAGCGACCTTGGCAACAGACTTGATGTACGTGTTCGATTTCAGATCAGGAGTAAAGGTTAAACCCAGAAGCTTGTCAAAACACGGGGCCTCACCTAGACGATAGCCATCCATCACAATTGATGCCAGATGGGGATCAGAGCGTTGATGATGTAAGGATAGGAGTTTGGTTTTGGATGCATTAAAGGTAACCAGCCAGATCTTCCCCCACTGAATGTTGCGACTTGGTCATGAACATTACTGTCCATGACCTTGACTTTTCTATTGGGCTTGACCTTTGCCCTCTGACATTTCACCAACGTGATTTCATCCACTGATCTTGAGGGTGGGGCCGGTGCAAAGCTGTTTACATCTTTGCTCTTTACACACCGGCTGTTGCATCATCGTGACACTTGACCTTGACCTGCAGCTCCTGCCCAGATATGGCAACCTAACAGGTACTACCACTCCGGGTCAGAGTGGACCTGGGAGCAATGGTAATTAAAGGGTGGCTCCACACTCCCCAAGGCCCGCAAGCTGGGGCCTCACCACTGGATATAGTTTAAGGTCATATCCAGGATCAGCCAACTAGTAGATGGTTTACAAAAAAAAAAACAATTTTCATCTAACAGAAATGGAATCATGCTATCTTGTAAAGGGCTACAATTTTATGGTTTCATCCTGTAATTGTCGTCAGGCTTCTTTTTTTTTTTCTACCAAATTGTTGTATGCTAAACTTTTCGATTTTCCTTCCAGGTTGACGAGCAACGCCGCGAACGTGTCATTTTGAAAAATGAGGAGGAGTTTGACCAACAGCTGGTTTCGCCCAAACATCGTCTAAGGTTCGAACGTGGAAACTGGCTACTTGACTGCAAGTCACTTCTCTGCTTTTCCTGCCGACCAGCAACGAACACACATTTATGACATCATCATACCCACATCTGCCGCCAACTGTAGACATAACTGCATATTTCACACATTGTCCAAAAAAGATCAGAGTTCCTGCTTTAATTAGCTCATTTGCAACTTTTTTTTAATCTAATATGCCTGAAAATTTTTTAAAAATCACATTTTATTTTGTATTATTTGGATTGTTTAAAGAACAAAGAAAATACCATGTCGAACTTTGAAACACATATTGACCTCTGATAAAACAAAGAAAGAATTTTTCGATAAAATGTCAGATTACAATGAAAACCGAGCACATGGCATCATGTTCTGAGCGAAGCTGAGTGCACGGTGAGTAAGAGCTGGTTATAATTTTGCATTTAATAAAACTTTAGTAGATTACATGTTGAAAAATTACATCCGCTTTGGTATATTTGTTTTTTTTATAGAAAAAAAAAACTGAAAGCTTAAAAAAAAACTTGCAAAAATCAAAGTCTCAAAAAAATGTCCATTGCATTATATCGCTTGCCACTGACCTTCATGAAGGCCGAAAATGACCGCCGAGACATTTCACCATTAAAATTTGATTTTTTTTTTTTTAAATAAAAGAATGGATTAATTTAAATAAATTTTGTGGCATTTTGTCTATTTTTTTGGTTGCAGCTTCAAAAGAAATTATTTAAATTTCGCTAGAATTATTTGTTCCTAAGATTCGAGGAAGGCAAGGAATCTCTTAGAGATGATAAGTGTTGAAGAGTTAATCAGTTAAAAATCTGTTTTCCAGTGACTCTTGACCTTGACATTTGCAATTGACCCCTCTGACCTTTGACCTTGAGATCCACGTGATCTTTCACGCTTGACTTTGAAGGGGGGTGTCGCAAAGCCTTTTACATCTGTTCGTCATACTGACACGCGGCGACTTATTTTTCCTTTACCTACGACCTTGACCTTTGCATGCATGTCACCTTTGCCATCTGACCTTGATAGGGCGGCAGGGCAAAACCTTTTCAAACTGTGCACTTTACCGACTGGCGGCGAACAATCACAGTCTGAGACATATTTTCCTGCAACCCTAGATCTTGACCTTAGCTATTGACCTTGAATCGTGATTTCTGACATTTTACCTTGAGAACCACGTAAACTTTTTAGCTCTGACCTTGATTGGGGTATCTTCTTTTTTTTTTTTTTTTTACACAGTGATCACCACTTATCAAGGCCCAGAAGCCACTCAGGGATTAGGGTTATTGCAAGTACATTACGTTAGTGTGGAGATTTGATGAAGTGTTTAATTAAGGGGGGGGGTTCATTAGGAATTTGTTAACATTGGACTTGAACACATCCAAGTTGTAGTCCGGTGGGAAGCAGGCAGACGGAACAGAGTTCCACAGGCGTGCAGTTCTAAGAAAGAAGCGTTGTTCATGGAATCCGCGTTTTGATTTAGGCACAGATATAGAGTGGGGGAAATTTTTCACAGTGGATTCAGCTAGACGGGTGTTTTTCGTGAAAGATTGGCGAGGGGGGACCAGGGATTGGAGTTCAGACGAGCACCTGGCATGGAAATAACGATAAAACAAGGATAGGCTCGCAACGTCTCTTCTGTGGGAGAGAGGTTGCAGGGAAGAGAAAAGGGCACCCCCCCCATGTATATAAGCACCAACACCCTCACTAGTCATCTTTAGCTATGAAGAACTGCAGGTGATAGATAGATAGATAGATAGATAGATAGATAGATAGATAGATGTAAACGTTCAAACACTAATTTATGAAAAATAAAATTTTAAAAAATTACGTTATGCCCTCAAATAATTTGAGCAAACGCATTATTTAAAAGAAAAACACAATAATTCTAGGGAGGTAATATTCAAGGGAGATAATTCATTGTCTTCCTTGCCAAGAACGAAAATATTCAAGGGAGATAACTTCTTCGTACTCTTAGAGATTATATGTAATCGACCTGTCTCTAATCATTCATGTAATCTAGTTCGTTAGAGAAATTACAATTTTGAAATTTTAATTTTAAACTAGACTAACCGTGACCCGTTGGGTCAGTATGTTACATTAACGGTAATCATGAAGAAAGAGAGAGCCTGTTTCCTCCGTTTGCCTATAGGTGGCGTTAATGTCTGTCCACCCAGTTACGGAAGCACAAAAATGGCACCGTTGAAATAAAAATAAATGTTTTAATTTTAAACATGTTTTTTTATTTATTTATTTTTTTTTTTTTGCAAACATATTTAAGTTTTATTTTGTTTTGTGTCGCAAACATATTTAAGTTTTATTTTCCAAACATTTACGGGTAATCGTGAAGAAAGAGAGAGCCTGTTTCCTCCGTTTGACTATAGGTGGCGTTACTGTCTGTCCACCCAGCTACGGAAGCACAAAATGTTTTCAATGCCACTCTTGAAATAAAAATAAATGTTTTTGTTATATTTTAATTTTAAACGTGTTTTTTTTTTTTTTTTTTGCAAACATATTTAAGTTTTATTTTTTCAAACGTATTTACGTTTTTGTTGTTGTTGTTTTTGCAAACATATTTAAGTTTTATTTTTCCAAACATTTACGTTTTGTTGCTTGTTTATTTTAAAACATTTACGGTTTTTTTTTTTTTTTTTTTTTTTTTTGCAAGCATAAACTAAATATTTTTAAATATTTTTCTTTTTGAAAAGTTTGCTTATGCACTTATTGTACCGGTACCGCGCTATTTCTTAATAGTAGTTTCAAGTAAGATTCAGGTTTTACAATATCCTTTTTCAAATATATATATATATATATATATATATATATATATATAAATACTTGCGGAAAAGGTAAAATAAGTGCAGAAAAATTAAGAAAAAGGGGGGGGGTCCATAAAAAAGATAAAAGAAAAAACGTTGATTTTTTTTTTATTATTATCATAAGAGCGTAAAAAATACTCGCGGAAAAACGGTTGTACCCATAAATATGTTTAAAAGAAAAATATAGTAAAAATATTTAGTTTATGCTTGCAAAAAAAAAAACGTAAATGTTTAAAAATAAACAAGCATCAAAACGTAAATGTTTGGAAAAATAAAACTTAAATATGTTTGCAAAAAAAATAAAACTTAAATATGTTTGCACAAAAAAAAAAAAAAAAACATGTTTAAAATTAAAATATAACAAAAACATTTATTTTTATTTCAAGGGTAGCATTATATACATTTTGTGCTTCCGTAACGGGGTGGACAGACAGTAACGCCACCTATAGTCAAACCGAGGAAACAGGCTCTCTCTTTCTTCACGATTGCCCATTTACGTTTTGTTGCTGGTTTATTTTCAAACATTTACGTTATTTTTGTTTTAATTTTAATTTTTTTTTTTTTTTGCAAGCATAAATTAAATGTTTTTGCTATATTTTTCTTTTAAACATATTTATGGGTACAACCGTTTTTCCGCGAGTATTTTTTACGCTCTTATGATAAAAAAAGTCAACGTTTTTTCTTTTATCTTTTTTTTTATTGACCCCCCCTCTTTTTTCTTAATTTTTCTGGACTTATTTTACTTTTTCCGCGAGTATTTATATATATATATGTTTGAAAAGGGATATTGTAAAACCTGAATATTACTTGAAACTACTATAAAAAAATAAAAAAAAAATAGCGCGGTACAATAAGTGCATAAGCAAACTTTTCTAAAAGAAAAATATTTAGTTTATGCCTGCAAAAAAAAAACAACAAAAAAAACGTAAAAACAAAAAAAAAAACGTAAATGTTTGAAAATAAACTAGCAACAAAACGTAAATGTTTGGAAAAATAAAACTTAAATATGTTTGCAAAAACAACAACAAAAAAACAAACGTAAATATGTTTGAAAAACAAAACAAAAACAAACTTAAATATGTTTGCAAAAAACAAACAAACAAAAAAAAACATGTTTAAAATTAAACATTTATTTTTATTTCAACGGTGCCATTATATACATTTTGTGCTTCCGTAACTGGGTGGACAGACATTAACGCCACCTATAGTCAAACGGAGGAAACAGGCTCTCTCTTTCTTCACGATTACCACATTAACTATGGAATTCATGTATGAACGTGACATTTGCGACGTAAAGAAAATAGTTTTTTTGCGACATAACAGAAACATTTCTATGAAAGTATATAAATGTTTATTTTTGAAAAAAAAAAAAAAAAAAAAAAAACTTACAGCCGTTGAATTGGTTGGCCATACTTAAATTTGCACTGAACAGAAACCATAGCAGTGTCAGAAATTTCGTAAAAAAAGTGAATAATTCCACCCCATCTTTCCAAGCTTATAACTCCTCGATAAATATAATTCAGGCCCTAATTTTTTTTTTCAATTAAAGGAGCAAGGACCAAGGTTTTATTTAAAAAAAAAAAAAAAAAAAAAACAATGTGTTTTTTTTTTTTTAAAAAGGTTTTAAACTTCGGACTTTACAGGTAAATTTCTAAAAAACGGATTTTTTTTTTGTTTTAAATTTTAATATATTATTTATTGACCTTTTCTCTTCAATTTGTGATATATAAAACTATTAACCATAAATTAATTATTTACTTTTTAATAGACATTTCAAAATGAGAGGCGTAAATTATTCGACCCCCTATCTTTCTAAGCTTATAACTCCTCGAAAAATGTAATTCAAGCCCTAATTTTTTTTTCAATTAAAGGAGCAAGGACCAAGGTTTCATTAAAAAAAAAAAAAGACAAAAAGAAACAATGTGTTCTTATAAAATAAGGTTTTAAACTTCGGACTTTACAGGTAAATTTCTAAAAAAGGGATTTTTTTTGTTTTAAATTTTAATATATTATTTATTGACCTTTTCTCTTCAATTTGTGATATATAAAACTATTCAACATAAATTAATTATTTACTTTTTAATAGACATTTCAAAATGGGTGACACTTGGGGGGGGGGGCGTGAATTTAAAAAAAAAACGTTTGTCTAAAATATTATATTCGGTTTATTGGAAAGAACATAAAATTTCACATTGACCCTGAAAATATCGTAAAAATAGAATCAATAGAAAAATTTTGATAGATTTTTAAAGTTTAAAAATTGAAAAATATTGAGTTCGGAAAATTCATTACTGTTTTTTAAAAAAAAAAATATTTCTATTACTTTTTAAACAACTGTAATATTTTATTTTGGAAGTATAATCCATAAAGAAAATAAATAACCCACTTTTAACAGAGAAATTACGAGATTTTTATATTTTATTCGCAGTTTCGTGTTAGGGGTGTCAAAAATTCCTACAAAAATTCTGATACTGCTACAGATACCATAGTACTTAAAGTTAAATTCAAAAATTTTAATTTAAATGCCAAAAAAAAAAAAAAAAAAACAATTGGTACGCTGAAGGGTACACTGTATAACAATAAGTTTTATTGCCGTGTTGATTATTTATTTGTAACGCAAATTAAAAAAAAGGAAACATTTTCGGGATTATTTATGTGGGTAGTAAGAAAATGTATGAATGTTTTGTAATAAAAAATGTGTGAGGAAAGTCCTTTAAAAGTACTGCGCCCTCTGTAGATATATAATGTTGCAGCAACGAAAAGCAATTTAATAACCAGTAAACACCGGTTCTGCACGGAATCCAACTAGCAAGGTGCCTAGACGGACGCGAATGGTTACTCAGACCGGACCCAACAACGGTAAGATATCCTCACACGGCACGAGAAGCAATAGCAACACGATTCCCGACCAAGTCAACCATCGCTCTCACAACGTCTTTCAATCACCCGCTTTTATGGTCGTTGTAGGCTGGCTAAATTTGCATATTGCAAGAATTCGTGTGACTTTGTGAGATATCATCCTTTACAAAAGATGGCGGCCACCATCTTGATCTTTCTTTATCTATTTTCGGTCGGCGACGCTGAGCCGGTCCTGAGGTAAGTCTTTCCTTTTCATCCGTCTCTCTTACGCACCCACACAACACACAAACACGCGGGCGCTTGTCTCCTGGATGCACATTACATGTTTTTTTAAGAAAGGTGTTTTAAAAATGGAGAATAAAAAAAAATGAAGGCGGTGGGTTAATCGCCGTTGTAAAATGCTCTTATGGTTGTCAACAGGTTAAAGTAGATTTATTTGTAAGAAAATTGCGTTAAAATAACTTAAACGTAATACGGAAATGGACGATGTAAAAAAAAATGCAGAAAGTATTAAGAATTGTTTATTTGGATAATTTAAACGTGAAAAAAACAAAAAAACAAAAAACAATTGAGACACTGAAAAACGTACACAGTAAAACGGGTTTGTATTACTGTACACATAGATTCGAAAAAGTTGTCAAAAAACAAATATATAACAAATAAATGTTATCAAAGGCAAGATAAGTTACTTTTCTACCAAACTGGATATAGTTTTTGTGTTTTTATTCAATGTAACATGTTTATTCAGCTCGAAAAACATGCAGTGTTTACAGATGTATTGGAAAATTCAAAATGGCGCCCGACACTCTCTCTTTAACATAGTAAGTTTGGGAAAAGATGTTATAAATAATAAACTAGACAAAATACTATTAAAAAAACACCGAATATATGTCAACTTATGTCACGGTAACATATATTGAGCGAATTTCTAGCAGTATTTTGTTTAGTTTATTATTTATTACATCTTTTTCCGAACTTACCATGTTAAAGAGAGTGTCGGCACCATTTTGAATTTTCCAATATATCGGGAAACACTGTATGCTTTTCGAGCTGAATAAACATGTTACATTGAATAAAAACACGAAAATTATATCCAGTTTGGTAGAAAAGTAACTTATCTTGCCTTTGATAACATTTATTTGTTATATATTTGTTTTTTGACAACTTTTTCGAATCTGTGTGTACAGTAATACAAACCCTAACAAATATATAACAAATAAATGTTATCAAAGGCAAGATAAATTACTTTTCTACCAAACTGGATATATTTTTTGTATTTTTATTCAATGTAACATATTTATTCAGCTCGAAAAACATACAGTGTTTACCGATGTATTCGAAAATTTAAGATGGCGTCGCACACCCTCTTTAACACGGTAAGTTTTGAAAAAGGTGTTATAAATAAAAAACTATACAAAATACTATTAAAAACCCGCCGAATATATGTCAACCTATGTCACGGTAACATATATATTTTATACATCAAATTTAAAATAAATAAGAATGTAAATATACTAAATACTAATCATAGTGGGGGTGATAAGTAGTTAAATGGATTCATCCGTAATCTTATAAATACAAGACTGATAAATTAAAAAATTAAAAAATGTATCCATTTTATATGTGGAAATTGATGAATCGCACAGGTAAAAAATTCATTTTTATAGTATGAAAAGGTTAGTAATTGCAATTAAGAATAAGAAATTGGATCAAATATTTGTAACATGTCTTCTTCCTAAGATTAAGGGTGGTGGTGTTTGATCAACAATGCTGGGGAGCCATGATGTAATATACTGTTTTGTTTTTAAATCACCGAAACAGTGTTTCATGGTAAACAACTGATGATCCTTTGAAAAATAAATTATTGGTATTATAGTAAATTCGAGAGCGAGTTGATGCAGTGATTACAGGTGATTAAATGACTTACTGACTAGATGGTTTTCTAACGAATTATAAAAAATATTTTTTTGTATAGTTTTAAAGGTTAAAAACTTCAAAGAATATATATATATATATATATATATATATATATATAAATAAAATTAACTCATTTTTTTCTCGTCTGATTTTGACCTTAATAGGATTAAAAATCAAGATATTTCATGCAAATATAATATGCACAAACGGCAGAACAATATCTGAGGTGTGTTATAGGCTTATTATTTCTCAAATTCCTCGATAATCTTAGATTTCTATACTTTTTCTGCTGAGAAGTCACAGCCAAAATCGGTTAAGATCAATGGAAGTGGTAAAATATTTTCTCTCTAATAAATTCCTCCTCCCCCTGCCACCACTTAACACCGTTTGGGGATCGTTCACAAGGAACAGTTGAGAAGAGAACACCGGTTTGGCTTCGTAGTTCTTTCATGTGAAGTTATTTAAAATCACTAAACTAAGCTGCAGTGCTCTGTGGCGTAGTGGTTAGCGTGCTGGACTATTCACATTATATTTTCACGTTCGCGCCGACCTACCGTAGTCTTTTTTTTTTTTTCCTCAACAACTGGAATGGACTTTTCTTGGTGGCCGAACTGTATATATATATATATATATATATATATATATATATATATAGCGATACATTTCACAATATGAGTAAATATAATTAATTCAACGGCCAAAAACATTGTAGAAATAATAATAATAATAATAATAATAATATATATATATATATATATATATATATATATATATATAGAGGTCGTACGCCAGTTTCAATATCTAGGCTCCACTGCTTCAGACACCCTCTCATTAGACGTGGAGCTAAACAAAAGGATTGGAAAGGCATCTACAACCCTCTCTAAACTAACTAAAAGAGTCTGGGAAAACAGGCACCTTACCACCTCCACCAAGATGACCGTCTACAGAGCGTGCATCCTCAGTGTTCTACTGTATGGGAGTGAATCCTGGACTACATACTCAACACAAGAGGGGAAACTCCAGGTCTTCCATATGAGGTGTATACGTAGGATACTTGGTATCACATGGCAGGACTGAGTAATACTGACGTTCTGCAGAGAGCGGGCATCCCATCCATTTACTCCCTACTGCGTGAGCGACGTCTTCGCTGGCTGGGCCATGTCCGCAGGATGGATGATGGGCGCATCCCTAAAGACCTTCTCTATGGCGAGCTTGCCTCAGGCTCAAGAAAGAGGGGGCGACCCCATCTTCGCTACAGGGATGTCTGCAAGCGTGACATGAAGGCTCTCTCGGTGGACAGGAATACATGGGAAGCCTCTGCAGCTGACAGAACTGCCTGGAGGAAACTGATACGCCAGGGGATTATCATCAGCGAGAGGACCCTCCATGTTGAAAACGCTGCAAAGAGAGCTAGGAGAAGAGCGAGTGTACAGGCGGAACAGCCGGACGAAGCGGCAAATTGCATAACAACCTTCGTATGTCAAGGCTGTGGCAGACTATGCAAATCAAGAATTGGTCTCTACAGTCACACAAAAGGATGCATACAGGCAACATCTTAATACGGTGCTGATCCATAGTCGTTTCGACTGACGGATGCCACACACATATACATACATGTATACAAAGATATATATATATATATATATATATATATATATATATATACACACATATACATATATGCAGATATATATACACATATACAGAAATATATATCTACAGAGATAAATAGGTCTGACTTTCTAGTGAGATATGGCCGAGTGATCCTAGACGTTGTATCAAAGTTTAAAGTTACTGAAATGCTGGGTTCAATCCTGAACGAAGGCAGTGTAAAAAGTAACATTCAAAACAGAGAATCAGCAACTATGTCCCAGAGCCTAGCTGGAGTCCGAACACGGTACCCCCGTAATAATAATAAAGGGTTGGGTTCGAGACTCCTAACAAACGGTTCCCCAGTTCGATACAAAACACCTGACGAAGGCCGGAGGGCAAAACGGCCAAAACGTTGTGACTATAACAACCAAGATGAGGAAGCCAGTCCGATTATCTCAACAAATATATATATATATCTATAATATAAAGCTGAATGTGTGTGTGTCTGGTCACGATTAGGCTCCTATATGGTTGACTATTTTAAAAAACTGATTTCATATAATGATAGAAGATGTATCGAAACACAGGAATGGCTATGTTTGATCTGTCAGAACGGTGGTTCATTAAAATTATAGGGTCTGCGTTCGCGCCTGGTCCACAAAGTATGGAAATAAAAAATTAAAAATTAAAAAAAAACGTTTACAAGTGTTTTTGATATAGATGTCCATAATAATACTTTGATAAGTATGTTTTTACTTTAATAGGGATGGTATAATAAAACTGTGGGGTCTGCGTTCGCGCCTGGCCTCCATAGAATGGAAATAGACACAAACTTTAATAAAGACTTTGCATATCTATCTGCGTAAGTATACTTTGATAATTATGTTTCAGTTTGAAGAAATATGGTATAATAAAATTATGGGGTGTTCGTTCGCGCCTGACCTCCATAGAATGGAAATATGTCAAAGTTTAACAAGGTTTTTTTAATATAGATCCACAGAATATTGTGATAAGTGTTTCAGTGTGAACAGGTATGGTATAATAAATTATGGGGTTTATCTATTTTATTTTTACTTTCATCATATTTTGCTTTGGTTTTGATACCCCCAAATTCGAAGATGTTATGCGGCCTAATTGGCTAGACTAACGATTTCTTTTTCACTTTGTAATATATATCTATACTAGCAGGGCTACCCGGCGTTGCTCGGGACCGTATAAACAATGAAAAAACAAAAGCAGATATTGAACATATGTTTTATTCTTAGGGGAGAGGAATCTTTCATCTCAAGTTTTAGCGTTACAAACAAACATTTGTCTTTTATATATATAGATAATGACAGGTTTTTTGGGGGCCCCCCTAGAAGATAACTGATCAGTTGACCAACTTCTAGTGGTCCGTTTGACGTGAAATTTCGATATTTGTCATTCGGGTGATGGGGCTTCGATATGATACCAAATTTGTTAAGTTTGGTTCCGTCTTTCAAAAGTTTTAGCGTTACAAACAAACATACATACACACAGACGTTTGGCTTTTATATATATAGAAGATTAGGCACCGCCAAAAATGGCCGAAAAATCAAGTTGTTGTTGTTTTTTAAAACGAAATTACATTTATTAAAATCCATTATTTCTGAGTAACTTTTTTTTCCAGAAAGATAAAACCCTGAATTTTATCATATAGAAAACAGAATAATGTAAAACTTTTTCTACCATTTTTAATTAAATTTTAAATGTTAAATTTTCCAAAAAAGTTAACAATTGACATTTTTTGTCTTGCACAAAAAAACGTACATAAATATTTTTTAAAAAAGGTTTTTGAAATAATTAATTTATTTATTTATTGTCTAACTAAGATTTAGGATGATTTTCTAAGAGAATATGCAAAAATATTATAATATAAGTACCTGGATTTCAAATAATTCCACTTATTCATATAGGTAACCAGTTACTTCGCGTCGATCTAGAGTCTAGATCGACACTGTTTACGTTTGTATTCGATAAAAAGCAAACTATGGAAGACCAAACAGGCCAAAAAAACTTATTTTTCAGTGACGAAAATTTCAATGTATTATTAACGCTGAGGCTCGCCAGTACCAGATGGGTGACCGTTTGTATGAGTTTGGTTTTTAATGTGTATGTGTGTGGGGGCCAGGCTCCCCAAAATGGGGGAGGGGCAATTTAAAGCAGAATAAAAAAAAAATTATTTCAGCGCGTTTGGTCTACCGTAGTCGAAAGCCGGCAAACGTTTTCAAACGGGATCGAAAAAATGATGCTATTTTTAACACAAAGGGCACAATATTTATCGAATTTTTTTTGTATCGATTCTTCAAAGCATGCCCTGTTTAATAATGGCCATGCATTCGGCATTATTTGGCTTTTTTCGTATAAATATTAAAAAAATTTTTTTTGTTTTGCTTACCTTAAATTAATTATTTTACTTAACATATTAACCGAATTTCACACTTCAAAACTCAAAAGCGGGATAATTAAACACAATCGAAGTTCTGATATTCAGACGTCAAAATAAGGTATGCAAACAATTTTTTTTTAAATCTATATTTCCGTCCCTTACAACAACACAATATGTTGTGTTCAGTTTCAGCTGATTATTTTCAGCATATTTGTACCACCTCAAAACAAGGGTTTGTAAGTAAATATATATATATATATATATATATATATATATATATATCGTTAAAGAAAAATAAATACACTTATAAAGTTCATTCTTCTCTTAATAATCGCTGAAAATTTCGTATTGATCGGATAATTACCTGATTTTTGGTAGATTTTTAAAAAGACGGTCCGTCAAAAAGTACTGACCTGCCACCACCCTCCAGTTTTGGCGGTGCCTAATCTCTCTCTATATATAATTATTGATACCTGTATATGCATAAAAATATTCATACGTATACATATCTTGTGTGTGTGTGTGGATGTGTATTATGCTACTAATCAACAATGCGTAGATGGCGTAATTATATAGATGGCGTAATTATATATAACTTTAGCCATCCTTAGTATGTATCAATATATACAATATAGTCTGTGTGCCTGTAAAGATATCTCAGTTGAAAATGGTCCTATATTTTTAAGTTTCCCCGCCTTGAAAATTCCCTCCACGTTTTAATGTTATACCCCTTGAATGTCTCCCGCTTTCTGAGTCAACGCTCTCCGTATATTTTTTTTAAGTAGAATCCGCCCTTCTTTAAAACGTATCTCCCTTAGACGGTATGGCATTTTCATTTTGAAAGTTAACTCTCGTACGAAGTTATCTCCCCTTAAAGTTAAATGTTTTTTTTTCAGATTATCTCCCTTTTCAAAAAAGTCATCGTTTTTTTTTTGTTTTTTTTTAAAGAAATTGTATTTTCGGAACTATTAGTTGCTATAACATGTTAGTGTTTTTATTTTGTAGCCAATAAACTGTGTGTATAATATATATATATATAAATACATATATATTTTAGAAATATATATGAGTATATATATCAGTGTATGTATATATGTATATTTATATATATATACATATATATTCTCATATATATGAGTGTATTCATATATATATATATATCTGTATATGTATACATATATATCTGTATATATCTATATATATGTATGTATATATACATCTATATTTATTCATATATATATATATATATATATATATATATATATATACTCGGGTTTTTTATATTCAAAAGTAATGGACTAATGAATTCAACGAGGTTGTTAGATAGTGCTCAATAAAAAGAGCTGATAATACTTGTTTATTGTTATATAAACATGCTCACATCCCGCTGCTACAAATAGCCACTTGTTTCAATTAAACAACAGATATAATCATGCAGCGACTTGACTATTAAAAAATTCAATGAATAATCTGGTTATTCATTGAACGTTTGAATAGTCAAGTCGCTGCTTGGTGATATCTGTTGCTTGATTGAAACAAGTGGCTATTTGTAGCGGCGGGATGTGAGCATGTTTATATAACAATAAACAAGTATATATATATATATATATATATATATATATATAAATCTATATGTATGTGTATATTTCTGTATATATGTATGTATATGTGTATATATATATATATATATATATATATATATCTTTGTATACATGTATGTATATGTATATATACTAGCAAAAGTACCCGTCGTTGACTAAGTTCCAAAACAGCCTACAGAAAATGGACTCTGATTTATGAAAAATGTTATGAAAAAGGAAGGGTTGTAAAGAGATAGCTTCGAATTTGGGGGTATCAAAACCAAAGCAAAATATGATGAAAGTAAAAATAAAATAGATAAACCCCATAATTTATTATACCATACCTGTTCACACTGAAACACTTATCACAATATTCTGTGAATCTATATTAAAAAACCTTGTTAAACTTTGTAACATATTTCCATTCTATGGAGGTCAGGTGCGAACGAACACCCCATAATTTTATTATACCATATTTCTTCAAACTGAAACATAATTATCAAAGTATACTTACGCAGATAGATATGAAAAATCTTTATTAAAGTGTGTGCCTATTTCCATTCTATGGAGGCCAGGCATGAATGCAGACCCCCCCACCACAGAATTTTATTATACCATCCTTATTTAAGTTTAAACATACTTATCAAAGTATTATTATGTACATCTATATCAAAAACACGTAAACGTTTTTTTTTTTTAATTTTTTATTTCCATAATTTGTGGACCAGGCGCGAACGTAGACAGCACAATTTTAATGAACCACCGTTCTG
Organism: Euprymna scolopes; assembly: GCF_053919585.1. Taxonomy (NCBI): domain Eukaryota; kingdom Metazoa; phylum Mollusca; class Cephalopoda; order Sepiida; family Sepiolidae; genus Euprymna; species Euprymna scolopes. The sequence continues at coordinate 2,303,416 of NC_136524.1, forward strand.
CCTGATCAAACATACCCATTCCTGTGTCTCGATACATCTTCTATCATTATATGTAATCAGTTTTTTAAAATAGTCAACCATATAGGAGCCTATTCGTGACCAGACACACACACACACACATTCAGCTTAATATTATAGATATTCCATGTATTTTTTTAATAAAAGAATTTTTTAAAACAAATATTTGAAGAAGCCGCCATTACGTAAGCATTGTTACGGTGTTTGCTGTTTAGCCCTGTGGAGAAATGCGTGACTTACCTGGATAGACCACGTGCGGGTCGGTCACCGAAAATAAATAAAAAGAAAGAAAAGAAACGGTCAAGACTCTTATTTATAGAGTAGTGATCACGTGAGTTAGAAGAATATGCAAATAGAGGTGAACGATTTTGCGATATAAAAAGCCTGTGTTGTTAAGAGGAGGGGCAGACTGTTGGCAGAAGTCAGTGCTGTCAGACGTGCTTTAGAGTTTTGTTATTATATGCTGTGTTCGATTGTTGGGAGAGAGAAAAGAGAAGAGGAGGAACCAAGAAGACATTCTGCAGATACTTGACTTTGTGTTGGTTTTAAGCTATCTCGGCGCTTGGTGTGCGGTTACTAACAATGGACAGATTCGACATTCGCTTAATACCCGAGTTCGACGGTGTCACCGCACCATCAAAAGAATTGCAGCCAGGACGCAGTGCTCTATTCCAGAAGCTGTGTACTGGTATAATATAACACCCAAGGACAATGCAACACCAGCAACTGCACCAGCCAATGGGATTTACCAATATGAACAGCGTGTGAAAGGAGTTGATGCCATACCATCAGTGGTGAGTGTTGTCAATACACCATATCAGGTGGGAGACCTTGTTTGGATAAAACCCCCAAATGCTGGGTGCACTACGAAATTTTTCCGGGGAAAAATAGATGAAATCATAAGTCCTCAGACCATGTTGATTGGTGGCATACCACGTCACGTAAAAGATATCCGCCCTTGTTATACCTCTTCTGATTCTGAGGACGATGAGGAGGATCACACACCGTTCAGAGATGATCCTGATCACTTACTGCCCCTTCAGGTGAGCATAGAAACACCACCAACAGAACCAGATGAGGGAATGATGGGACATACTGATGACAATAGTGAGGAGAGCGATGGACACAAGGAAGTAATGCCTCATCGAAATACTCGACAGAGACGAATACTGCCCACCCCCCGTGATTGCGAAACCCAGCGAGAAGGGATGATGGAGCATACCGAGGAGATGACGCCTCCGATTCTTCGGAGAAGTACCCGACAAAGACGGATACTGCCCCCCTGCCCTGATTGTGAGACACCGCCTATGGAACCACGAGACGGGATAATGGAACAGACTGGTAGTAATGATGGTGGTAATGAAGAAAACAGCAATGAGGAAGTGCTTCTTCGAAGGAGTACCCGCCAACGACGATTGCCCGCATGTCCTGTTTGTGATCATGAGATCAGGGGGGAGTGTGGAGAAATGCGTGACTTACCTGGATAGACCACGTGCGGGTCGGTCACCAAAAATAAATAAAAAGAAAGAAAAGAAACGGTCAAGACTCTTACTTATAGAGTAGTGATCACGTGAGTTAGAAGAATATGCAAATAGAGGTGAACGATTTTGCGATATAAAAAGCCTGTGTTGTTAAGAGGAGGGGCAGACTGTTGGCAGAAGTCAGTGCTGTCAGACGTGCTTTAGAGTTTTGTTATTATATGCTGTGTTCGATTGTTGGGAGAGAGAAAAGAGAAGAGGAGGAACCAAGAAGACATTCGGCAGATACTTGACTTTGTGTTGGTTTTTGTGTAAAGAAATATGTATCTCCATAGGTGAAAAATAGTCACGTTTTACATATAAGATTTTGCTGATAAAAAAAAAACAAAGCGTTCATAGAAATCACTTTGCTATTCAGTCAGCACAAATGTACTTGTCATGCCCAGAAGCTGGTTGAGAAACTTGTCCAGCATTGAGATGATTGGAGATTATTGGCGGGACACCTATGTCCAACTTTCTTAGATAGCCATGCACTGATGATAATAATAATGATGACGACTACACTGATGATGATGATAATAACGACGATAATAACGGCGACAACGATGATAATAATAATAATGATGATGGTGATGATTATGATGATAATGAAATAGTAAACTGTCCCTCGCTCTTTCTTTTTAATTCTGACTTTATTTTCCTGCAGTCTCTTTATAGAACTATTCTCTGATACCCCCCCCTCTCTTCATTGCTTCTATCTTTCTTTCTAGTAGTCTATCTCCCAGCAATCCTGCTTTAAGCTCTTGTTTACTTCTATCTATCATTTTTAATATCTCTCAGAAAAATCACTCTCTTACTTACTCTCACTTACACTCTATACACCATGTCTCTCTTTCTCCTCTCTCCCTCTCTCTCTCGCTCTGTCGTTTGCTCTCGATCACGTCCTTTCTATTTTATTGTTCCTGTTTCTATCTACCTTTCTCTCCATCTCAATGTTCATATTATAGGTACGTGCAAAATGAATGCCGATCCTAGAAATTTATAAACATTTTGACCCTTCCTTTACTTAAAAATGAACCAAAAAATCAAGAAATTGACCAATTTAATAAATTTTTCAGTATTTATCAAATAATGATCACGAGATATAATGAACGCATTGTTTTTATTTAAATCTTAGTGAAAATGTATTATTTTGGTTAAACAAAAATACCTTTACTAAAGTTATGGTTTCCCGTAGTAAGAAAAAATGATTGAATTTATTTTTGCTTTGTTTATAAAATTAAAGCATCGTAAATAATAACACTTAAAAAAGTTATTACATCTTTACAGGAACGTTACGAAAAGTTGGAATTTGTTGTGGGGGTATCGACGTTGCCCTCGATGAAAATTATTAATATCCTTTGTATAGAGTGTGTGTTCCAAACGAAACTTCATGTCCAGCCGAGCAAGTGTGGGTATCCATGCTAGTACAATATCATCCTAAATGACAAATATCTTCCAAGTAAACCAAATGGACTGTGTATTTACTTGTTTTATGCATATGATATCCAACTTCAAATTAACTATTACTTCATCTTACGATTACTTGATAGACACAGAATTAAACACAGCGAGAATTTATTGATTTCTTTCATTTTAAAGAAGAATGAATTTAGATATAATATAATAGTTTGTGTAGATAAAAGCAACTTAATATTTATTACGCTTAACATATTTCCATATACGTTTTCTATCTGCACACCTGTTTCTTCTCTGTATTCTTTACTCCGCAAAGCACTTCCGCGCATTCAAGCAACGAGCTTCATTAAGTGGGTGATTTAATTGTAACCGCCTTAATGTGCCTGCACTTTCATTTTGTGAAACACCTTTATGTGAGATAGCAACAATACATGTTGAAATGAGAGTATTCAGCCGTATAGACAAACAAGTTTTATTTTCATGAAGATGAAGTTATTGGAATATGCCTAGTTTTAAAAATAATATTAAAGTCGGTATCAATGAATTCTATATAACTCGAAGAAAAACATGAGTTTTTGATTAAATATATTTTATTCCTTCTTTATGGAGTGATTTTTGTAATATCTAAAAAAAAAAACATTGAATGAAATGGAAATAATTGTCGTAATTAAACGAAACATTCTTTGCAGTATATGACAATTATAAGGTTTCACTTAAAAAAAAAATTCAACGTAGTTTAAAAAAAAAAGGTTTTAAACTCTGGACTTTACAGGTAACTTTGCAAATAACTTTTTTTTGTTTTAAATTAGCTTATTTTATTTATTGATCTTTTATCTCCAATTTGTGATATATAAAACTTTGGTGAGTAAATTAATTATTTTCATTTTAATAAACGTTTCAAAATTGGGGGTGAATTTAAAAAAAAAAAAACATTGAATGAAATGGAAATAATTGTCGTAATTAAACGAAACATTCTTTGCAGTATATGACAATTATAAGGTTTCACTTAAAAAAAAATTCAACGTGGTTTAATCAAAAAAAAAAGTTTTAAACTCTGGACTTTACAGCTAACTTTGCAAATAACTTTTTTTTGTTTCAAATTAGCTTATTTTATTTATTGATCTTTTATCTCCAATTTGTGATATATAAAACTTTGGTGAGTAAATTAATTATTTTCATTTTAATAAACGTTTCAAAATGGGGGGTGAATTTAAAAAAAAAAAAACGCTTGTCTAGAATACTATGCTCGGTTTATTGGAAAGGGCCTAATATTTCACATTAAACCTGAAAATATCCTAAAAATTGAGCCAGAAAAATGTTGATAGATTTTTAATATTAACAAATTGAAAAAAAAAATTAACTCGTAAAATTCAATTGATTTCATTACGTAAACAAAATGGCTGCATGAAGGCGCAGGCACTTTGTAAACACAGTTTTTAAAAAAATAATATTTCTATTATTTTTTAAACAACTTTAATAGTTTCTTTTGGAAGTATACTCCATAAAGAAAATAAACAACTCACTTTAAAAAGAGAAATTACGAGTTTTTTTTAATATTTAATTCGCAGATTTTTGTTATGAGTGTCAAAAATTCCCCTAACATTTCTAACATACCTAGTGTGTGTTTGTGTATTTGTATACATTTCCCTACGCAATAACTCTGTCAATTTTCAGCCTACAGACTAGAAATTTGATATACAGGATACTGAGATTTGGGAAAATCTTTGTAATCCGTTTTCGCCCAGAAATGTGGCTGTTAAGTGGTCAAAGTTCAACTATTTGTGTTGTATTATGGTGTGGCTCCCAGGTTGGGAAATCGTAATAGTGCGTAGGACTCCCTGGCTGCGGTACATAGCAGTTTTAGTTACGTCGATCGTCCGCAGGTTCACTTGTTTACTAAGCGGTTGTGATGACAACGAGTTAAGACTAGTGAGTTATCTCACCTTAGACTGGCACTTTTTCCTTATCTTGCCTCTCGTCAATTGTCAAAAATGTCATAACAACGTTGAACCTGAAAACAAAGTGGTTGACGACTTAGAACGATCAGCTGTAACTTAAAAACATGCATTAAAAGACGTAAGTCACAATTGTGTTTGTTTTTGTATAAAATTATATTTTACAATATAGTTACAATTTAAAAC
>NC_136524.1:2326010-2418510 GCF_053919585.1 Euprymna scolopes
TATATATATATATATATACGTATACAGATATATATATATACGTATACAGATATATATATATACGTATACAGATATATATATATACGTATACAGAGATATATATATATATATATATATATATATATATATATATATATATATATATATATATATATATACGTATACAGATATATGCATAGATATATACGTATACAGATATATGCATATATATATACGTATACAGATATATGCATATATATATATATATATATATATATATATATATATATATATATATATATATATCCGTACAAGTATACAGATATATATGTACATAGCCATATATTTTAATGGAAATAATCCCTCAAAGCAAATTACTTTCAAGAGAGATATCTTTTACGTTAGAAAACTTTCAAGAGCGGTAAGTGCAAATAATGGTTTCAGGAAAATAATATTTCAAGGTAGATAACGTTGAGAGGGAATAACTTTTAGTAAATTACTGTCAAGGGACATAATTTCCATGGAGATAATCTTGCAAGGAAGATAATCTTGCAAGGGAGATACCTTTAAGGGGAATTAGTTTAAGGAGAATTAATTTAAGGGAGCTAAATCTTAAAGGAGCTAACTCTCAAGGGAGCTTACTTTTAAGGGAAATAACTCTCAAGGGAGCTCTCTAGGGAGCTAACTCTCAAGGGAAATAACTCTCAAGGGAGCTACCACCAATAGCAATGGCCAAGAACACATCGCCTGAAAGTACTTCTTTTAAACTCCTCGACCTAACGTTTACAGGGAATATGAACTGGAATAGATGTATTGTGAGCATTGCCAAGGCTGCTGCAAGGAAGGTTGGCTCCCTCTACCATGCTAGAAAACTACTTACACCTGACAGTATCCTATACGTCTATAAGGCAACCATTCGCCCATGTATGGAGTACTGTTGTCACATCTGGGCTGGTGCATCTGCTGCTTGTCTCTCGCTCCTGGGTTCAGACGAGAGTCGCCAATTTGATAGGTCCTGAACTGTCATCTAGGCTTCAGCCTCTGTCCCATCGACGAGATGTTGCATCCCTCTGCTTGTTCTACAAATACTTTAATGGTGAATGCTCTGACGAACTGCAAACACTTGTACCTCCCCGACGTGACTACCCCCGACAAACCCGACAAGCTACTAAGTCTCATCCCTTTACAGTAGAGATCCCTAGGTGCAAGAAAGCCTTTTACTCCAATAGTTTCTTCCCCAGAACTGCGGGTCTTTGGAACTCCCTTCCGGGATTCTGCTTTCCCAACTGCAATGATATGCAGAAGTTCAAGTGTAATGTTAACAAACATCTTTCTACTCATCTCCCTTCATAATACCCCGCTAATTAAGTCCCTGATAGTAGCCCCCTGCTTCAAAGTGGCACTGTGCCTTGTATTGGGGTTAAAATTGAATTTAAAAAAAAAAAAAACTCGCAAGGGAGATAATTGTCAAGGGAGATAATTGTCAAGGGAGATAATTGTCAAGGGAGATAATTGTCAAGGGAGATAATTGTCAAGGGAGATAATTGTCAAGGGAGATAATTGTCAAGGGAGATAATTGTCAAGGGAGATATTTTTCAGGGGAGATAATTTGCAGGGGAGATAATTTTCAGGGGAGATAATTGTCAGGGGAGATAACTTCCAAGGGAGATAACTTTGGATGGAGAGAATCTTCCAAGGGAGATACCTTTGGAGGGAAATAATATAATAATCTTATAAGTGATATAATCTTTCAAGGGAGATGAGTTTTCGGTCTTTTAGAGGTTGAGCTACGGCATTCATGTGTGGTAGTTGCTATGAGATTGAGCGTGGCCTAAACTCTCCCATGTTTTCTGAATGGCTTATCTGACCATATTAGCATTCTGACTCTAGAGTTTGAAGCAAGGGTGGAATACTGTTGCCATATCTGGGCAGGAGCTGCTAAAAACAGCCTATCCTGCCTTGACAGAGTACAAAATAGACTGTGTGGCTTAGCGGGGGATGCCCTTTTCTCTACCCTGCAACCTCTCTCCCACAGAAGAGACGTTGCGAGCCTATCCTTGTTTTATCGTTATTTCCATGGCAGGTGCTCGTCTGAACTCCAATCTCTGGTACCCCTCGCCAATCTTTCACAAAAAACACCTGTCTAGCTGAATCCACTGTGAAAAATTTCCCCCACTCTATATCTGTGCCTAAATCAAAACGCGGATTCCATGAACAAAGCTTCTTTCTTACAACTGCACACCTGTGGAACTCTGTTCCATCTGCCTGCTTCCCACCGGAGTACAACTTGGATGTGTTAAAGTCCAATGTTAACAAATTCCTAATGAACCGCCCCCTTAAGTAAACACTTCATCAAATCTCCACACTAACGTAATGTACTTGCAATAACCCTTATCCCTGAGTAGCTTCCGGGCCTTGATAAGTGGTGATCACTGTGTAAAAAAAAAAAAAAAAGGTTACGGCACGACACTCAGGCAGTTCTTGGTAAGCCCGGAGCATGGAAAGGATAATTTCTATAACCTACTTTAGAATTTTATTTCTGGAGTGCGTCACAAGGATAAAATCATCCTTACGAATTATTTTAATAATTTTTTTTTTTTTTTTTTTATACGCAGTGACCACCACTTATCAAGGCCCGCAAGCCACTCAGAGATAAGGGTTATTGCAAGTACATTACGTTAGTGTTGAGATTTGATGAAGTGTTTACTTAAGGGGGCGGTTCATTAGGAATTTGTTAACATTGGACTTTTTATTCTGGAGATATTTCATGTTGAGGTTTTGGGATTTGTGGAATAGGTTGGCATACTTGGTTAGAGCAGTACACAGAGGGAAAGTAACAGAGAAAAAGACAGGAAAATTTTTTTTTTCTTTTTTATTTGTAGCACACGAAAAGGTAAAGCAGTAACAATTACCCACTAGTATGGCATCGAGAGGCCCCACCAGAGACTACTGCATGGTCCAGATCCACTCACCAAGTGGCATACAGCAGTCCCAGTACTTTACACCTGTTGATAGGACAGCCTCCTTAGTGGTTAATCCAAGGTTCAGGTCCCTGACTATCAGGCGGATAACGTCAGCCCAGACAAAACGTTTACCTCCAGCACCCTTACTAGTGACATGGCCACAAGGACAGACATAGAGACAGAAAAATTTCTGACATCTATTTTATCTAGTTTATTACTTATAACACCTTTTCTCGAACTTACCGTGTTAAAGAGAGGGTCGGTCGCCATTTTGAATTTTCCAATACATCGGTAAACACTATGTTTTTCGAGCTGAATAAACATGTTACATTGAATAAAAACACGAAAAATATATCCAGTTTGGTAGAAAAGTAACTTATCTTGCCTTTGATAACATTTATTTGTCATATATTTGTTTTTTTTGACAACTTTTTCGAATCTATGTGTACAGTAATACAAACCCGCAAGTACAGTACGTTTTTCTGGAGATATTTCATGTTGAGGTTTTGGGATTTGTGGAACAGGTCGGCATACTTGGTTAGAGCTGTACAGAGAGGGAAAGTAAGAGAGAAAAAAGACATAGAGACAGAAAAAAATTTCCGACATCTCAGACTACTGTTCACCAAGTACTACCGACCTTTAAACAGCTTTTTCTTCACCCTTTGTCAGAAAAAATCACTCATTGAATGAGGACTGAGGGACAAAAAAGGAGAAGCGAGAGTTACTGGAGCTGCCGATAACACATCTACTGTATTATCTACTCTCCATTAAAAAAAAAAATTTAAAAAAAAAAAAAAGAAGGGGGGGAGGTAAATGGGTACAAGTGACTCGGGTTGGAAGTGATTTCCAAACCTGGGAAGGAGTATTGAATTATTATGGTATTGGGTATATGAACTCAAACGGACTCAGCCTGTTTTCTTTCTGCAAAGAGTTCGATTTAGATATGAAGCTTGACTTATATGCGACAGGTACTTTGTGCGTGAGTGTTTTTGATTTTTATCCCTATGTTGTCCGAAACGACTGAAACTATTTATTTATCAGCAATCAAAACGCCCCCCTCCTACACTCAGTCTCTAATTGAGATATATAGATATTTGAATATTCCATTGAAGTTTATAGGTGGGGTCAGAACCTTAAGTAAGATTAAACTTCCTCGCCCCACTACAAAATTGGTGACGCCGGACCGTGAAATGACACGCACATCCTTCTGTACTAGGTGTGTCAGAAACTTCGTGAAAAATATTGAATAATTCCACCCCGTCTTTCCAAGCTTATAACTACTCGAAAAATGAAATTCAACCCCTATTTCTTTTTTTTTCAATTAAAGAAGCAAGGACCAAGGTTTTATTAAAAAAAAAACATACAACAACGTGTTCGTTAAAAAAAAAACGGTTTTAACTTCGGACTTTACAGGGAAATTTCTAAAAAACACTTCTTTTTTGTTTTAAATTTGAATATATTATTTATTGATCTTTTATCTTCAATTTGTGATATATAAAACTTCGGTGAGTAAATTAATTGTTTACTTTTTAATAGACATTTGGGGTTTGTATTACTGTACACATAGATTCGAAAAAGTTGTCAAAAAACAAATATATAACAAATAAATGTTATCAAAGGCAAGATAAGTTACTTTTCTACCAAACTGGATATAATTCACGTGTTTTTATTCAATGTAACATGTTTATTCAGCTCGAAAAACATGCAGTGTTTACCGATGTATTGGAACATTCAAAATGGCGGCCGACTCTCTCTTAAACACGGTAAGTTCGGGAAAGGTGTTATAAATAATAAACTGGACAAAATACTGTTAGAAATTCGCTCAATATATATTACCGTGACATAGGTTGACATATTCGGTGTTTTTTTTAATAGTATTTTGTCTAGTTTATTATTTATAACACCTTTTCCCGAACTTACCGTGTTTAAGAGAGAGTCGGCCGCTATTTTGAATTTTCCAATACATCGGTAAATAATGTATGTTTTTCGAGCAGAATAAATATGTTACATTGAATAAAAACGCAAAAAATATATCCAGTTTGGTAGAAAAGTAACTTATCTTGCCTTTGATAACATTTATTTGTTATATATTTGTTTTTTGACAACTTTTTCGAATCTATGTGTACAGTTATACAAACCCGACATTTGAAAACGGGGGGGGGGGGGGGCGTGAATGAAAAAAAAAAACGTTTGTCTAAAATATTATATTCGGTTTATTGGAAAGAGCATAAAATTTCACATTGACCCTGAAAATATCGCAAAAATTGAATCAATAGAAAAATTTTGATTTTTAAAGTTTAAAAATTGAAAACTACTGAACTCGTAAAATTCAATTAATTTCATTACTGTTTTTTAAAAATTAAAAAAAAGATATTTCTATTACTTGTTTTAAAAGTAATAGAAATATCTTTTTTTTTTATTTTAACTTTAATAGTTTATTTTGGAAGTATAATCCATAAAGAAAATAAACAACTCACTTTTAAAAAAGAAATTAAGAGTTTTTTTTGTATATTTTATTTGCAGTTTCGTGTCAGGGGTCTCAAAAATTCCTGGAACTAGCCAATCAATAAGTTTTGCAAAAATGAAAATTAAACGTACAACAGACGCCTAATAGCAGTGTGAGAAACCGATTTTAAGAATGCATGAAAAAAAAATTGAATAAATCGACCTCCTATCTTTACAAGCTTATAACTACTTGAAAAATGTAAAAATAAAAAAAAAATATTTCTATTACTTTTAAAACAACTTTATTAGTTTATTTTGGAAGTATAATCCATAAAGAAAATAACCATTGACCCTGAAAATATCGTAAAAATAGAATCAATAGAAAAAATTTGATAGATTTTTAAAGTTTAAAAATTTAAAAATACTGAACTCGTAAAATTCAATTGATTTTATTACTGTTTTTTAAAAAATAAAAAATAATATTTCTATTAATATTTTATACAAATTTAATAGTTTATTTTGGAAGTATAATCTATAAAGAAAATAAACAACCCACTTTTAACAGAGAAATTACGTTTTTTTTTATATTTTATTCGCAGTTTCGTGTTAGAGGTGTAAAAAATTACTACAAAAATTCTGGGGTTTGTATTACTGTACACATAGATTCGACAAAGTTGTCAAAAAACAAATATATAACAAATAAATATTATCAAAAGCAAGATAAGTAACTTTTCTACCAAACTGGATATAATTTTCGTGTTTTTATTCAATGTAACATGTTTATTCAGCTCGAAAAGCATACAGTGTTTACCGATGTATTGGAAAATTCAAGATGGCGGCCGATTCTCTCTTTAACATGGTAAGTTTGGAAAAAAGTGTAATAAATAAAAAACCGGTTAAAATACTGTTAAAAACTCGCTCAATATATGTTACCGTGACATAGGTTGACATATATTCGGTGGATTTTTAATAGTATTTTGTCTAGTTTTTTAATTTATAACACTTTTTCCCAAACTTACGGTGTTAAAGAGGGAGTGAGACGCCATCTTGAATTTTCCAATACATCGGTAAACACTGTATGTTTTTCGAGCTGAATAAACATGTTACATTGAATAAAAACACTAAAAATATATCCAGTTTGGTAGAAAAGTAACTTATCTTGCCTTTGATAACATTTATTTGTTCTATATTTGTTTTTTGACAACTTTTTCGAATCTATGTGTACAGTAATACAAACCCAAATTCTGATATATCTACTTCTGTATGCTACAAAATTGCAACCCTGCCGGCAACATCACACTATTATCTTGTGGGTTTGTATTACTGTATACATAGATTCGAAAAAATTGTCAAAAAACAAATATATAACAAATAAATGTCATCAAAGGCAAGATAAGTTACTTTTCTACCAAACTTGATACATTTTTTGTTTTTTTTAAATTCAATATAACATGTTTCTTCAGCTCGAAAAACATACAGTGTTTACCGATGTATTGGAAAATTCAAGATGGCGCCTGACTCTCTCTTTAACACGGTAAGTTTGGAAAAAAGTGTTATAAATAAAAAACTAGACAAAATAATGTTAAAAACCCGCTCAATATATGTTACCGTGACATAGGTTGACATATATTCGGTGGATTTTTAACAGTATTTTGTCTAGTTTATTATTTATAACATCTTTTCCCAAACTTACTGTGTTAAAGAGAGAGTCGGGCGCCATCTTGAATTTTCCAATACATCGGTAAACACTGTATGTTTTTCGAGCTGAATAAACATGTTACATTGAATAAAAACACAAAAAATATATCCAGTTAGGTAGAAAAGTAACTTATCTTGCCTTTGATAAGATTTATTTGTTATATATTTGTTTTTTGACAACTTTTTCGAATCTATGTGTACAGTAATACAAACCCTAATATTCAAATGAAGTGACCTCTTAATTATATATTTTGAAAGAATAATACTATATACAGACATAAATAAAAGAGTATCGGACCTTTTGTATATCTTAATAAAATTGTGAACAAATAAACAAACAAACCAACAGACAGGAATACGAATTTATATATATAGTTTTTTTTTTTTTACATAGGCATCACCACATTATCAAGGCCCAGAGGCCACTCAAGAATAAGGGTTAAAGAGTGTACAGTAGAAATTGGACAATATAGTAATCATTAGTAATGAAAATTTGGTAAATTTGATAACTTATATGGAACGGCTCATCAAGAACTTATTTACGTTAGACTTGAACACAACCATATTGTAGTCAGCCGGAAAGCAGGAAAACGGAAGACAATTCCACAGGCGTGCAGTTCTAAGAAAGAAGCTTTGTTCATGGAATCTATGTTTAGGTTTAGGCACAGATAAAGAGTGGGGGGAATTATTGATAGTGTGTACAGCTAGACGAGTGTTTCTTGTGAACGTTTGGCGAGGGGGGACCATAGATTGAAGCTCAGTCGAACACTTTCCATGAAAATAACGATACATCAGAGACAAACTCGCAACATCTCTACTGTGAGATAGAGGTTGCAAGAAGGAGAAAAGGACATCTCCTACGAGGCTACGAAGTCTATTTTGAACTCTATCAAGGCAGGACAAGTCCTTTCTAGCAGCTCCTGCACAGATGTGGCAACAGTATTCCATCCTTGGACGTACCTGGCTCTTATATAGATAGAGAATAGCATCAGCAGTGAGATATCTACCGGATCGATAGAAAGATCCCACCATTTTTCCAGCGGCCTTGGCAACAGATTTGATGTACGTGTTCCATTTAAGATCAGGAGTAATGGTCAAGCCCAGAAGCTTGTCAAAACTTGAGGCCTCCTGAAGACGAGAGCCATTCATTTCAATTGATGCCAAATGTGGATTAGAATGTTGATGATGTAAAGAGAGAAGCATTGTTTTAGACGCATTAAAAGTAACCAGCCACTCCTTTCCCCATTGTACTACGTGCTCAAGATCAGAGGAGAGAGAATTGGAGAGAACTTGGTCGTTTACTGTCTTAGATGTGGTACCATAAATAGATTAGATTAAATAGGGGTAAATTAGCAGTGATGATGTCAAAAATGTGAAAAAGATACCACTGGTAAAAATATAAACACAAGTTCTACATTACGTAGAAAAAAACCTGTACAGGTCCGTTTTCAGTTTGTGTTGCTCCCAAAAATGTAAATTAGGATTTTTGCGGATAAATTATGCTTGGTTGTGTATATAAAAAGTATCCTATTTTTAATAAAGGAAGGACTTTCACATAAAAATTTAATAAACAAAAGATACAGCAAAAATTGAATTACACTTGTAAATCATATCTAAAAAAATAGCACGGTTCGTAAACTGCAGAAGTACTAAACAGATAAAAACACCCGCATTTTTGTACTTCTGCAATTATTTTTCTTTGAGTGACGCTGAGACATAAAGCGACACCCCCTCCCCCCGAAAAAAAAACCATAATTACGTCGAAACTCCCCCACACAAATATATATTATCAACTAAATCAATTACCCAGACAGGAAAACATAAGATCTTTCTCAAAAGAAAATCGAAGAAAAAAAGTGAAAAAACCCCCCAAAAAACGCGTAGGAATATATCTGATATAAAAAGCATTACTTTACCTTGTTTCTTTTTCAAAGTATTATGGAAACGATAATAAAATTCAGACAGTCAAGTGAATAGTTGAAAAATGATTTTAAAATCGTCCGTAGGAAATAAATTTTAACCTTTTGATAAACGTGCTCACACCTTACAATGAATCGACATTTATAGCCGAGACTTTAAAAGAGGGCTAACGATTTAAAATATTTCGTCGAAAAATAAAATCAGTCTTAGCCTAATTATTTATTTTTTTTACCAATATTTGTAACTTTTACATTTATAGAAAATAAATAATTAAAACAAATCATTTTATCACCATATCTCTCGATTTGGTTAAAAACTATATCCGTTCATAACCGGAAGTGAAATATCAGTGAAAATTACTTAAAATGTGCCAGTTTAGCAAATAGTACAAAATAACTTGAATTAAAATAATTTAAATAAATTAACTTTAAATAATACTCTTAAATAGAACAATTACATCAATTACATTACTATAATCAGTAATTTTAATTGAGCGAATTATTTAAAAAGATTTTCTTTAATATAATATGCAAATTAGATTAGTTCTATTATGTACATTGCCTTCAATATAGTGTATATATATTGATCGTGATGCTATTTATTTATATAGAAAATCTTATAGTAAATAAAATTTAATCAAATTGTGAACAAACAAACAAAAGACAGGATTACGGATATATATATATATATATATATATATATATATATATATATATATATATATCAGAGAGGCGGTAGCACTCTCTATATAGGGATGGCCCGTACACGCCTATATACGCCTACAAAGCAAAACTATCCAAATCTCAACTAAAATCAACTTATACGTTTCAAAAAGCACATATTCTTACAGAGAAGTGTCTTACGAATCCAGCGAGTGTCAGAACGTCGGTTAAAATGTCAAAAGAGAGAAAAAAAAAAAGGGTACAAAAATGCCCAATTGTTCTTCTTTCTTCTGCTTTCTTCTTTCTTTTGAGACGATGTATCTCGGTGTACGAACGGTCTCTGACAACAGTTCAAGCACTAATCGACTGCTCTTTACACGGAGAAGTGCAGTGACCCATCGCTTTTTAGCTAACTCCATAATTAAATAAGATTACGTGTAATAACAAGTTTTAAACACTATATACCCAATGTAGACAGACCACTTCGAACACGGAACTTCTCTCAAAAGGGACAGCTCCAAATAATACACCGGATGCTCACAGACGTTCCAGTTTGCCAGTGGCCTATATTTCTTGGACGCTGAATATTTGAGGTGAACGTTAAGGTTTTTTCTTTAAACAGTAACCCACCAGCGTTAATGAAACCACGAAATCTTTATCTCAGTTGATCAAAATTGTTATAAGAGTAACCTATCAGCAAGTACGACGTCAAAAAACAATGTTATAAAAACAAATAATTCTTCAGATTTTGGACTGTAAAATATGTACAAAATGTCAATGCTGTGACCAGGATTTGAACCTAGGTTAGCACGGCCACAACGTGGGGTCCTAACCTCTAGACGATCACGGCTAACACTGACGTCTGTCGCTCTTGGCAGAAAGACACATGACTACTGTCAAACTATTGAAAAATAAGGAGGAAACTTGAAATTCTCACGCATGCGCAAAAATACACTATAGCAACCATTGTTAAATGCAGCTGAATCTCTTCGCTCGCTAAGAAAAGTAGATCAGAGCAGTTCTTCTAAGAACTCACCAAACGCCAAAGGAAATAAGTTAAATTAACCGCAAAAGAAACTGCAAGAAAGTCAAGAAAAATTTAATAGTGAAGGTATGAACATTGTAGAACTTTATAATACTCTGTTTTATCAGAGAGGCGGTAGCACTCTATGTAATATAGAACCGATGGAGGACCAAGAGGCAACTCCTAAGGCCCAAAACCCAAAGACCTAAAACCCAGCAGGAAGCGACCTGCTACTAATGGAGGCGGCAATGAGCCGCCTCCTAAAAAAGACAATACTATCATTAATGTAAGTTTAAAAATAAGACTGTAAGTAAAAATACTAATTAATAAGAATAAAAAAGCATTGGAAATGCAAAAGGATATAGGGATGGTATGCCAAAAAGTATACAAACAAGATAGCTCTGAATGGCTAGGCACATGGAAATAGAATTGCATCCAAAGTATAGCCCTATAGCTTTTTACAACTGTAATGATGGCACGGAATGAAGATTGGAGAAAAGCTATAGGGCTATACTTTGGATGCAATTCTATTTCCATGTGCCTAGCCATTAATAGCTATCTTGTTTGTATACTTTTTGGCATGCCATCCCTATATCCTTTTGCATTTCCAATGCTTTTTTATTCTTGTATCTTTATTGGCAAAATTTTAGAATAATTATAAAGAAGTGAACCATCGCGTAAATTCAATCAACTAAACTAAGAAAGAAAAAAAAATAATAAAAAAACAAGATCGTTAAAATACACCATGTTCCCCGTTTCATCCGAGATCATCAACCTACCACCAGAAAATCTCAACTGATAGAATCGTCCATCGGCCAACACTTGGTCGATAAAAAGGAGTGCGGTCTTGTTTTCTCTCCGGAGTGTTTTTCTGTATTGCACCGAGGACGCACAAAGTTCCACCTGTCTGTCCTCGAAGCACTTGCCATCATTGCCAGCCCCCCTACTTTGTGCAAGCAGAGAAACCTCCGGCTTCAATTAGAATTATTTGGGTAGTCAGGTTTTTTTTTTTTTTTTTTTTTGTAACCTCCTCTCCGCTCTTACTCCATACCACTACCAAATATTCTAAAAAAATAATTTTCAGACTTATGACCCTTGAAAATGTTAGTCTGAACGAAAAGCGCTTTGGGTGTATTTTAACGATCGTTTTTAATCGACTTATTTATTTTATTGAATTGTACATATAACTTGCCCCATTATTTTTTTTTCTTTCTTATTTTAGTTGATTGAATTTACGCGATGGTTCACTTCTTTATAAATATATATATATATATATATATATATATATATATATATATATATATATATATATATATATATATATATATATACTAGCGGGGGTATCCGGCGTTGCCCGAGTGTTTGTTTCCGGGACGGGGGGGGAATTTTAAAAAATGTTATGGTAGGTAAGTAGGAAGGATCAAACCCGGAGTCATGAGTAAAAGTAGGAAAATAAAGTGTGAAAAAAAAAACAAAAACAAAAAAACATCTGCAACGTTAACAGTTCGGCCACCAAGAAAAGTCCATTCCAGTTGTTTAGGAAAAAAAAAAAAAAACGACTACGGTAGGTCGGCGCGACATGAAAATATAATGTGAATTGTCCAGTACGCTAACCACTACGCCACAGAGCACTGCAGCTTAGTTTAGTGATTTTAAATAACTTCACATGAAAGAACTACGAAGCCAAACCGGTGTTCTCTTCTCAACTGTTCCTTGTGAACGATCCCCAAACGGTGTTAAGTGGTGGCAGGGGGAGGAGGAATTTATTAGAGAGAAAATATTTTACCACTTCCATTGATCTTAACCGATTTTGGCCGTGACTTCTCAGCAGAAAAAGTATAGAAATCTAAGATTATCGAGGAATTTGAGAACTAATAAGCCTATAACATACCTCAGATATTGTTCTGCCGTTTGTGCATATTATATGATACTTTCAAAGTCTTAGCCTCATGAATTGGACAGTAATAAAATTAATGAATTCAAACTTTCGCATCTAATGTTATTTCCTCTTTGATGTCGGTGTATATACACCCCAATATCCAACTTTCTTTTCGCACCTATTCGATAAAAATTTATATGAAAGTTCCCCTTTAAGTATGAATTTGTTAGCATTGTTTTCGATTTACCTTTTACCATCTCAAAATGCCGCCCCCATGCCGCCCCCGCCTGACGCTCAGAAAATAGGGACACATTTTTTCTGATTCCGATACCCCCCCAAATTCCGATTTTTTACAACCTTTTTGGTATAAAATTTCATATTTTTTGTTAACTTTTGTTTATTTTTATTTATTTTTTTCTACTTTCTCTTTTTACCCTCTACAAAATGCCGCCCCCTCAGGTGTGCCCCCCCCCCCGGGGCGGTCGCCTCCCGCCCCCTCTAGCTACGCCAGTGCGCGACGCGTGATTAAGCGAAGCCCACTGTTCGTTTGTAAACAAACGGACAGTTTGAGCACAGTGACACGGGCAAAGGCTAATTTAATAGGCATTTGAGAAGAAATATTTACCGGCACCGATTCTTGGTCTAGTGGTTAGAGCTACCGACTGTCCACACTGATGAGTTGTGATACAACGAAACAGTATTGTATGTGGATGACATATATATATATATATATATATATATATATATGTGTGTGTGTGTATATATATGTGTGTGTGTGTATATATATATATGTGTGTATATATATGTGTGTGCGTGTATATATGTGTGTATATATATATATATGTGTGTGTATATATATATATGTGTGTGTATGTGTATATGTATGTGTGTATATGTGTGTGTGTATATATATGTGTGTATATGTGTGTGTATATATATATGTGTATATATATATATATATGTGTGTGTATATATATATATGTGTGTATATATATGTGTCTGTGTATGCATATATAGATGTGTATATATTTGTGTGTGTGTGTGTATATATATATACACACACATGTATACATCTATATATGTATATATATATATACACACACACACATATGATGATTGCAACGTTTTGTCAGACGAGTGCCACTCCCTCAGACATTTAAAATCCATGAGCCCAAATGCCAGTGCCAACACTTATAGGTAAGAACCTTAACAAGAACACACAGTCCCGTAACAGTAAACGTTAGTAATAATAAACAAATAATAATAAATAGCACCTCGTGAAACGGTAACATAAAGTCATCTATGTGGTAAGACATGGTCCGCAATACCATAGAGCATAATAAAATTATTGACTTACTTCGTTGGTTGGTGATGGCGGTCAAGTGATTTAACCGGATTCGAAATTTGCATCCTAAGATAAAAAAAAAAAAATCTGTTTGACGATCTCCTTGTCGATATGGTCCGTTCTTGTAAAAATCCATTTTTAAAAAGACCTGTAAAAAAAAAAAAAAAAAAAAAATAGAAATCCAAATAGCATGGGTTCCCGGCGTTGCCCGGGTATTTGAAGAGTTATTTTGAGCCAAAAAAAAAAAAAGTGGTCAATTCTTTTAACTTTGACTCCTATTATGACCCCTTAAAATTTATTGTTTTGGGCTCAAATCAAGTTATTAAGTTAGATCCATTTGTTACACAATGGATTGAGAGAGAGAAAGAGAGAGAGAGAGAGAGAGAGAGAGAGAGGTGAGTAAACGTGGAGTGTAGACACGTTTACTAGAACCGAAGGTCAGCTGACCAGATTACGTATGAGTGACTTGGTCAGGTTGGCTAGATCTGTGAGATTTGATTTGGACACAGAAGACAACGGACGGCTTCCCGTTGTCTCCTCCTCTCTACGGGGGGGGGGACGAACGCTGACGTGTGTGCTCAAATCAAGTTATTAAGTTAGATCCATTTGTTACACAATGGATTGAGAGAGAGAGAGAGAGAGAGAGAGAGAGAGAGAGAGGAAAGTAAACGTGGAGTGTAGACACGTTTACCAGAACCGAAGGTCAGCTGACCAGATTACGTATGAGTGACGTGGTCAGGTTGGCTAGATCTGTGAGATTTGATTTGGAAACAGAAGACAACGGACGGCTTCCCGTTGTCTCCTCCTCTCCACGGGGGGGGGGACGAACGCTGACGTGTGTAGAAGAAGAACCCACACAGGCCGATTTCACTTCCACCTTCTGCAGGACCTCTGGGGAAAGTGAAATAAAAAAACTATAAAACTAATTCCTTGTCTTGGAGTGATTGAATCTTCATAAAAAAAACAGGTATCAAGTCTCCCTCCAGGATGATAAATTTCCAGATGGTCCAACATCGAAGAAGCAGAGGTAGGTTCTGAAAATACATGTCACACACACGATTCCCTTTATGATACAACAAACACTCAACCAATTATATTAGAGACAATCATACGCACACGGAATCCTTTTATGTTATACACCAAACGTAAATGGTGCCCCTCAATGATAACCCTATGTAACACATTTCCAAGGAACCTATATCTAAAATTTCAACTGTTTAGACACAAAATTGTCAGAGGAGTTTAGTAGAGTTCTCAAAGGTCAAACGCTGAACTTTGGCCCCTTAACAGCCAAATTTCTAGCCGGAAACCGATTACAAAGATTTTCCCAAATTTCAGTACCCTGTATATCAAATTCCGAGTCTGTAGACTTAAAATTGACAGAGTTATTGCGTAGAGAAAAGTATACAGACAGACAGACACACAGATACTTCCACTTAACTCTGCGTTTTGGATTATTTTGGACCATCTGGAATTTACCCATTGGATTGAAATTTTAAATTCGACCGTTTTGGATTTTACCATTTTTGGATTTTTACCCTTCACCGGACTATCCATTCATGTGAAATCTTTTTATCATTTTTCTTTTGCCTCCTGTTCCCCTTACCTCACCCTTTTTTTTTTAACCAAGTAAGATCTGTGACTTACTTGTAGTTTCATTAAATACTTTTATATGCAAAATCCGATCCTGCATTTTGCTAATTCCTGCCCTCTGATGAGAAGGAGTGTATTTCTTCGAAACTCCGCGGATTGAGGACTATCCACTTATCTTGTGTTTCTTTTTTTAAAATTAAATATGTTTTTAACTCTTTTTCAAGATGTCTTTTAACATGTTTTATTAATCATTTGTTCATATATATATATATGTATATATATATATATATTATTTTTTTACTTTAATAATTAAATACCTACAGACACTAGTGTTTCATCCTTTCGGGATTCTTCAGTGCAGGGTGTCACGATTACTACCAGTCGAACGATTCGAACCCTGCGACACGAGACATCTCTGGCTCGATTAGCGGAGGCCGTATCGATTCGGCTACTATTAACCGTGTGAAATAGCTTTGAATTTTAAACATTTTAATTTAAATGTTCATTACGTCAGACAGACAGTGATCAAATCGTTATACGATGATCTACGCATAAGAGCTAAATTGACCGACTTTTAATTCAACTGAAAGTGCTCAACGATAAGAAACAGATTTCTTAAAGGGGCTGTCATAATTATTTTTTTACTATAATAATTAAATACCTACAGACACTAGTGTTTCATCCTTTCGGGATTCTTCAGTGCAGGGTGTCACGATTATATATCTATATTTCTGTAGAAATATAGATATATCTACTAACACATGTTCCACGATAATATGGAGCAAGATATAACGATTGATTTACTTCGTTGGTTGGTGATGGCGGTGAAGTGATTTAACTGGATCCGAAATTTGACGATTTTCTTTTCGATATGATCTGTTGTTCTAAAAATCCATTTTTAAAAAGACCTGTAGGGTTTGTATTACTGTGTGTTTATTTATGTGTTTATTTATGTGTTTATTTATGTGTTTATTTATGTGTTTATTTTCGTAATATTGCATTGTAATTTGCGGGTTTGTATTACTGTACACATAGATTCGAAAAAGTTGTCAAAAAAAAAAACAAATATATAACAAATAAATGTTATCAAAGGCAAGATAAGTTACTTTTCTACCAAACTGGATATATTTTTTGTGTTTGTAACATGTTTATTCAGCTCGAAAAACATGCAGTGTTTACCGATGTATTCGAAAATTCAAAATGGCGCCCAACACTCTCTTTAACATGGTAAGTTTGGGAAAAGGTGTTATAAATAATAAACTAGACAAAATACTATAAAAAAAACACCGAATATATGTCAACTTATGTCACGGTAACATATAATGAGCGAATTTCTAACAGTATTTTGTCTAGTTTATTATTTATAACACCTTTTCTCGAACTTACCGTGTTTAAGAGAGAGTCGGCCGCCATTTTGAATTTAAAATTTTTTAAAAAGACCTGTAAAAAAAAACAAACAAAAAAACAAAAACAAATTGAAAACAAGATGTTTCCACCTTTTTTTTTTTTAGTCCAGGCATTTTGTTGCGTCCTGGGGGGGGGGTTCATATAAAACTAGTTTGGATGCCAGAAGTTGCTGGAATCCATATTAAATAGAGAATTAACCTTCTTAGTGACACACAATATGGTTTCCGTCCTGCAAGATCTACCACAGATGTGCTAACAGTTATATCTCATAGGATTAACGAAGCTCTTGACAAATGCTTCCTTTCTAGGGCAATTGCTCTTGACATATCAAAGGCCTTCAACAAAGTATGGCATAAAGGCCTACTTCACAAGATCACCAGCTACGGTATAGCTGGAAATATTCTCTCTATCATTAAATCATTTCTCTCTGATAGGCTCATAAGAGTAGTGGTTGAGGGACAAAAATCAGAGGCCTGCAGTATTAATGCTGGAGTCCCTCAAGGGTCCAACCTGGGCCCAACTCTCTTCCTGATATACATCAATGATCTCCCTAAACACATACTTAAATCATTCGTTGACATCTATGCTGATGACACGACCATCTACAGCAACACATCAAAGGCCGTAAATGACAAAGCTCTCTCTGATTCTCTCTTCTCTGATCTCGAACTAGTGGTTCATTGGGGAAGACGTGGCTGGTTACCTTTACTGCATCTAAAACCAAACTCTAAAATCAACACTCTGATCCCCATCTGGCATCAATTGAAATGGATGGCTCTCGTCTAGGAGAAGCCCCATGTTTTGATAAGCTTCTGGGCTTGACCTTCACTCCTGATCTGAAATGGAACACGTACATCAAGTCTGTTGCCAAGGTCGCTGGAAAGATGGTGGGATCCTTCTACCGCTCCAGAAGATATCTCACTACTGATGCAATTCTCTATCTATATAAAAGCCAAGTACGTCCAAGGATGGAGTACTGCTGCCATATCTGGGCAGGAGCTGCTAAAAACAGCCTATCCTGCATTGACAGAGTACAAAATAGACTTCGTGGCTTAGTGGGGGATGCCCTTTTCTCTTCCCTGCAACTTCTTTCCCATAGAAGAGACGTTGCAAGCCTATCTTTGTTTTATCGTCATTTCCATGACAGGTGCTCGTCTGAACTCCAATCTCTGGTCTCCCCTCGCCAATCTTTTACAAAAAACACCCGTCTAGCTGAATCCACTGTCAAAAACTTTCCCCACTCTTTATCTATGCCTAAATCAAAATGTAGATTCCATGAACAAAGTTTCTTTCTTAGAACTGCACGCCTGTGGAACTCTGTTCCGTCTGCCTGCTTCCCTCCTGACTACAACTTGAATGTCTTCAAGTCCAACGTAAACAAATTCCTGATGAACCGCCCCCTAAAGTAGACACTTTAAATATCCACACTAACGTACTGTACTTACAATAAACCTTTATTTTTGTTTTTAATTGAATTTTTGGGTGTTTTATTAGCCAAAGAAAAAGTGATATCGAAATGGAAGCAGATGACATTCGAAGCGCTTTAAGCATTTATTAACACAATTCTAGAAAGCGTTTAAAGCGTTTATTTACACAATTAAATATAAGAAGTCGTAAAAGCGTTAATTTACACAATTAAACGTTAGGAAGCTCTTAAAGCGTTTATTAATCCAATTACATGCTAGAAGCGCTTAAAGCGTTTATTTACACAATTAAAAGCCAGAAAGCGCCTCTAGCGTTCATTTACACACTTAAATGCCAGAAAGTGTTTAAAGCGTCGATTAAGACACTTAAATTCTAGGAAGCTCTATAAGCGTTCACTAACACAAAAAGGGCTTATTAACACAAATGTAAAAAAACCGCTTAAAGGCTTTATTTTTTTTTTTACACGGTGGTCACCACTTATCAAGGCCCGGAAGCCACTCAGGGATAAGGGTTATTGCAAGTACAGTACGTTAGTGTGGAAACTTGATGAAGTGTTTACTTAAGGGGGCGGTTCATTAGGAATTTGTTAACGTTGGACTTGAAGACATCCAAGTTGTAGTCAGGTGGGGAGCAGGCAGACGGAACAGAGTTCCACAGGCGTGCAGTTCTTAGAAAGAAACTTTGATCATGGAATCTACGTTTTGATTTAGGCACAGATAAAGGGTGGGGGAAATTTTTCACAGTGGATTCAGCTAGACGGGTGTTTTTCGTGAAAGATTGGCGAGGGGGGGACCAGAGATTTGAAGAAATCCAAGTTGTAGTCAGGTGGGGAGCAGGCAGACGGAACAGAGTTCCACAGGCGTGCAGTTCTTAGAAAGAAACTTTGTTCATGGAATCAACGTTTTGATTTAGGCACAGATATAAAGTGGGTGAAATTTTTCACAGTGGGTTCAGTAAATGTCAGAAAGCTCTGAAAGCGGTTGTTAACACAACTGAATATCAGAAAACGCTTGTTTATAAAACACAATTAAATACCAGAAAGCGCCTTAAGTATTCATTAACACCAATGTCAAAAAGGGCTGAAAGCAATTATTAACACAATAAGAGTCAGAAAGCGGATAAAACGTCTATTAACAGAAGTAAATATCAAAAAGCGCTTAAAGCGTTTATTAACATATTAAAATGCCAGAAGGCGTTTAAAATGTTTATAACCACAAGTAGATGTTGGAAAGCGCTTAAAGAGTTCAGTAATAGAATTAAACATCAGAAAACTCTTAATAGGTTTTATTAACACACTCAAATGTCAGAAAGTGTTCAAAGCGTTCATCAACACATTTTAATTTCAGAAAGTGCTTTAAGCCTTCATAAACAATTAAAAGTCAGAAAGCGCTTAAAGCGTTTTTAAAACAATTTAATCTCACAAAGACTTTATAGCGTTTATGAACACACTTAAATATCAGTAACTGTTTAAAGCTATTATACCCACAATAAAATGCCAGAAAGCGCTAAAAGCGTTCATTAACACAATTAAATATCAGAAAACGCTTAAAGCGTTTATTAAAATTAAATGTAAAAAAGTGCTTAAAGCGTTTATAAACACAATTAAATGCCCGAAAGTTCTTAAAGCGTTTATTAACACAATTAAATGTCAGAAAGCGCTAAAAGCGTTCATTAACACAATTAAATATCAGCAAAACGTTTAAAGGGTTTATTAACACATTCAAATGTCAGAAAGCGCTTAAAGCGTTTACAACCACAATTAGATGTCAGAAAGCGCTTAAAGCGTTTATTAACACAAATATCAGAAAGCGCTTAAAGCGTTTTATAACACAAATAAATGTCAGAAAACGTTTTTAACACAATTAAATGCCAAAAAGCTCTTAAAGATGGTATTACGACACATGCTAGAAAGCGCTAAAATCGTTTATAAACACCTTTAAATGTCAGAAAGCGTTTAAAGCGTTCATTAAAACAGTTAAATTTCAGAAAATGCTAAAAGCGTTCATTTACAATTAAATGTCAAAAAGCGCTTAAAGCATTTTTTTACACAACTGAATGCAAAAAAGTGCTTAAAGCGTTTATAAACCCAATTAAATATCAGAAAGCGCTTACAGCGTTTATTAACACTAATGCCAGACAGTTTTTAAAGCGTTTATAAACAGAATTAAATGTCAGAAAGCGCTAAAAGCGTTTAGAAACACAAGTGAATGTCAGAAAGCACTTTAAGCGTTTTATAACACAAATAAATATCAGAAAGCGCTTAAAGCGCCTTATAAAGGAAATAAATGTAAGAAAGCCCGTAAAGTGTTTTATAACACAAATAAATGTCAGAAAGACCTTAAGCGTTTAAAAACACAATTAAATATCAGAAAACGTTTAAAGCGTTTATGAACATAATTTGATGTCAGAAAGCGCGTAAATCGTTTATAATAACAAAGTTAACTACCAGAAAACGTTTAAAGCATTCATTTACATAGTTGAATGTCAGAAAGAACTTGAAGCGTTCATTAACACAGTTTAATGACAGAGAGCGCTTAAAGCGTTTTATAAAACAATTAAATGTCCGAAAGACTTTAAAGCGCTTATAATCTCAATTAAATGTCAGAAAGCGTTTATTAACACAAATCTCAGACAGTTCTTAAAGCGTTTATAATCAGAATTAAATGTCAGAAAGCGCTAAAAGCGTTTAGAAACATAATTAAATGTCAGAAAGCGCTAAAAGCGTTTAGAAACAGAATTAAATGTCAGAAAGCGCTTTAAGCGTTTTATAACACATAAATGTCAGAAAGCGCTTAAAGCGTTACGTTTGTCAAAGTCAAGTAAATATCTGACGAAGAGATCTTTCTCGAAATATTATATTACACGGACATACCACCAGACCGACTTTCCCAGGTGATCACTGTGCAAATATAAATATACTGCGTGTATGAAATATGAATATGTACACATGTATTTATAAGTTGTATTAATAAATTTCTCACCTGCTTCAACTGGTGTCTTTCCGTTACTTCTGCATTGTACCGACTTCTACAATGCTATTTAACTACATACTATACAATGCTTCAAGAAAACTACACCCACCTCTTAAAGAAATAAATGTAAGAAAGGCCGTAAAGTGTTTTATAACACAAATAAATGTCATGAAGACCTTAAGCGTTTAAAAACACAATTAAATATCAGAAAACGTTTAAAGCGTTTATGAACATAATTTAATGTCAGAAAGCGCGTGAATCGTTTATAATAACAAAGTTAATTACCAGAAAGCGTTTAAAGCATTCATTTACATAGTTGAATGTCAGAAAGAACTTGAAGCGTTCATTAACACATTCAAATGGCAGAGAACGCTTAAAGCGTTTTATAAAACAATTAAATGTCCGAAAGACTTTAAAGCGCTTATAATCTCAATTAAATGTCAGAAAGCGTTTATTAACACAAATCTCAGACAGTTCTTAAAGCGTTTATAAACAGAATTAAATGTCAGAAAGCGCTATAAGCGTTTAGAAACATAATTAAATGTCAGAAAGCGCTTTAAGCGTTTTATAACACACATAAATGTCAGAAAGCGCTTAAAGCGTTACGTTTGTCAAAGTCAAGTAAATATCTGACGAAGAGATCTTTCTCGAAATATTATATTACACGGGCATACCACCAGACCGACTTTCCCAGGTGACCACTGTGCAAATATAAATATACTGCGTATATGAAATATGAATATGTACACATGTATTTATAACTTGTATTATTAAATTTCTCACCTGCTTCGGCGTGTGTCTTTCCGTTACTTCTGCATTGTACCGCCTTCTACAATTCTATTTAGCTACATACTATACAATGCTTCAAGCAAACTACACCCACCTCTTAAAGAAATAAATGTAAGAAAGGCCGTAAAGTGTTTTATAACACAAATAAATGTCAGGAAGACCTTAAGCTTTTAAAAACACAATTAAATATCAGAAAACGTTTAAAGCGTTTATGAACATAATTTGATGTCAGAAAGCGCGTAAATCGTTTATAATAACAAAGTTAACTACCAGAAAACGTTTAAAGCATTCATTTACATAGTTGAATGTCAGAAAGAACTTGAAGCGTTCATTAACACAGTTTAATGTCAGAGAGCGCTTAAAGCGTTTTATAACACAATTAAATGTCCGAAAGACTTTAAAGCGCTTATAATCTCAATTAAATGTCAGAAAGCGTTTATTAACACAAATCTCAGACAGTTCTTAAAGCGTTTATAAACAGAATTATATGTCAGAAAGCGCTAAAAGCGTTTAGAAACAGAATTAAATGTCAGAAAGCGCTTTAAGCGTTTTATAGCACATAAATGTCAGAAAGCGCTTAAAGCGTTACGTTTGTCAAAGTCAAGTAAATATCTGACGAAGAGATCTTTCTCGAAATATTATATTACACGGACATACCACCAGACCGACTTTCCCAGGTGATCACTGTGCAAATATAAATATACTGCGTGTATGAAATATGAATATGTACACATGTATTTATAACTTGTATTATTAAATTTCTCACCTGCTTCGGCGTGTGTCTTTCCGTTACTTCTGCATTGTACCGCCTTCTACAATTCTATTTAACTACATACTATACAATGCTTCAAGCAAACTACACCCACCTCTTAAAGAAATAAATGTAAGAAAGTCCGTAAAGGGTTTTATAACACAAATAAATGCCAGAAAGACCTTAAGCGTTTAAAAACACAATTAAATATCAGAAAACGTTTAAAGCGTTTATGAACATAATTTGATGTCAGAAAGCGCGTAAATCGTTTATAATAACAAAGTTAACTACCAGAAAACGTTTAAAGCATTCATTTACATAGTTGAATGTCAGAAAGAACTTGGAGCGTTCATTAACACCGTTTAATGTCAGAGAGCGCTTAAAGCGTTTTATAAAACAATTAAATGTCCGAAAGACCTTAAAGCGCTTATAATCTCAATCAAATGTCAGAAAGCGTTTATTAACACAAATCTCAGACAGTTCTTAAAGCGTTTATAAACAGAATTAAATGTCAGAAAGCGCTAAAAGCGTTTAGAAACAGAATTAAATGTCAGAAAGCGCTTTAAGCGTTTTATAACACATAAATGTCAGAAAGCGCTTAAAGCGTTACGTTTGTCAAAGTCAAGTAAATATCTGACGAAGAGATCTTTCTCGAAATATTATATTACACGGACATACCACCAGACCGACTTTCCCAGGTGATCACTGTGCAAATATAAATATACTGCGTGTATGAAATATGAATATGTACACATGTATTTATAAGTTGTATTAATAAATTTCTCACCTGCTTCAGCTTGTGTCTTTCCGTTACTTCTGCATTGTACCGACTTCTACAATGCTATTTAACTACATAGTATACAATGCTTCAAGAAAACTACACCCACCTCTTAAAGAAATAAATGTAAGAAAGGCCGTAAAGTGTTTTATAACACAAATAAATGTCATGAAGACCTTAAGCGTTTAAAAACACAATTAAATATCAGAAAACGTTTAAAGCGTTTATGAACATAATTTGATGTCAGAAAGCGCGTAAATCGTTTATAATAACAAAGTTAACTACCAGAAAACGTTTAAAGCATTCATTTACATAGTTGAATGTCAGAAAGAACTTGGAGCGTTCATTAACACCGTTTAATGTCAGAGAGCGCTTAAAGCGTTTTATAACACAATTAAATGTCCGAAAGACCTTAAAGCGCTTATAATCTCAATCAAATGTCAGAAAGCGTTTATTAACACAAATCTCAGACAGTTCTTAAAGCGTTTATAAACAGAATTAAATGTCAGAAAGCGCTAAAAGCGTTTAGAAACAGAATTAAATGTCAGAAAGCGCTTTAAGCGTTTTATAACACATAAATGTCAGAAAGCGCTTAAAGCGTTACGTTTGTCAAAGTCAAGTAAATATCTGACGAAGAGATCTTTCTCGAAATATTATATTACACGGACATACCACCAGACCGACTTTCCCAGGTGATCACTGTGCAAATATAAATATACTGCGTATATGAAATATGAATATGTACACATGTATTTATAAGTTGTATTAATAAATTTCTCACCTGCTTCAGCTTGTGTCTTTCCGTTACTTCTGCATTGTACCGACTTCTACAATGCTATTTAACTACATACTATACAATGCTTCAAGAAAACTACACCCACCTCTTAAAGAAATAAATGTAAGAAAGGCCGTAAAGTGTTTTATAACACAAATAAATGCCATGAAGACCTTAAGCGTTTAAAAACACAATTAAATATCAGAAAACGTTTAAAGCGTTTATGAACATAATTTGATGTCAGAAAGCGCGTAAATCGTTTATAATAACAAAGTTAACTACCAGAAAACGTTTAAAGCATTCATTTACATAGTTGAATGTCAGAAAGAACTTGAAGCGTTCATTAACACAGTTTAATGTCAGAGAGCGCTTAAAGCGTTTTATAACACAATTAAATGTCCGAAAGACCTTAAAGCGCTTATAATCTCAATTAAATGTCAGAAAGCGTTTATTAACACAAATCTCAGACAGTTCTTAAAGCGTTTATAAACAGAATTAAATGTCAGAAAGCGCTAAAAGCGTTTAGAAACAGAATTAAATGTCAGAAAGCGCTTTAAGCGTTTTATAACACATAAATGTCAGAAAGCGCTTAAAGCGTTACGTTTGTCAAAGTCAAGTAAATATCTGACGAAGAGATCTTTCTCGAAATATTATATTACACGGACATACCACCAGACCGACTTTCCCAGGTGATCACTGTGCAAATATAAATATACTGCGTGTATGAAATATGAATATGTACACATGTATTTATAAGTTGTATTAATAAATTTCTCACCTGCTTCAGCTTGTGTTTTTCCGTTACTTATGCATTGTACCGCCTTCTACAATTCTATTTAACTACATACTATACAATGCTTCAAGAAAACTACACCCACCTCTTAAAGAAATAAATGTAAGAAAGGCCGTAAAGGGTTTTATAACACAAATAAATGTCAGAAAGACCTTAAGCGTTTAAAAACACAATTAAATATCAGAAAACGTTTAAAGCGTTTATGAACATAATTTGATGTCAGAAAGCGCGTAAATCGTTTATAATAACAAAGTTAACTACCAGAAAACGTTTAAAGCATTCATTTACATAGTTGAATGTCAGAAAGAACTTGAAGCGTTCATTAACACAGTTTAATGTCAGAGAGCGCTTAAAGCGTTTTATAAAACAATTAAATGTCCGAAAGACCTTAAAGCGCTTATAATCTCAATCAAATGTCAGAAAGCGTTTATTAACACAAATCTCAGACAGTTCTTAAAGCGTTTATAAACAGAATTAAATGTCAGAAAGCGCTAAAAGCGTTTAGAAACATAATTAAATGTCAGAAAGCGCTTTAAGCGTTTTATAACACACATAAATGTCAGAAAGCGGTTAAAGCGTTACGTTTGTCAAAGTCAAGTAAATATCTGACGAAGAGATCTTTCTCGAAATATTATATTACACGGACATACCACCAGACCGACTTTCCCAGGTGATCACTGTGCAAATATAAATATACTGCGTGTATGAAATATGAATATGTACACATGTATTTATAAGTTGTATTAATAAATTTCTCACCTGCTTCAGCTTGTGTCTTTCCGTTACTTCTGCATTGTACAGACTTCTACAATGCTATTTAACTACATAGTATACAATGCTTCAAGAAAACTACACCCACCTCTTAAAGAAATAAATGTAAGAAAGGCCGTAAAGTGTTTTATAACACAAATAAATGCCAGAAAGACCTTAAGCGTTTAAAAACACAATTAAATATCAGAAAACGTTTAAAGCGTTTATGAACATAATTTGATGTCAGAAAGCGCGTAAATCGTTTATAATAACAAAGTTAACTACCAGAAAACGTTTAAAGCATTCATTTACATAGTTGAATGCCAGAAAGAACTTGGAGCGTTCATTAACACCGTTTAATGTCAGAGAGCGCTTAAAGCGTTTTATAACACAATTAAATGTCCGAAAGACTTTAAAGCGCTTATAAACTCAATTAAATATCAGAAAGCGCTTAAAGCGTTTGTTAACAGAACTGTATATCAGAAAAAAACTTGAACCGTTTACCAACACAATTAACTGTCAGAGAGCGCTTAAAGTTTTTATTAACATAATTAAATGCGCTAGAAAGCTCTTAAAGCTGGTATTAACACACTTGCATGCTAGAAAGCAGTTAAACCGTTTATAAACACACTTAAATGTCAGAAAACGCTTAAAGCTTTTGCAAACACAGTTAAATGTCAAAAAGCGTACAAAGATTTTATTAACACAGTTAAATTTACGAAAGTGCTTTTGGTCAAGATCAAAGTGTAGTATATGTTCTTCAGATGCCACACTTCAATTTCTTGTTCTCTTTCGATGCAGGATCAGTCCTTCACGACTGAGACAATTTTTTATTTTTGTACCTTTTCGCCACGTTAAAAAACGACACTGGTGTCTAACTCTGTCCCGTGGGAGGGGGGCATTGTAAATAGGTACAATTAAATGTCAGAAAACGCTTAAAGCGTTTATAAGCACGCTTAAATGTCAGAAAGCGCTCAAAGCGTTTATAAACACACTTTAATGTCAGAAAGCGGTTAAAGCGTTTATAAACACACTTTAATGTCAAGAAAGCGCTTAAAGCGTTTATAAACACAGTTAAATGTCAGAAAGCGCTTAAAGCGTTTAAAAACACACTTAAATTTCAGTAAAGTCTTAAAGCGTTTACAAAGACACTTAAATGTCAGAAAGCGCTTAAAGCCTTTATAAACACACTTAAAAGTCAGAAAGCGCTCCAAGCGTTTATAAACACAGTTAAATGTCAGAAAGCGCTTAAAGCGTTTATAAACACACCTAAGTGTCAGAAAGCGCCCAAAGAATTTATAAACACACTTCAATTTCAGAAAGCGCTCAAAGCGTTTATAAACACACTTACATGTCAGAAAACGCTCAAAGCGTTTATAAACACACTTAAATGTCAGAAAGCGCTCAAAGCGTTTATAAACACACTTAAATGTCAGAAAGCGCTCAAAGCGTTTATAAACACGATTAAATGTCAGAAAGCGCTTAAAGCGTTTATAAACACACTTAAATGTCAGAAAGCGCTTAAAGCGTTTATAAACACATTTAAATATCAGAAAGCGCTTAAAGCGTTTTTAAACACATTTAAATGTCAGAAAGCGCTTAAAGCGTTTATAAACACATTTAAATGTCAGAAAAAGCTTAAAGCGTTTATAAACACAGTTAAATGTCAGAAAGCGCTTAAAGCGTTGATAAACACAATTAAATGTCAGAAAACGCCCAAAGCGTTTATAAACACCCTTAAATGTCAGAAAACGCTTAAAGCGTTTATAAACACATTTAAATATCAGAAAGAGTTTAAAGCGTTTATAAACACACTTTAATGTCAGAAAGAGCTCAAAGCGTTTATAAACACACTTAAATGTCAGAAAGCGCTTAAAGCGTTTATAAACACACTTAAATGTCAGAAAAAGCTTAAAGCGTTTATAAACACACTTAAATGTCAGAAAGCGTTTAAAGCGTTTATAAACACACTTAAATGTCAGAAAGCGCTTAAAGCGTTTATAAACACACTTTAATGTCAGAAAGCGCTTAAAGCGTTTATAAACACACTTAAATGTCAGAAAGCTCTCAAAGCGTTTATAAACACACTTTAATGTCAGAAAGCGCTCAAAGCGTTTATAAACACACTTAAATGTCAGAAAGCGCTTAAAACGTTTATAAACACACTTATATGTCAGAAAGCGTTTAAAGCGTTTATAAGCACATTTAAATGTCAGAAAGCGCTCAAAGCGTTTATAAACACACTTTAATGTCAGAAAGCGCTCAGAGCGTTTATAAACACACTTTAATATCAGAAAGCGCTCAAAGCGTTTATAAACACATTTAAATGTCAGAAAGAGTTTAAAGCGTTTATAAGCACATTTAAATGTCAGAAAGAGCTTAAAGCGTTTATAAACACGTTTAAATGTCAGAAAACGCTCAAAGCGTTTATAAGCACATTTAAATGTCAGAAAGCGCTCAAAGCGTTTATAAACACACTTTAATATCAGAAAGAGCTCAAAGCGTTTATAACCACATTTAAATGTCAGAAAGCGCTCAAAGCGTTTATAAACACACTTAAATGTCAGAAAGCGCTTAAAGCGTTTATAAACACACTTAAATGTCAGAAAGCGCTCAAAGCGTTTATAAACACACTTAAATGTCAGAAAGCGCTTAAAGCGTTTATAAACACAGTTAAATGTCAGAAAGCGCTCAAAGCGTTTATAAACACATTTAAATGTCAGAAAGCGCTTAAAGCGTTTATAAACACACTTAAATGTCAGAAAGCGCTTAAGGCGTTTATAAACACACTTCAATTTCAAAAAGCGCTCAAAGCGTTTATAAACCCACTTAAATGTCAGAAAGCGCTTAAAGCGTTTATAAACACTTAAATGTCAGAAAGTGCTTAAGGCGTTTATAAACCCACTTAAATGTCAGAAAGCGCTCAAAGCGTTTATAAACACAGTTAAATGTCAGAAAGCGCTTAAAGCGTTTAAAAACACACTTAAATTTCAGTAAAGTCTTAAAGCGTTTACAAAGACACTTAAATGTCAGAAAGCGCTTAAAGCCTTTATAAACACACTTAAAAGTCAGAAAGCGCTCCAAGCGTTTATAAACACAGTTAAATGTCAGAAAGCGCTTAAAGCGTTTATAAACACACCTAAATGTCAGAAAGCGCCCAAAGAATTTATAAACACACTTCAATTTCAGAAAGCGCTCAAAGCGTTTATAAACACACTTAAATGTCAGAAAGCGCTCAAAGCGTTTATAAACACAGTTAAATGTCAGAAAGCGCTTAAAGCGTTTAAAAACACACTTAAATTTCAGTAAAGTCTTAAAGCGTTTACAAAGACACTTAAATATCAGAAAGCGCTTAAAGCGTTTATAAACACACCTAAATTTCAGAAAGCGCCCAAAGAATTTATAAACACACTTCAATTTCAGAAAGCGCTCAAAGCGTTTATAAACACACTTACATGTCAGAAAACGCTCAAAGCGTTTATAAACACACTTAAATGTCAGAAAAAGCTTAAAGCGTTTATAAACACACTTATATGTCAGAAAAAGCTTAAAGCGTTTATAAACACACTTATATGTCAGAAAGCGCTCAAAGCGTTTATAAACACACTTAAATGTCAGAAAGCGCTTAAAGCGTTTATAAACACACTTAAATGTCAGAAAACGCTTAAAGCGTTTATAAACACACTTAAATGTCAGAAAACGCTTAAAGCGTTTATAAACACACTTAAATGTCAGAAAACGCTTAAAGCGTTTATAAACACACTTAAATGTCAGAAAGCGCTCAAAGCGTTTATAAACACTTAAATGTCAGAAAGCGCTCAAAGCGTTTATAAACACACTTAAATGTCAGAAAGCGCTTAAAGCGTTTATGAACACACTTAAATGTCAGAAAGCGCTCAAAGCGTTTATAAACACACTTAAATGTCAGAAAGCGCTTAAAGCGTTTATGAACACACTTAAATGCCAGAAAGCGCGTAAAGCCTTTATAAACACACTTAAATGTCAGAAAGCGCTCAAAACGTTTACAAACACACTTAAATGTCAGAAAGCGCTCAAAGCGTTTATAAACACACTTCAATTTCAGAAAGCGCTCAAAGCGTTTATAAACACACTTAAATGTCAGAAAGCGTATAAATCTTTCATTAGCAAAGTTAACTTTACGAAAGTGCGATAAGCGTTCATTTACAATTAAATGTCGGAGAGCGCTTAAAGCGTTCATTAACGCAATGAAATATTAGAAAGTTCTTAAAGCGTTTTCTAACACAGTTACATGTCAGAAAGCGCTTAAAGCGTTTACTAACACAGTTACATGTCAGAAAGCACTTAAAGGGTTTACTAACACAGTTACATGTCAGAAAGCGCTTAAAGCGTTTACTAACACAGTTACATGTCAGAAAGCGCTTAAAGCGTTTACTAACACAGTTACATGTCAGAAAGCGCTTAAAGCGTTTTCTAACACAGTTACATGTCAGAAAGCGCTTAAAGCGTTTTCTAACACAGTTACATGTCAGAAAGCGCTTAAAGTGTTTACTAACACAGTTCCATGTCAGAAAGCACTTAAAGGGTTTACTAACACAGTTACATGTCAGAAAGCGCTTAAAGAGTTTACTAACACAGTTCCATGTCAGAAAGCGCTTAAAGGGTTTATTAACACAGTTACATGTCAGAAAGCGCTTAAAGCGTTTACTAACACAGTTACATGTCAGAAAGCGCTTAAAGCGTTTACTAACACAGTTACATGTCAGAAAGCGCTTAAAGCGTTTACGAACACAGTTACATGTCAGAAAGCATTTAAAGGGTTTACTAACACAGTTACATGTCAGAAAGCGCTTAAAGCGTTTACTAACACAGTTACATGTCAGAAAGCGCTTAAAGCGTTTACTAACACAGTTACATGTCAGAAAGCGCTTACAGCGTTTACTAACACAGTTACATGTCAGAAAGCGCTTAAAGCGTTTACTAACACAGTTACGTGTCAGAAAGCGCTTAAAGCGTTTACTAACACAGTTACATGTCAGAAAGCGCTTAAAGCGTTTGCTAACACAGTTACATGTCAGAAAGCGCTTAAAGCGTTTACTAAAACAGTTACATGTCAGAAAGCGCTTAAAGTGTTTACTAACACAGTTACATGTCAGAAAGCGCTTAAAGCGTTTACTAACACAGTTACATGTCAGTATCGTACGAAGCTTGTATTAAACAGTTAAATTTACGAACGTGCTTAAAGCATTCATTTTACAATTAAATGTCAGAGAGCGCTTAAAGCGTTTTTTTTAACACAATTGAATGTCAGAAAGTCCACAATTAAATATCTATCTATCAGTCTATCTATCTATCCATCTGTCCACCTATCCAATGATACTGTTAAAATAATTTACATTTGAAGTAATTTATATCTATCTATCTATCTATCCATCCATCTATGCAGTGATACTGTTCATTGGAAGTTATTTATTTTTCAGAGTTTTGTTTAACGCATGAATCGCCACAAAGAAGGGCCATAAGCAGTTCGAAATCTATCTATCTATCCGTCTATATATCTAACTATATATGTGTATATCTATCTATCTATCTATCTATCTCTTTGTATATCTATATCTATCTATCTATCTATCTATCTCTCCATCTATGCAGTGATACACTGTTAAAATAATTTACATTGGAAGTTATTTCTTTTTCAGAGTTTTGTTTTTACACATGAATAACCACTTATCAAGGCCGGTAGGCCACTCGAGGATAAGGGTTGATGGGTATACATAGGTCAACGTGATTGTAGCACAGTAAACATAAGTAGTTGGACATCTATCTATCTATCAATCTATCCAGTGATGCTGTTAAAATAATTTACAGTGGAAGGTATTTATTTTTCAGAGGTTTGTTTTCACACATGAATAACCACTTATCAAGGCCGGAAGGCAACTGGAGGATAAGGTTTGAAGGGTATACATAAGTCAATGTGTAACCATAAGGAGTTGGAAATCTATCTGTATATCCGTCTATCTGTCTGTATATCTATCAATCCATCTATCTATATATCCGTTTATCTATCTATATATCTATCCATGCCTCTATGCAGTGATACTGTTAAAATAATTTACATTGGAAGTTATTTATTTTTCAGAGTTTTGTTTTTACACATGAATCACAACGTATCAAGGCCAGTAGGCCACTGGAGGACAAGGTTTGATGGGTATACGTAAGTTAATGTGACTGTACCTATTTACAATGCCTCCCCACGGGACAGAGTTAGACACCAGGGTCGTTTTTTAACGCGGAGAAAAGGTACAAAAATAAAAATTGTCGCAGTCGTGAAGGATTTCTCCTCCACCGAAAGAGAACAAGAAATAGAAGTGCAGCATCTGAAGAACAGATGGTATTTATTTGCTCCCCCACCGAGCAAATTAGGCACAACGCCGATTTTTAATGTGAGGAGTGAAGGGAGGGGGAAGGGGGAAAGGGGACCAGCTCCCGAGAGGAGGGAAATGGGAGCTGGTTAAAGGTCAAGCATGCAGGGTTGCCCCCACATCTGGTCTTTGCTAGTCATAGCTTGCAGTATCTGCCGGAACAGATACTACACTTTGATCTTTGCCAAAAGGCCAAGTTGGACATCAATCTATCTATCTGTCTATCCAGTGATACTGATAAAATAATTCACATTATAAGGTATTTATTTTTCAGAGTTTTGTTTTTTTCACATTAATAACCACGTATCAAGGCCGGAAGGCCACTCGAGGATAAGGTTTGATGGGTATACATAAGTCAATGTTATTGTAGCGCAGTAAACATTAGTAAAAAATCTATCTGTCTATCCATCTATCTCTCTATATATCTATCTATCTATCTCTCCATCTATCCATCAGAGTTTTATTTTACGCATGCATCACCGCATATCAAGGCCAGGAGGCAACTCGAGGATACAGGTTGATGCGTTGTAGCTAACCCCTTTTTCCTTTTGTTGGGAATGCAATAAATTATCAGTTATTTAGCGGTCCGTCGGTCTATCTATCTATATACCTATCCGTCTATCTAGCTATCTATCTCTCTGTCTATCTATCTAACTATCGATCTCTCCGTCTATCTGTCTATCCATCTATCTCTCTATTTGTATACCTATATATCTATCTATCCATCCATCTATGCAGTGATAATGTTGAAATAATTTACAGTGGAAGGTATTTATTTTTCAGAGTTTTGTTTGTACACAGGAATAACCACTTATCAAGGCCGGGAGGACACTCGAGGATAAGGGTTGATGGGTGTACATAAATCAATGTGATTGTACTGCAGTAAACATAAGTAGTTGGACATCTATCTGTCTATCCATCTATCTCTCCGTATATCTATCTATCCATCTATCTCTCCGTATATCTATCTATCCATCCATCTCTCCGTATATCTATCTATCCATCCATCTCTCCGTATATCTATCTATCCATCCATCTCTCCGTATATCTATCTATCCATCCATCTCTCCGTATATCTATCTATCCATCCATCTCTCCGTATATCTATCTATCCATCCATCTCTCCGTATATCTATCTATCCATCCATCTCTCCGTATATCTATCTATCCATCCATCTCTCCGTATATCTATCTATCCATCCATCTCTCCGTATATCTATCTATCCATCCATCTCTCCGTATATCTATCTATCCATCCATCTCTCCGTATATCTATCTATCCATCCATCTCTCCGTATATCTATCTATCCATCCATCTCTCCGTATATCTATCTATCCATCCATCTCTCCGTATATCTATCTATCCATCCATCTCTCCGTATATCTATCTATCCATCCATCTCTCCGTATATCTATCTATCCATCCATCTCTCAGTATATCTATCTATCCATCAATCTCTCAGTATATCTATCTATCCATCAATCTCTCAGTATATCTATCTATCACTCAATCTCTCAGTATATCTATCTATCCATCAATCTCTCAGTATATCTATCTATCCATCAATCTCTCAGTATATCTATCCATCCATCAATTCAGTATATCTATCTATCCATCAATCTCTCAGTATATCTATCTATCCATCAATCTCTCCTTATATCCATCCATCCATCAATCTCTCAGTATATCTATCTATCCATCAATCTCTCAGTATATCTATCTATCCATCAATCTCTCCTTATATCCATCCATCCATCAATCTCTCAGTATATCTATCTATCCATCAATCTCTCCTTATATCTATCTATCTATCTATCTATCCATCAATCTCTCCATATATCTATCTATCCATCAATCTCTCAGTATATCTATCTATCCATCTATCTCTCCGTATATCTATCCATCCATCTATCTATCCGTCTATCTGTCAGAGTTTTGTTTTTAAGCATGAATCACCACATATCAAGACCGGAAGGCCACTCGAGGATAAGGTGGAAGGATATACATAAGTCAATGTGATTTCAGCGCAGTAAACATAAGGAGTTGGACATCTATGTATCCGTCTATCTATCTATCTATGTATCTATCTATCTATCCATCTATGCAGTGATGCTGTTCAAATAATTTACAGTGGAAGGTATTTTTTTTTCAGAGTTTTGTTTTTACACATGAATAACCACTTGTCAAGGCCAGGTGGCCACTCGAGGATAAGGTTTGATGGGTGCACATTAGTCAATGTTATTGTAGCGCAGTAAACATTAGTAGTTGGACATCTATCTATCTATCCGTCTGTATATCTATCTATCTATCTATCTATCTATCCGTCTACCTCTCTGTATATCCATCTATCCATCTATGCAGTGATACTGTTCAAATAATTTACATTGAAAGGTATTTCTTTTTCAGAGTTTTGTTTTTACACATGAATAACCACGTATCAAGGCCAGGAG
Organism: Euprymna scolopes; assembly: GCF_053919585.1. Classification (NCBI taxonomy): domain Eukaryota; kingdom Metazoa; phylum Mollusca; class Cephalopoda; order Sepiida; family Sepiolidae; genus Euprymna; species Euprymna scolopes. The sequence goes on from NC_136524.1 coordinate 2,360,811, forward strand.
GCTACTCGAGGATAAGGTTTGATGGATATACATAAGTCAATGCGATTGTACGCAGTAAACATAAGGAGTTGGACATCTATCTATCTATCTATCCGTCTATCTGTCTGTATATCTATCTATATATCTTTAGGTGGATTAGATTGGTATGAGACACGTAATTAGGTGACGTAAGAGAACACGTGATGTAGTTAGTTTTGGAGAGAATCAGAGAGTTGAGGATAGACCACCAGAGCAGACAGACGTCTAGACAGGGGTGGACAGACAGCTAGGAGCGGACGGTATGAACACGAAAATGTAGAAACTGCAGATCCTGTGAAAACCATTTGAGACAAATGTAATAAATTCATATTATCTATATATCTATAAAAGTGAACGTGTCTGTGTGTCTGTCTGTGTGTCTGTGTGTCTGTCTGTCTGTGTACATTTCCCTACGCAATAACTCTGTCAATTTTTAGTCTATAGACTCGAAATTTGAAATACCGGGTACTGACATTTGCGAAAATCGATGTGACGGGTGTCAGCCAGAAATTTGGCTGTTAAGGGGTCAAATTTCGACGATTTGACCTTTAAGAACTCTACCAAACTCCTCCGACAATTTTGGGTCTAGACACTTGAAATTTTAGATATAGGTTCCTTGAACCTGGATCTAACTTAATAAAGTGATTTGAGCCCGAAACTATAAATTTTAAGGGGTCATAATAGGGGTCAAAGTTTAAAAAAATTAACCATTTTTTTTGTTTTTTTTGCCTTTTAGCACAGCATACACCTCCAAACACCCGAGCAACGCCGGGCACCCCTGCTAGTAAAAATATAAAGAGTTGTTTTAATGGTTTCACAAATAAGAACAGATGTCTCAATTATATGGTGCTGATCGCTTCATTGTTCGTCACGGAGCAGCGGTAAGATACAGAAGAACTCTTCAATAAAAAGAGGTATGAAGCATATATTATTCTTCTTATATATGAGCTGTAAAAATATCCCGTATGATAAGTCTGATACAACATGATTCAGTTCACACGTCAATATCATGTCCTCCTGGCTAAACAACATACATACGATTTATACGTTTATTATCTGTCTGTTAAAAGAACAAGGTCTTACATCCACTAGATAACATATGCCACGTTTTAATATATCATCTCCTCCAATAGAAACCAATACACAACAAACTCTCATTTGGTGACCGTTCACCAGTTCGCATCGACGATAGGTCCAGGAGAGGAGCCTCGTTCTGAAAAATCTGAACAGTTAGGTCACGTGAGATGTGACACCGGCGCTTCTACCAGTATTGAGCCTCTGAATGATGAATGTAGAAAGTAAATTAACCTCTCGGAATTGTTTTATTTACAAAAACATTTCTTTAAAAAATAGTTTGTTGAACTTCTTTATGCAAATAAACATTTGAACTTTGCTGTTTAGAGAAATCTGTTTTCCTTTTTACGTTGACTTTTCTTGCCTTTGGTTACATTCATTTATTTTTTTTTTGCAAATGTACGTTATGTTTATAATAATTAATCTTTGAAAATTCTTTGAATGTTTTCTTTAATTCTTTAAATTAAAAAAATCTTGCCTTTGGTAACAATTATTTAAATTTTTTTTTATTTGCAATTGTTCGTTATGTTTATAGTAATAAATGTTCGAGATTTTTTTTAATGTTTTTCTTTAATTCTTTGAATTTAAAAAATGTTGCCTTTGGTTACAATTATTTATTTTTTTATTTGCAATTGTTCGTTATGTCGTTATGTTTATAGTTATAAATGTTCGAAATTTCTTTTAATGTTTTCCTTTAATTCTTTGAATTTAAAAACATCTTGCCTTTGGTTACAATTATTTATTTATTTTTTATTTTCAATTGTTCGTTATGTTTATAATAATAAACGTTCGAAATTTCTTTGAATGTTTTTCTTTAATTCTTTGTATTTAAAAAAATCTTGCCTTTGGTTACAATTATTTAAATTTTTTTTTATTTGCAATTGTTCGTTATGTTTATAGTAATAAATGTTCGAAATTTTTTAAAATGTTTTTCTTTAATTCTTTGTATTTAAAAAAATCTTGCCTTTGGTTACAATTATTTATTTTTTTTATTTGCAATTGTTCGTTATGTTTATAGTAACAAATGTTCGAAATTTATTTGAATGTGTTTCTATAATTCTTTGAATTTAAAAAAATCTTGCCTTTGGTTACAATTATTTATTTATTTTTTTATTTGCAATTGTTCGTTATGTTTATAGTTATAAATGTTCGAAATTTCTTTGAATATTTTTCTGTAATTCTTTGAATTTAAAAAAATCTTGCCTTTGGTTACAATTATTTATTTATTTTTTATTTGCACTTGTTCGTTATGTTTATAGTTATAAATGTTCGAAATATTTTTGAATGTTTTTCTTTAATTCTTTGAATTTAAAAAAATCTTGCCTTTGGTTACAATTATTTATTTATTTTTTATTTTCAATTGTTAGTTATGTTTATAGTAATAAATGTTTGAAATTTATTTGAATGGGTTTCTTTAATTCTTTAAATTTAAAAAAATCTTGCCTTTGGTTACAATTATTTATTTATTTTTTATTTGCAATTGTTCGTTATGTTTATAGTAATAAATGTTCGAAATTTTTTTAAATGTTTTTCTTTAATTCTTTGAATTTAAAACAAATCCTGCCTTTGGTTACAATTATTTATTTATTGTTTTATTTTCAATTGTTCGTTATGTTTATAGTAATAAACGTTCGAAATTTCTTTGTATGTTTTTCTTTAATTCTTTGAATTTAAAAAAATCTTGCCTTTGGTTACAATTATTTATTTTTTTATTTTCAATTGGTCGTTATGTTTATAGTAATAAATGTTCGAAATTTTTTAAAATGTTTTTCTGTAATTCTTTGAATTTAAAAAAATCTTGCCTTTGGTTACAATTATTTAATTATTTTTTATTTGCACTTGTTCGTTATGTTTATAGTAATAAATGTTCGAAATTTCTTTGAATATTTTTCTGTAATTCTTTGAATTTAAAACAAATCTTGCCTTTGGTTACAATTATTTATTTTTTCATTTGAACTTTCTCGTTATGTTTATAGTAATAAATGTTCGAAATTTCTTTTTAATGTTTTCCTTTAATTCTTTGAATTTAAAAACATCTTGCCTTTGGTTACAATTATTTATTTATTTTTTTATTTGCAATTGTTCGTTATATTTATAGTAATAAACGTTCGCAATTTATTTGAATGGGTTTCTTTAATTGTTTGAATTTAAAAAAATCTTGCCTTTGGTTACAATTATTTAATTATTTTTTTTTTTTGCATTTGTTCATTATGTTTATAGTTAAAAATATTGGAAATTTTTGTGAATGTTTTTCATTAATTCTTTGAATTTAAAAAAAATCTTGCCTTTGGTTACAATTATTTATTTTTTTATTTTCAATTGTTCGTTATGTTTATAGTTATAAATGTTTGAAATTTATTTGAATGGGTTTCTTTAATTGTTTGAATTTTAAAAATCTTGCCTTTGGTTACAATTATTTATTTTTTCATTTGAACTTTCTCGTTATGTTTATAGTAATAAATGTTCGAAATTTCTTTTTAATGTTTTCCTTTAATTCTTTAAATTTAAAAAAATCTTGCCTTTGGTTACAGTTATTTATTTTTTATTTTCAATTGTTCGTTATGTTTATAGTAATAAACGTTCGAAATTTTTTTGAATGGTTTTCTTACATTCTTAAAATTTGAAAACATCTTGCCTTTGGTTACAATTATTTATTTATTTTTTTATTTGCAATTGTTCGTTATGTTTATAGCAATAAATGTTTTAAATTTCTTTGAATGTTTTTCTGCAAGTCTTTGAATTTAAAAAAATCTTGCCTTTGGTTACAATTATTTATTTATTTATTATTTGCAATTGTTCGTTATGTTTATAGTTATAAATGTTCGAAATTTCTTTGAATGTCTTTCTTTAATTCTTTGAATTTAAAAAAATCTTGCCTTTGGTTACAATTATTTATTTATTTTTTATTTGCAATTGTTCGTTATGTTTATAGTAATAAATGTTTGAAATTTATTTGAATGGGTTTCTTTAATTGTTTTAATTTAAAAAAATCTTGCCTTTGGTTACAATTATTTATTTATTTTTTATTTGCAATTGTTCGTTATGTTTATAGTAATAAATGTTCGAAATTTTTTTAAATGTTTTTCTTTAATTCTTTGAATTAAAAAAAAATCTTGCCTTTGGTTACAGTTATTTATTTTTTTATTTGCACTTGTTCGTTATGTTTATAGTAATAAACGTTCGAAATTTTTTTGAATGGTTTTCTTACATTCTTAAAATTTTAAAACATCTTGCCTTTGGTTACAATTATTTATTTATTTTTTTATTTGCAATTGTTCGTTATGTTTATAGTTAAAAATATTGGAAATTTTTGTGAATGTTTTTCATTAATTCTTTGAATTTAAAAAAATCTTGCCTTTGGTTACAATTATTTAATTATTTTTTTTTCAATTGTTCGTTGTGTTTATAGTTAAGAATATTGGAAATTTTTGTGAATGTTTTTTTTTAATTCTTTTAATTTAAAAAAATCTTGCCTTTGGTTACAATTATTTATTTATTTTTTATTTTCAATTGTTCGTTATGTTTATAGTAATAAATGTTTGAAATTTATTTGAATGGGTTTCTTTAATTGTTTGAATTTTAAAAAATCTTGCCTTTGGTTACAGTTATTTATTTTTTATTTATTTGCAATTGTTCGTTATGTTTATAGTAATAAATGTTTGAAATTTATTTGAATGGGTTTCTTTTTTTGAATTTAAAAAAATCTTGCCTTTGGTTACAATTATTTATTTTTTTTTTTTTTTGCATTTGTTCATTATGTTTATAGTTAAAAATATTGGAAATTTTTGTGAATGTTTTTTTTTTAATTCTTTTAATTTTAAAAAATCTTGCCTTTGGTTACAATTATTTAATTATTTTTTTATTTGCAATTGTTTGTTAAGTTTATAGTAATAAATGTTTGCAATATCTTTGAATGTTTTTCTTTAATCCTTTGAATAAAAAAAAATCTTGCCTTTGGTTACAATTATTAATTTTTTTTTTTATTTGCAATTGTTCGTTATGTTTCTAGTAACAAACGTTCGAAATTTATTTGAATGTTTTTCTATAATTCTTTGAATTTAAAAAAATCTTGCCTTTGGTTACAATTATTTATTTATTTTTTTATTTGCAATTGTTCGTTATGTTTATAGCAATAAATGTTCGAAATTTATTTGAATGGGTTTCTTTAATTCTTTGAATTTAAAAAAATCTTGCCTTTGGTTACAATTATTTATTTATTTTTTTATTTGCAATTGTTCGTTATGTTTATAGTAATAAATGTTTGAAATTTATTTGAATGGGTTTCTTTAATTGTTTGAATTTTAAAAAATCTTGCCTTTGGTTACAATTATTTATTTTTTATTTTCAATTGTTCGTTATGTTTATAGTAATAAATGTTTGAAATTTATTTGAATGGGTTTCTTTAATTGTTTGAATTTTAAAAAATCTTGCCTTTGGTTACAGTTATTTATTTTTTATTTTCAATTGTTCGTTATGTTTATAGTTAAAAATATTGGAAATTTTTGTGAATGTTTTTTTTTTAATTGTTTGAATTTAAAAAAATCTTGCCTTTGGTTACAATTATTTATTTTTTCATTTGAACTTTCTCGTTATGTTTATAGTAATAAATGTTCGAAATTTCTTTTTAATGTTTTCCTTTAATTCTTTGAATTTAAAAACATTTTGCCTTTGGTTACAATTATTTATTTATTTTTTTTTTTTCAATTGTTCGTTATGTTTATAATAATAAACGTTCGAAATTTCTTTGAATATTTTTCTTTAATTCTTTAAATTTAAAAAAATCTTGCCTTTGGTTACAATTATTTAATTTTTTTTATTTGCAATTGTTCGTTATGTTTATAGTAATAAATGTTCGAAATTTCTTTTTAATGTTTTCCTTTAATTCTTTGAATTTAAAAAAATCTTGCCTTTGGTTACAATTATTTATTTATTTTTTTATTTGCAATTGTTCGTTATGTTTATAGTAACAAACGTTCGAAATTTATTTGAATGTGTTTCTATAATTCTTTGAATTTAAAAAAATCATGCCTTTGGTTACAATTATTTATTTATTTTTTTTATTTTCAATTGTTCGTTATGTTTATAGCAATAAATGTTCGAAATTTATTTGAATGTGTTTCTATAATTCTTTGAATTTAAAAACATCTTGCCTTTGGTTACAATTATTTATTTTTTTATTTGCAATTGTTCGTTATGTTTATAGCAATAAATGTTCGAAATTTATTTGAATGTGTTTCTATAATTCTTTGAATTTAAAAACATCTTGCCTTTGGTTACAATTATTTATTTATTTTTTTATTTGCAATTGTTCGTTATGTTTATAGCAATAAATGTTCGAAATTTATTTGAATGTGTTTCTATAATTCTTTGAATTTAAAAACATCTTGCCTTTGGTTACAATTATTTATTTATTTTTTTATTTGCAATTGTTCGTTATGTTTATAGCAATAAACGTTCGCAATTTATTTGAATGGGTTTCTATAATTCTTTGAATTTAAAAAAATCTTGCCTTTGGTTACAATTATTTATTTATTTTTTTATTTGCAATTGTTCGTTATGTTTATAGTTAAAAATATTGGACATTTTTGTGAATGTTTTTCATTAATTCTTTGAATTTAAAAAAATCTTGCCTTTGGTTACAATTATTTATTTTTTATTTGCACTTGTTCGTTATGTTTATAGTTATATATGTTCGAAATTTTTTTGAATATTTTTCTGTAATTCTTTGAATTTAAAAAAATCTTGCCTTTGGTTACAATTATTTATTTATTTTTTTATTTGCAATTGTTCGTTATGTTTATAGTAATAAACGTTCGAAATTTATTTGAATGGGTATCTTAATTGTTTGAATTTTAAAAAATCTTGCCTTTGGTTACAATTATTTATTTATTTTTTTTATTTGCATTTGTTCATTATGTTTATAGTAATAAATGTCCGAAATTTATTTGAATGGGTTTCTATAATTCTTTGAATTTAAAAACATCTTGCCTTTGGTTACAATTATTTATTCATTTTTTTATTTGCATTTGTTCATTATGTTTATAGTTAAAAATATTGGAAATTTTTGTGAATGTTTTTCTTTAATTCTTTGAATTTAAAAAAATCTTGCCTTTGGTTACAATTATTTATTTTTTTATTTGCAATTGTTCATTATGTTTATAGTAATAAACGTTCGAAATTTCTTTGACTGTTTTTCTTTAATTCTTTGAATTTAAAAAAATCTTGCCTTTGGTTACAATTATTTATTTATTTTTTATTTGCAATTGTTCGTTATGTTTATAGTAATAAACGTTCGAAATTTATTTGAATGTGTTTCTTTAATTCTTTGAATTTAAAAAAATCTTGCCTTTGGTTACAATTATTTATTTATTTTTTTATTTGCAATTGTTCGTTATGTTTATAGTAATAAATGTTTTAAATTTATTTGAATGGGTTTCTTTAATTGTTTGAATTTAAAAATATCTTGCCTTTGGTTACAATTATTTATTTATTTTTTATTTGCAATTGTTCGTTATGTTTATAGTAATAAATGTTTGAAATTTATTTGAATGGGTTTCTTTAATTGTTTGAATTTAAAAAAATCTTGCCTTTAGTTACAGTTATTTATTTTTTTATTTGCAATTGTTCGTTATGTTTATAGTAATAAATGTTTGAAATTTATTTGAATGGGTTTCTTTAATTCTTTGAATTTAAAAAAATCTTGCCTTTGGTTACAATTATTTATTTTTTATTTGCAATTGTTCGTTATGTTTATAGTTATAAATGTTCGAAATATTTTTGAATGTTTTTCTTTAATTCTTTGAATTTAAAAAAATCTTGCCTTTGGTTACAACTATTTATTTATTTTTTTATTTTCAATTGTTCGTTATGTTTATAGTAATAAATGTTTGAAATTTATTTGAATGGGTTTCTTTAATTGTTTGAATTTAAAAAAATCTTGCCTTTGGTTACAATTATTTATTTTTTTATTTGCAATTGTTCGTTATGTTTATAGTTATAAATGTTTGAAATTTATTTGAATGGGTTTCTTTAATTGTTTGAATTTAAAAAAATCTTGCCTTTGGTTACAGTTATTTATTTTTTTATTTGCAATTGTTCGTTATGTTTATAGTAATAAATGTTTGAAATTTATTTGAATGGGTTTCTTTAATTCTTTGAATTTAAAAAAATCTTGCCTTTGGTTACAATTATTTATTTTTTATTTGCAATTGTTCGTTATGTTTATAGTTATAAATGTTCGAAATATTTTTGAATGTTTTTCTTTAATTCTTTGAATTTAAAAAAATCTTGCCTTTGGTTACAATTATTTATTTATTTTTTTATTTTCAATTGTTCGTTATGTTTATAGTTATAAATGTTCGAAATATCTTTGAATATTTTTCTTTAATTCTTTGAATTTAAAAAAATCTTGCCTTTGGTTACAATTATTTATTTATTTTTTTATTTGCAATTGTTCGTTATGTTTATAGTAATAAATGTTTGAAATTTATTTGAATGGGTTTCTTTAATTGTTTGAATTTAAAAAAATCTTGCCTTTGGTTACAGTTATTTATTTTTTTATTTGCAATTGTTCGTTATGTTTATAGTAATAAATGTTTGAAATTTATTTGAATGTTTTTTTTTAATTGTTTGAATTAAAAAAAATCTTGCCTTTGGTTACAATTATTTAATTATTTTTTTTTTTTAGTATTTGTTCATTATGTTTATAGTTAAAAATATTGGAAATTTTTGTGAATGTTTTTTTTTAATTCTTTTAATTTAAAAAAATCTTGCCTTTGGTTACAATTATTTAATTATTTTTTTTTTTGCATTTGTTCATTATGTTTATAGTTAAAAATATTGGAAATTTTTGTGAATGTTTTTCATTAATTCTTTGAATTTAAAAAAATCTTGCCTTTGGTTACAATTATTTATTTATTTTTTTATTTGCAATTGTTCGTTATGTTTATAGTTATAAATGTTCGAAATTTTTTCGAATGTTTTCCTTTAATTCTTTGAATTTAAAAAATCTTGCCTTTGGTTACAATTATTTATTTTTTTATTTGCACTTGTTCGTTATGTTTATAGTTATAAATGTTCGAAATTTCTTTGAATGTTTTTCTGTAATTCTTTGAATTTAAAAAATCTTGCCTTTGGTTACAGTTATTTATTTTTTATTTTCAATTGTTCGTTATGTTTATAGTAATAAATGTTTGAAATTTATTTGAATGGGTTTCTTTAATTGTTTGAATTTAAAAAAATCTTGCCTTTGTTTACAATTATTTATTTATTTTTTTATTTTCAATTGTTCGTTATGTTTATAGTAATAAATGTTCGAAATTTCTTTAAATATTTTTCTGTAATTCTTTGAATTTAAAAACATCTTGCCTTTGGTTACAATTATTTATTTTTTTCATTTGAACTTTCTCGTTATGTTTATAGTAATAAATGTTCGAAATTTCTTTTTAATGTTTTCCTTTAATTCTTTGAATTTAAAAACATCTTGCCTTTGGTTACAATTATTTATTTATTTTTTTATTTTCAATTGTTCGTTATGTTTATAGTAATAAACGTTCGAAATTTTTTTGAATGGTTTTCTTACATTCTTAAAATTTTAAAACATCTTGCCTTTGGTTACAATTATTTATTTATTTCTTTATTTGCAATTGTTCGTTATGTTTATAGTAATAAACGTTCGCAATTTATTTGAATGGGTTTCTTTAATTGTTTGAATTTAAAAAATCTTGCCTTTGGTTACAGTTATTTATTTTTTATTTTCAATTGTTCGTTATGTTTATAGTTAAAAATATTGGACATTTTTGTGAATGTTTTTCATTAATTCCTTGAATTTAAAAAAATCTTGCCTTTGGTTACAATTATTTATTTTTTTTTTTATTTTCAATTGTTCGTTATGTTTATAGCAATAAACGTTCGCAATTTATTTGAATTTAAAAACATCTTGCCTTTGGTTACAATTATTTATTTATTTTTTTATTTTCAATTGTTCGTTATGTTTATAGCAATAAACGTTCGCAATTTATTTGAATTTAAAAAAATCTTGCCTTTGGTTACAATTATTTATTTATTTTTTTATTTGCACTTGTTCGTTATGTTTATAGTAATAAAGGTTCGAGATTTTTTTTAATGTTTTTCTTTAATTCTTTGAATTTAAAAAATGTTGCCTTTGGTTACAATTATTTATTTATTTTTATTTGCACTTGTTCGTTATGTTTATAGTAATAAATGTTCGAAATATTTTTGAATGTTTTTCTATCATTCTTTGAATTTAAAAAATATCTTGCCTTTGGTTACAGTTATTTATTTTTTATTTGCAATTGTTCGTTATGTTTATAGTAATAATTGTTTGAAATTTATTTGAATGGGTTTCTTTTTTTGAATTTAAAAAAATCTTGCCTTTGGTTACAATTATTTATTTATTTTTTTATTTTCAATTGTTCGTTATGTTTATATTAATAAACGTTCGAAATTTTTTTGAATGGTTTTCTTACATTCTTAAAATTTTAAAACATCTTGCCTTTGGTTACAATTATTTATTTATTTTTTTATTTGCAATTGTTCGTTATGTTTATAGTTAAAAATATTGGAAATTTTTGTGAATGTTTTTCTTAAATTGTTTGAATTTAAAAAAATCTTGCCTTTGGTTACAATTATTTATTTATTTTTTATTTGCAATTGTTCGTTATGTTTATAGTAATAAACGTTCGCAATTTATTTGAATGGGTTTCTTTAATTGTTTGAATTTTAAATATTCTTGCCTTTGGTTACAGTTATTTATTTTTTTATTTTCAATTGTTCGTTATGTTTACAGTTATAAATGTTCGAAATTTTTTTGAATGTTTTTTTTTTACTTCTTTGAATTTAAAAAAATCTTGCCTTTGGTTACAATTATTTATTTATTTTTTTATTTGCAATTGTTCGTTATGTTTATAGTTAAAAATATTGGACATTTTTGTGAATGTTTTCCTTTAATTCTTTGAATTTAAAAACATCTTGCCTTTGGTTACAATTATTTATTTATTTTTATTTGCAATTGTTCGTTATGTTTACAGTTATAAATGTTCGAAATTTCTTTGAATATTTTTCTGTAATTCTGTGAATTTTAAAATATCTTGCCTTTGGTTACAATTATTTATTTATTTTTTTTTTTGCATTTGTTCGTTATGTTTATAGTTAAAAATATTGGAAATTTTTGTGAATGTTTTTCATTAATTCTTTGAATTTAAAACAAATCTTGCCTTTGGTTACAATTATTTATTTTTTCATTTGAACTTTCTCGTTATGTTTATAGTAATAAATGTTCGAAATTTCTTTTTAATGTTTTCCTTTAATTCTTTGAATTTAAAAAAATCTTGCCTTTGGTTACAATTATTTATTTATTTTTTTATTTGCAATTGTTCGTTATGTTTATAGTAATAAATGTTTGAAATTTCTTTGAATATTTTCCTGTAATTCTTTGAATTTAAAAAAATCTTGCCTTTGGTTACAATTATTTATTTATTTTTTTATTTGCAATTGTTCGTTATGTTTATAGTAATAAATGTTTGAAATTTATTTGAATGGGTTTCTGTAATTGTTTGAATTTTAAAAAATCTTGCCTTTGGTTACAGTTATTTATTTTTTATTTTCAATTGTTCGTTATGTTTATAGTAATAAACGTTCGCAATTTATTTGAATGGTTTTTTTAATTCTTTGAATTTAAAAAAAACCTTGCCTTTGGTTACAATTATTTAATTATTTTTTTATTTGCAATTGTTCGTTATGTTTATAGTAATAAACGTTCGCAATTTATTTGAATGGGTTTCTATAATTCTTTGAATTTAAAAAAATCTTGCCTTTGGTTACAATTATTTATTTATTTTTATTTGCACTTGTTCGTTATGTTTATAGTAATAAACGTTCGCAATATATTTGAATGTTTTTTTTTAATTCTGTTAATTTAAAAAAATCTTGCCTTTGGTTACAGTTATTTATTTTTTATTTTCAATTGTTCGTTATGTTTATAGTAATAAACGTTCGCAATTTATTTGAATGTTTTCCTTTAATTCTTTGAATTTAAAAAAATCTTGCCTTTGGTTACAATTATTTATTTATTTGTTTATTTGCAATTGTTCGTTATGTTTATAATAATAAACGTTCGAAATTTCTTTTTAATGTTTTCCTTTAATTCTTTGAATTTAAAAACATCTTGCCTTTGGTTACAATTATTTATTTATTTTTTTATTTGCTATTGTTCGTTATGTTTATATTAATAAATGTTTGAAATTTATTTGAATGGGTTTCTTTAATTCTTTGAATTTAAAAAAATCTTGCCTTTGGTTACAATTATTTATTTTTTTTTTATTTGCAATTGTTCGTTATGTTTATAATAATAAACGTTCGCAATTTATTTGAATGGTTTTTTTAATTCTTTGAATTTAAAAAAATCTTGCCTTTGGTTACAATTATTTATTTATTTTTTTATTTGCAATTGTTCGTTATGTTTATAGTAATAAACGTTCGCAATTTATTTGAATGGGTTTCTTTAATTGTTTGAATTTAAAAAAATCTTGCCTTTGGTTACAATTATTTATTTATTTTTTTATTTTCAATTGTTTGTTATGTTTATAGTTATAAATGTTTGAAATTTATTTGAATGTTTTTCTTTATTTCTTTGAATTTAAAAAAATCTTGCCTTTGGTAACAATTATTTATTTTTTTATTTGCAATTGTTCGTTATGTTTATAGTAATAAATGTTCGAAATTTTTTTGAATGTTTTTCTTTAATTCTTTGAATTTAAAAACATCTTGCCTTTGGTTACAATTATTTATTTTTTTATTTTCAATTGTTCGTTATGTTTATAGTAATAAACGTTCGAAATTTTTTTGAATGGTTTTCTTACATTCTTAAAATTTTAAAACATCTTGCCTTTGGTTACAATTATTTATTTATTTTTTTATTTGCAATTGTTCGTTATGTTTATAGTAATAAACGTTCGCAATTTATTTGAATGGGTTTCTTTAATTCTTTGAATTTAAAAAAATCTTGCCTTTGGTTACAATTATTTATTTATTTTTTTATTTGCAATTGTTCGTTATGTTTATAGTAATAAATGTTCGAAATTTATTTGAATGGGTTTCTTTAATTCTTTGAATTTAAAAAAATCTTGCCTTTGGTTACAATTATTTATTTATTTTTTATTTTCAATTGTTCGTTATGTTTATAGTAATAAATGTTTGAAATTTCTTTGAAAGATTTTTTTAAATTCAAAGAATTACAGAAAAATATTTCTGTAATTCTTTGAATTTAAAAAAATCTTGCCTTTGGTTACAATTATTTATTTATTTTTTATTTGCAATTGTTCGTTATGTTTATAGTAATAAATGTTTGAAATTTATTTGAATGGGTTTCTTTAATTGTTTGAATTTAAAAAAATCTTGCCTTTGGTTACAATTATTTAATTATTTTTTTTTTTGCATTTGTTCATTATGTTTATAGTTAAAAATATTGGAAATTTTTGTGAACGTTTTTCATTAATTCTTTGAATTTAAAAAAATCTTGCCTTTGGTTACAGTTATTTATTTTTTTATTTGCACTCGTTCGTTATGTTTATAGTTATAAATGTTCGAAATTTCTTTGAATATTTTTCTGCAATTCTGTGAATTTTAAAATATCTTGCCTTTGGTTACAATTATTTATTTATTTTTTTATTTGCAATTGTTCGTTATGTTTATAGTAATAAATGTTCGAAATTTTTTTGAATGGTTTTCTTACATTCTTAAAATTTTAAAACATCTTGCCTTTGGTTACAATTATTTATTTATTTTTTTATTTGCAATTGTTCGTTATGTTTATAGTAATAAATGTTCGAAATTTCTTCGAATGTTTTTCTTTAATTCTTTGAATTTAAAATATCTTGCCTTTGGTTACAGTTATTTATTTTTTATTTTCAATTGTTCGTTATGTTTATAGTAATAAATGTTTGAAATTTCTTTTTAATGTTTTCCTTTAATTCTTTGAATTTAAAAACATCTTGCCTTTGGTTACAGTTATTTATTTTTTATTTTCAATTGTTCGTTATGTTTATAGTTATAAATGTTTGAAATTTATTTGAATGGGTTTCTTTAATTGTTTGAATGTTAAAAATCTTGCCTTTGGTTACAATTATTTATTTTTTTTTTGCATTTGTTCATTATGTTTATAGTTAAAAATATTGGAAATTTTTGTGAATGTTTTTCATTAATTCTTTGAATTTAAAAAAATCTTGCCTTTGGTTACAATTATTTATTTATTTTTTATTTTCAATTGTTCGTTATGTTTATAGTAATAAATGTTCGAAATTTCTTTGAATATTTTTCTGTAATTCTTTGAATTTAAAAAAAATCTTTCCTTTGGTTACAATTATTTATTTTTTCATTTGAACTTTCCCGTTATGTTTATTGTAATAAATGTTCGAAATTTCTTTTTAATGTTTTCCTTTAATTCTTTGAATTTAAAAACATCTTGCCTTTGGTTACAATTATTTATTTATTTTTTTATTTTCAATTGTTCGTTATGTTTATAGTAATAAATGTTTGAAATTTATTTGAATGGGTTTCTTTAATTGTTTGAATTTAAAAAAATCTTGCCTTTGGTTACAGTTATTTATTTTTTATTTTCAATTGTTCGTTATGTTTATAGTAATAAACGTTCGCAATTTATTTGAATGGGTTTCTTTAATTGTTTGAATTTAAAAAAATCTTGCCTTTGGTTACAATTATTTATTTATTTTTTATTTTCAATTGTTCGTTATGTTTATAGTAATAAATGTTTGAAATTTATTTGAATGGGTTTCTTTAATTGTTTGAATTTAAAAAAAATCTTGCCTTTGGTTACAATTATTTGTTTATTTTTTTATTTTAAATTGTTCGTTATGTTTATAGTAATAACTGTTTGAAATTTCTTTGAATATTTTTCTGTAATTGTTTGAATTTAAAAAAATCTTGCCTTTGGTTACAATTAATTATTTATTTTTTATTTGCAATTGTTCGTTATGTTTATAGTAATAAACGTTCGCAATTTATTTGAATGGGTTTCTATAATTCTTTGAATTTAAAAAAAATCTTGCCTTTGGTTACAATTATTTATTTATTTTTATTTGCACTTGTTCGTTATGTTTATAGTAATAAACGTTCGCAATTTATTTGAATGTTTTTCTTTAATTCTGTTAATTTAAAAAAATCTTGCCTTTGGTTACAATTATTTATTTATTTTTTTATTTGCAATTGTTCATTATGTTTATAGTTATAAATGTTCGAAATATTTTTGAATGTTTTTCTTTAATTCTTTGAATTTAAAACAAACCTTGCCTTTGGTTACAATTATTTATTTTTTCATTTGAACTTTCTCGTTATGTTTATAGTAATAAATGTTCGAAATTTCTTTTTAATGTTTTCCTTTAATTCTTTGAATTTAAAAACATCTTGCCTTTGGTTACAATTATTTATTTATTTTTTATTTTCAATTGTTCGTTATGTTTATAGTTATAAATGTTCGAAATTTTTTTGAATGTTTTTTTTTTAATTCTTTGAATTTAAAAAAATCTTGCCTTTGGTTACAATTATTTATTTATTTTTTATTTTCAATTGTTCGTTATGTTTATAGTTATAAACGTTCGAAATTATTTTGAATGTTTTTCATTAATTCTTTGAATTTAAAAAAATCTTGCCTTTGGTTACAATTATTTATTTATTTTTTTACTTGCAATTGTTCGTTATGTTTATAGTTATAAATGTTCGAAATATTTTTGAATGTTTTTCTTTAATTCTTTGAATTTAAAAAAATCTTGCCTTTGGTTACAATTATTTATTTATTTTTTTATTTGCAATTGTTCGTTATGTTTATAGTTATAAATGTTCGAAATATTTTTGAATGTTTTTCATTAATTCTTTGAATTTAAAAAAATCTTGCCTTTGGTTACAATTATTTATTTATTTTTTATTTGCAATTGTTCGTTATGTTTATAGTAATAAATGTTTGAAATTTATTTGAATGGGTTTCTTTAATTGTTTGAATTTAAAAAAATCTTGCCTTTGGTTACAGTTATTTATTTTTTTTCACTTGTTCGTTATGTTTACAGTTATAAACGTTCGCAATTTATTTGAATGGGTTTCTTTAATTCTTTGAATTTAAAAAAATCTTGCCTTTGGTTGCAGTTATTTATTTTTTATTTTCAATTGTTCGTTATGTTTATAGTAATAAATGTTCGAAATTTATTTGAATGGGTTTCTATAATTCTTTGAATTTAAAAAAATCTTGCCTTTGGTTACAATTATTTATTTATTTTTTATTTGCACTTGTTCGTTATGTTTATAGTAATAAATGTTCGAAAATTCTTTGAATGTTTTTCTTTAATTCTTTGTATTTAAAACAAATCTTGCCTTTGGTTACAATTATTTATTTTTTCATTTGAACTTTCTCGTTATGTTTATAGTAATAAATGTTCGAAATTTCTTTTTAATGTTTTCCTTTAATTCTTTGAATTTAAAAAAATCTTGCCTTTGGTTACAATTATTTATTTATTTTTTTATTTGCAATTGTTCGTTATGTTTATAGTAATAAATTTTCGAAATTCTTTTGATGTTTTTCTTTAATTCGTTTAATTTTTAAAAAATCTTGCCTTTGGTTACAATTATTTTTTTATTTTTTATTTTCAATTGTTCGTTATGTTTATAGTAATAAACGTTCGCAATTTATTTGAATGGGTTTCTTTAATTGTTTGAATTTAAAAAAATCTTGCCTTTGGTTACAATTATTTATTTATTTTTTTATTTGCAATTGTTCGTTATGTTTATAATAATAAACGTTCGAAATTTCTTTGAATATTTTTCTTTAATTCTTTGAATTTAAAACAATCTTGCCTTTGGTTACAGTTATTTATTTTTTATTTTCAATTGTTCGTTATGTTTATAGTAATAAATGTTCGAAATTTCTTTTTAATGTTTTCCTTTAATTCTTTGAATTTAAAAAAAAAATCTTGCCTTTGGTTACAATTAATTATTTATTTTTATTTGCAATTGTTCGTTATGTGTATAGTTATAAATGTTCGACTTTTTTTTTGAATGTTTTTCTTTAATTCTTTAAATTAAAAAAAAATCTTGCCTTTGGTTACAATTATTTATTTATTTTTTTATTTTCAATTGTTCGTTATGTTTATAGTAATAAACGTTCGCAATTTATTTGAATGGGTTTCTTTAATTGTTTGAATTTTTAAAAATCTTGCCTTTGGTTACAATTATTTATTTATTTTTTTATTTGCAATTGTTCGTTATGTTTATAGTAATAAACGTTCGCAATTTATTTGAATGGGTTTCTTTAATTCTTTGAATTTAAAAAAATCTTGCCTTTGGTTACAATTATTTATTTATTTTTTTATTTTCAATTGTTCGTTATGTTTATAGTAATAAATGTTTGAAATTTATTTGAATGGGTTTCTTTAATTCTTTGAATTTAAAAAAATCTTGCCTTTGGTTACAATTATTTATTTATTTTTTATTTGCAATTGTTCGTTATGTTTATAGTTAAAAATATTGGAAATCTTTGTGAATGTTTTTCATTACTTCTTTGAATTTAAAAAAAATCTTGCCTTTGGTTACAATTATTTATTTTTTTATTTGCAATTGTTCGTTATGTTTATAGTAATAAGTGTTCGAAATTTTTTTGAATGTCTTTTTTTAATTGTTTGAATTTAAAAAAATCTTGCCTTTGGTTACAATTATTTATTTATTTTTTTATTTGCAATTGTTCGTTATGTTTATAATAATAAACGTTCGCAATTTATTTGAATGGTTTTTTTAATTCTTTGAATTTAAAAACATCTTGCCTTTGGTTACAGTTATTTATTTATTTTTTTATTTTCAATTGTTCGTTATGTTTATAGTAATAAATGTTTGAAATTTATTTGAATGGGTATCTTTAATTGTTTGAATTTTAAAAAATCTTGCCTTTGGTTACAATTATTTATTTTTTTATTTTCAATTGTTCGTTATGTTTATAGTAATAAATGTTTGAAATTTATTTGAATGGGTATCTTTAATTGTTTGAATTTTAAAAAATCTTGCCTTTGGTTACAGTTATTTATTTTTTATTTTCAATTGTTCGTTATGTTTATAGTAATAAATGTTTGAAATTTATTTGAATGGGTATCTTTAATTGTTTGAATTTTAAAAAATCTTGCCTTTGGTTACAATTATTTATTTTTTTATTTTCAATTGTTCGTTATGTTTATAGTAATAAATGTTTGAAATTTATTTGAATGGGTATCTTTAATTGTTTGAATTTTAAAAAATCTTGCCTTTGGTTACAGTTATTTATTTTTTATTTTCAATTGTTCGTTATGTTTATAGTAATAAATGTTTGAAATTTATTTGAATGGGTATCTTTAATTGTTTGAATTTTAAAAAATCTTGCCTTTGGTTACAATTATTTATTTATTTTTTTATTTGCAATTGTTCGTTATGTTTATAGTAATAAATGTTTGAAATTTATTTGAATGGGTTTCTTTAATTGTTTGAATTTTAAAAAATCTTGCCTTTGGTTACAGTTATTTATTTATTTTTTTATTTGCACTTGTTCGTTATGTTTATAGTTAAAAATATTGGAAATTTTTGTGAATGTTTTTCATTAATTCTTTGAATTTAAAAAAATCTTGCCTTTGGTTACAATTATTTATTTATTTTTTATTTGCACTTGTTCGTTATGTTTATAGTTATAAATGTTCGAAATATTTTTGAATGTTTTTCTTTAATTCTTTGAATTTAAAAAAAATATCTTGCCTTTGGTTACAATTATTTATTTTTTTATTTTTTTTCAATTGTTCGTTATGTTTATAGTAATAAACGTTCGCAATTTCTTTGAATGTTTTTTTTTAATTGTTTGAATTTAAAAAAATCTTGCCTTTGGTTACAATTATTTATTTATTTTTTATTTGCAATTGTTCGTTATGTTTATAGTTAAAAATATTGGAAATTTTTGTGAATGTTTTTCTTTAATTCTTTTAATTTAAAAAAATCTTGCCTTTGGTTACAGTTATTTATTTTTTATTTTCAATTGTTCGTTATGTTTATAGTAATAAATGTTTGAAATTTTTTTAAATGTTTTTCTGTAATTCTTTGAATTTAAAAAAATCTTGCCTTTGGTTACAATTATTTATTTTTTATTTGCAATTGTTCGTTATGTTTATAGTAATAAATGTTTGAAATTTATTTGAATGGGTTTCTTTAATTGTTTGAATTTTAAAAAATCTTGCCTTTGGTTACAATTATTTAATTATTTTTTTTTTTGCATTTGTTCGTTATGTTTATAGTAATAAATGTTCGAAAATTTTTTAAATGTTTTCCTTTAATTCTTTGAATTTAAAAAAAAATCTTGCATTTGGTTACAATTATTTATTTATTTTTTATTTGCACTTGTTCGTTATGTTTATAGTTATATATGTTCGAAATATTTTTGAATGTTTTTCTTTAATTCTTTGAATTTAAAACAAATCTTGCCTTTGGTTACAATTATTTATTTTTTCATTTGAACTTTCTCGTTATGTTTATAGTAATAAATGTTCGAAATTTCTTTTTAATGTTTTCCTTTAATTCTTTGAATTTAAAAAAATCTTGCCTTTGGTTACAATTATTTATTTATTTTTTTATTTGCAATTGTTCGTTATGTTTATAGTAATAAATGTTTGAAATTTCTTTGAATGTTTTTTTTTAATTCTTTGAATTTAAAAAAATCTTGCCTTTGGTTACAATTATTTATTTATTTTTTATTTTCAATTGTTCGTTATGTTTATAGTTATAAATGTTCGAAATTTTTTTGAATGGTTTTCTTACATTCTTAAAATTTTAAAACATCTTGCCTTTGGTTACAATTATTTATTTATTTTTTTATTTGCAATTGTTCGTTATGTTTATATTAATAAATGGTGGAAATTGGTTTGAATGTTTTTCTTTAATTCTTTGAATTTAAAACAAATCTTGCCTTTGGTTACAATTATTTATTTTTTCATTTGAACTTTCTCGTTATGTTTATAGTAATAAATGTTCGAAATTTCTTTTTAATGTTTTCCTTTAATTCTTTGAATTTAAAAAAATCTTGCCTTTGGTTACAATTATTTATTTATTTTTTTTTTGCATTTGTTCATTATGTTTATAGTTAAAAATATTGGAAATTTTTGTGAATGTTTTTCATTAATTCTTTGAATTTAAAAACATCTTGCCTTTGGTTACAATTATTTATTTATTTTTTTATTTGCAATTGTTCGTTATGTTTATAGTTATAAATGTTCGAAATATTTTTGAATGTTTTTCTTTAATTCTTTGAATTTAAAACAAATCTTGCCTTTGGTTACAATTATTTATTTTTTCATTTGAACTTTCTCGTTATGTTTATAGTAATAAATGTTCGAGATTTTTTTGAATGTGTTTCTATAATTCTTTGAATTTAAAAAAAATCTTGCCTTTGGTTACAATTATTTATTTATTTTTTTATTTTCAATTGTTCGTTATGTTTATAGTAATAAATGTTCGAAATTTCTTTTTAATGTTTTTCTTTAATTCTTTGAATTTAAAAAAATCTTGCCTTTGGTTACAATTATTTATTTATTTTTTTATTTGCAATTGTTTGTTATGTTTATAGTAATAAATGTTCGAAAATTTTTTAAATGTTTTCCTTTAATTCTTTGAATTTAAATAAATCTTGCCTTTGGTTACAATTATTTATTTATTTTTTTATTTGCAATTGTTCGTTATGTTTATAATAATAAACGTTCGCAATTTATTTGAATGGTTTTTTTAATTGTTTGAATTTAAAAAAATCTTGCCTTTGGTTACAGTTATTTATTTATTTTTTATTTGCAATTGTTCGTTATGTTTATAGTAATAAATGTTTGAAATTTATTTGAATGGGTTTCTTTAATTGTTTGAATTTAAAAAAATCTTGCCTTTGGTTACAATTATTTATTTTTTTTTTTTTGCATTTGTTCATTATGTTTATAGTTAAAAATATTGGAAATTTTTGTGAATGTTTTTCTTTAATTCTTTGAATTTAAAGCAAATCTTGCCTTTGGTTACAATTATTTATTTATTTTTTTATTTGCAATTGTTCGTTATGTTTATAGTAATAAATGTTTGAAATTTATTTGAATATCTTTCTTTAATTCTTTGAATTTATAAATATCTTGCCTTTGGTTACAATTATTTATTTATTTTTTTATTTGCAATTGTTCGTTATGTTTATAGTAATAAACGTTCGCAATTTCTTCGAATGTTCTCTTTAATTCTTTGAATTTAAAAAAATCTTGCCTTTGGTTACAGTTATTTATTTTTTATTTTCAATTGTTCGTTATGTTTATAATAATAAACGTTCGAAAATTCTTTGAATGTTTTTTTTTAATTCTTTGAATTTAAAAAAATCTTGCCTTTGGTTACAATTATTTATTTATTTTTTTATTTTCAATTGTTCGTTATGTTTATAGTTAAAAATATTGGAAATTTTTGTGAATGTTTTTCTTTAATTCTTTTAATTTAAAAAAATCTTGCCTTTGGTTACAATTATTTATTTATTTTTTATTTGCACTTGTTCGTTATGTTTATAGTTATAAATGTTCGAAATATTTTTGAATGTTTTTCATTAATTCTTTGAATTTAAAAAAATCTTGCCTTTGGTTACAATTATTTATTTATTTTTTTATTTGCACTTGTTCGTTATGTTTATAGTAATAAATGTTCGAAATTTATTTGAATGGGTTTCAATAATTCTTTGAATTTTAAAAAATCTTGCCTTTGGTTACAATTATTTATTTATTTTTTTATTTGCAATTGTTCGTTATGTTTATAGTAATAAATGTTTGAAATTTCTTTGAATGTTTTTTTTTTAATTCTTTGAATTAAAAAAATACTTTTTGCTTATCTTTATACGTCACCATTTCGTTTTTTAGTTATAAATGCTCCTCTACATTAAAAACCGACCTTGTGTCTAACTCTGCCCTCGTGGGGAGGCAAATAAATAGGAAGTAATATGGCGAATGAAAAACGTATTTCGACGACCGTAAAAGCATGACAATACATTTAAACCCTGAAGAACTTCCGCCATGCGCACATATTGTTCTAATTTAACTAGCCATTACTTGTTTATATATTGAAATTGTCGGACTGACTTTCTCATCTTGGTTGTTATAGTCACAACGTTTCGGCCGTTTTGCCCTCCGGCCTTCATCAGGTGTTTCGTATCGAACTGGGTAACCGTTTGTTAGGAGTCTCGAACCCAACTCTTTATTATTATTTCGTGTTCGGACTCCGGCTAGGCTCTAGGACATAGTTGCTGATTCTCTGTTTTGAATGTTAATTTTCACTGGCTTCGTTCAGGATTGAACTCAGCACCTTTGGGTAACTAAACTTTGATAAAACGTCTATGACCACTCGGCCATATGTCACTAGGACAGAGCAAAACACCTGATGAATGCCGGAGGACAAAACGGCCGAAACGTTCTGACTATAACAACCAAGATGAGGAAGTCAGTCCGACAATCTCAATCAATAAAAGCACCTCATCTCAAAAATACAGTCACCAACAGACTATTATGTAAAGCTGTTCTTAACATGGGAAGGTTCGAGGTGTTTATTCTGAAAGCCGTTCTTAACATAGGGAGGCTGAGAGTGTTTATTCCGAAACCCGTTCTAAATATTGCGAGGTCAGTGGTGTTTATTCTGAAAGCAGTTCTTAACATGGGAAGTTTGGGGAGGTGTTTATTCCGAAAGCCGTTCTTAACATGGTGTTGTTGGAGATGTTTATTATAAAAATCGTTCTTAATACGGCGAGAGTGGGGTATTTATTCCGTCCTTAACATAAGGTTTGGGGAATTTATTCCAAAAGCCGTTCTTACTATAGAAAGGTAGGAGATGTTTATTCCGAAAGTGGTTGGGGTTATTTTTAAAGCCGCTTTTTACATGGGGAGGTTAGAGGTGTTAGTTCCGAAAGCTTTTCTTAACATGGGGAGGCTGGGATGTTTATTTAGAAACCCGTTCTTAACAAAAGGGATGTTGGAGTGTTTATTCTGAAACCCGGTCTAAACATGAAAATGTTGGGGGTGCTCATTTCCAAAGCTTTCCTTAACATGGAGAGGTTAGGTGTGTTTATTCCGAAAGCCGTTCTTAACATAGAAAAGATAGGGGTGTTTAGTCAGAAAGCTGTTCTGGTTAGTGTTGTTTATTCCGAATGCCGTTCTTAATATTGGGAGGTGGATGTGTTTTTTCTAAACATGGGAAGGTTGGGGAGTTTAATCAGAAAGCAGTTATTAATATGGCGATAGTTGGATGTGTTTATTCTGAAAGCCGTTCTTAACATAGGGAGGCTGAGAGTGTTTCAAACTTTAAAAACGAAAAAAAAGAAATAAAAAAAGCGCTTTTAAATAATAAAAGCACTAAGCTTTTTTCGTTTTGAAAGGGAGGTGTCAGGCGCCCCTGTTATCACAAAGAACCAGCTATGTAAACACGCTACAATATTTTTCAATAATTAAAAAAAAAAAAAAAACATCTTCACAATCAATTTTTATTTAAACTTAAGAAATTATTTTCCAAAAAATTTTTGTTTATTAATTTTAAAAATGTTGTTTATATCCATTTTAAAAATGTTAGAACGAGGCTCGTCTGCGGGACCTACTTATCTTTGCTTCACCAAGGCGTCTATACCGAAAGCCGTTCATAACATGAAGTTGAAGGTTTGACACCAGTAGCAGCAACAACAATAACAAAGGCAACTGTACTTTATTTTTTTTTTCCACATCGGCCATGATTCCACCGGGCAACGCCGGTTAGTAGGTACTGCTAGTTATATATAACAAGAACCCAAGTTTGTCCAGCTGGGAAAACTTGAGTCCTTGTACCGGAAAAATATCCAGTAAATAAAACGTTAAATAAAATCGTTATTTTTTTGCATTATTATTTTTTTTTTTTTTCATTTCCATATCACCAAATATGGATATAAATATCACTAACACATCCGCTGCGTCATGAGATTTATTTTAGTATCTTAATTGCCTAAGTGGGTTGCCTGTAGGCTGAGATAAACCGCGTCACACACACACACACACACACACACACACACACACACACACACACACACACAAAATACCGATAGTAAATCGAACTCACTAAGGTAGATAATAATTTTCGGTGAATACCGGAAAAATATCCAGTAAATAAAACGTTGCTTAGTAAATCGTTATTTTTTTGCCTATTTTTTTTTTTTTTTCATTTCTATGCACCAAACATGGACATAAATATCACTAGAACATCCGCTGGGTCATAAGCTTCATTTCGGTACCTAACTTGAAGAGGGTTGCCTGTAGGCTGAGATAAACCGCGTCACACACACAGACACACACACACACACACAAAAATACCGATAGTAAATCGAACTCACTAAGAAAGATGATAACTTTCGGTGAATACCGGGAAAATATCCAGTAAATAAAACGTCGTTTAGTAAATCGTTATTTTTTTTGCATTTTTTTTCTTTTTTTGCATTTCCATGCACCAAACATGGATATAAATATCACTAAAAAATTCGTTGGGTCATAAGCCTCCTTTCGGTACCTTACTTGCCTGGGTGGGTTGCCTGTAGGCTGAGATAAACCACGTCACACACTCACACACAGACACACACATTTCTTTACAGCAAACATGGATATAAATATCACTAAAACATCCTTTGGGTCATAAGCTTCATTTAGGTACCTTACTTGCCTGGGTGGGTTGCCTGTAAGCTGAGATAAACCACGTCACACACACACACACACACACATAGTAAGTCGAACTTACTAAGGGAGATATTAAGTTCCGGTCAATACCGGAAATATATCCAGTAAATAAAAAGTTGTTTAGTAAATCGTTATTTTTTTTTGCATTTTTGTATTTCCATACACAAGCATGGATATAAATATCAGTAAAACATCCGCTGGGTCATAAGCTTAATTTCGATACCTTAGTTACCTGGGTGGGTTGCCTGTAGGCTGAGATAAACCGCGTCACACACACAGTAAATCGAACTTACTAAGGGAGAAAAGAACATCCGGTGAATACCGTTAATATATCCAGTAAATAAAGGTACCTTAATTGCCTAAGTGGGTTGCGGGTAGGCTGAGATAAACCGCGTCGCACACACACACGCGTACACACACAGTGAATCTAATTTACTAAGGAAGATAATAACATCCGGTGAATACCGGAAATATATCCAGTAAATAAAAGTACCTTAATTGCCTAAGTGGGTTGCCTGTAGGCTGAGACAAACCGCGTCACACATACAGACGTACACACACACACGTACACACACAGTAAATCGAACTTACTAAGGGAAATAATAACATCCGGTGAATACTGGAATATATCCAGTAAATAAAAGTACCTTAATTGCCTAAGTGGGTTGCAGGTAGGCTGAGATAAACCGTGTCACACACACACGCACGCACACACACACGCGTACACACACACACATACACAGTGAATCGAACTTACTAAGGGAGATACGAACATCCGCTGAATACCGGAAATATATCCAGTAAATAAAAGTACCTTAATTGCCTAAGTGAGTTGCGGGTAGGCTGAGATAAACGCACACACACATGTACACACACAGTGAATCGAACTTACTAAGGGAGATAATAACATCCGGTGAATACCGGAAATATATCCAGTAAATAAAGGTACCTTAATTGCCTAAGTGGGTTGCCTGTAGGCTGAGATAAACCGCGTCACACACACGCGTACACACACACGTACATACACAGTAAATCGAACTTACTAAGGGAGATAATAACATCCGGTGAATACCGGAAAAATATCCAGTAAATAAAAGTACCTTAATTGCCTAAGTGGGTTGCCTGTAGGCTGAGATAAACCGCGTCACACACACACGCATGCACACACACACACGCTTACACACACACACACGTACACACACAGTAAATCGAACTTACTTAGGGAGATAATAACATCCGGTGAATACCGGAGAAATATTCAGTAAATAAAAGTACCTTGATTTCCTAAGTGGGTTGCCTGTAGGCTGAGATAAACCGCGTCACACACACACAGTAAATCGAACTTACTAAGGGAGATAATAACATCCGGTGAATACCGGAAAAATATCCAGTAAATAAAAGTAACTTAATAGCCTAAGTGGGTTGCCTGTAGGCTGAGATAAACTGCATCACACACACACACGCTTACACACACACACGTACACACACAGTAAATCGAACTTACTTAGGGAGATAATAACATCCGGTGAATACCGGAGAAATATTCAGTAAATAAAAGTACCTTGATTTCCTAAGTGGGTTGCCTGTAGGCTGAGATAAACCGCGTCACACACACACAGTAAATCGAACTTACTAAGGGAGATAATAACATCCGGTGAATACCGGAAAAATATCCAGTAAATAAAAGTACCTTAATAGCCTAAGTGGGTTGCCGGTAGGCTGAGATATACCGCGTCACACACAGACAGACAGACATTAGGAAAAGTTATAATAAGACTTACGGACACATGCGTAAATCCACGGTTCGAATTCTTCCAGCGAAGAGCTTACCTTTTTTTTTCCTTAGTTTAAAAAAAAAAAAAAACACTGAATAGCCCAACGTAGGTAATTTCACACTTTTCTCTGTACATCATCAACATTCTGATCCACATCTGGCATCAATTGTAATGAATGGCTCTCGTCTTCAGGAGGCCTCAAGTTTTGACAAGCTTCTTCGCTTGACCATTACTCCTGATCTTAAATGGAACACGTACATCAAATCTGTTGCCAAGGCCGCTGGAGAAATGGTGGGATCTTTCCATCAATCCGGTAGATATCTCACTGCTGATGCTATTCTCTATCTATATAAGAGCCAGGTACGTCCAAGGATGGAATACTGTTGCCACATCTGGGCAGGAGCTGCTAGAAAGGACTTGGCCTGCCTTGATAGAGTTCAAAATAGACTTCGTAGCCTCGTAGGAGATGTCATTTTCTCTTCCTTGCAACCTCTATCTCACAGAAGAGATGTTGCGAGTTTTTCTCTGATGTATCGTTATTTTCATGGAAAGTGTTCCACTGAGCTTCAATCTATGGTCCCCCCTCGCCAAACTTTCACAAGAAACACTCGTCTAGCTGTAAACACTATCAATAATTCCCTCCACTCTTTATCTGTGCCTAAACCTAAACGTAGATTCCATGAACAAAGCTTCTTTCTTAGAACTGCACGCCTGTGGAATTGTCTTCCGTTTTCCTGCTTTCCGGCTGACTACAATATGGTTGTCTTCAAGTCTAACGTAAATAAGTTCTTGATGAGCCGTTCTATATAAGTTATCAAATTTACCAAATTTTCATTACTAATGATTACTATATTGTCCAATTTCTACTGTACACTCTTTAACCCTTATCCTTGAGTGGCCTCTTGGCCTTGATAATGTGGTGATGCCTATGTAAAAAAAAAAAAAAAAAAAACTTCTTAGATTCGTTTCCTTTTTCCTGAGTTGAAAAAAAAAACAAAAACATGTACTATACACCTGAAAAAGATCGTCAGTTTCATCAACCGAAACGCTGTGCCAATAACACTCAAGACGAGAATAATTGTCCTACCAAAATCATTTAAAAAAAAAAATGCCAGTGATGTTCGATTTTAGGGCTGATTTATTAATCTCTTTATCAATAAACGCTTCGATTGGATGAACGCATTCGAACAATACATCTTTTTTTTTTTCACAAAAGACAGTAACCATGGCAACTGGGATGCTAAATACGACCAAGACCGAAAACATCGTTTTTTTTTTTTTAATTTTTTTTTTTCAGCAAATGACATGTTCGCCTTGTGTCGCCTCCTACTGACATAAAGAACACCTTGAAGAATTCTCCCGAGAGATATCAGCTTTCGGAGAAAAGAAGCAATTATCTTTTATGTGCGAGAGTTCCGACAGAGGCAATAACTGCTCATCCGTTAGCCGAAACATACAAACGGGACACAAAAAAAAAAAAAAAAAAAACGCGCGCGTGTGTGTGTATGTGTGTGTGTGTGTGTGTGTGTGTGTGTATATATCTATAATATAAAGCTGTGTGTGTGTGTGTGTGTGTCTGGTCACGAATAGGCTCCTATATGGTTGACTATTTTCAAAAACTGATTGCATATAATGATAGAAGATGTATCGAGACACAGGAATGGGTATGTTTGATCTGGCAGAACGGTGGTTCATTAAAATTGTGGGGTCTGCGTTAGCGCCTGGTCCACAAAGTATGGAAATAAAAAATAAAAAAAACGTTTACAAGTGTTTTTGATATAGATGTACATAAGAATACTTTGATAAGTATGTTTCAACTTAAATAGGGATGTTATAATAAAATTGTGGGGTCTGCGTTCGCGCCTAGCCTCCATAGAATGGAAATAGGCACAAACTTTAATAAAGACTTTTCATATCTATCTGCGTAAGTATACTTTGATAATTATGTTTCAGTTTGAAGAAATATGGTATAATAAAATTATGGGGTGTTCGTTCGCGCCTGACCTCCATAGAATGGAAAAATGTCACAAAGTTTAACAAGGTTTTTTAATATAGATTAACAGAATATTGTGATAAGTGTTTGAGTGTGAACAGGTATGGTATAATAAATTATGGGGTTTATCTATTTTATTTTTACTTTCGTCATATTTTGCTTTGGTTCTGATACCCCCAAATTCGAAGCTGTCTCTTTACAACCCTTCCTTTTCATAACCTATCATACTTTCATAAATCAGAGTCCATTTTCTGTAGGCTGTTTTTGAACCCAGTCAACGACGGGTACTTTTGCTAGTATATATATGTTATATATAGATATATATATATAACCGGAGAGGTAAACAAGAGATGGATATGATGAATAGTTATAAAACCTGTCAAAATATGACAAAGTTAAATCATAGACAAGTTTACCGGAAGATCTGGTCAGCTGATCGGATCTACATGTGAGTCACGTTATCAGTTTAGCTGGAGATTATCGAAGAGTTGAAACTTGGGATTGAAGCAGAGCGATTGGGCTATACGGTTGGCTCTTCTTCCCCCTTGGGTGGGAGTGACGTGTCTCTCAATGTAGACTGTTAAAACCACAAACTAACTAACTCACTTTCTATTCTTCTGCACGACATCCTGGAAAGTGAAATAAAAACGTAATATGAAAACGATTCATCGTCTTGGAGTCAATGTGTTTCATCCAAAAAAGTTCCAGTCCTCACCAAGAACAAGATGAAGTCACGATGGACCAGGTTCTGTTTACACGGTTATCACCACTTATCAAGGCCCGGAAGCCACTCAGGGATAAGGGTTATTGCAAGTACAGTACATTAGTGTGGAGATTTATTACAGTGTTTACTTAAGGGGCGGTTCATTAAGAATTTGTTTACATTGAACTTTAAGACATCCAGGTTGTAGTCAGGGGAGAAGCAGGCAGACGGAACAGAGTTCCACAGGCATGCAGTTCTAAGAAAGAAGCTCTGTTCATGGAATCTACGTTTTGACTTAGGCACAGATAAAGAGTGGGGGAAATTTTTCACAGTGGATTCAGCTAGACGGGTGTTTTTCGTGAAAGATTGGCGACGTAGGGACCAGAGATTGGAGTTCAGACGAGCACCTGCCATGGAAATAACGATAAAACAGAGACAGGCTCGCAACGTCTCTTCTGTGGGAGAGAAGTTGCAGGGTAGAGAAAAGGGCATCCCTCACTAAGCCACGAAGTCTATTTTGTACTCTGTCAAGGCAGGATAGGCTGTTTTTAGCAGCTCATGCCCAGATATGACAACAGTATTCCATCCTTGGACGTACTTGGCTTTTATATAGATAGAGAATTGCATCAGTAGTGAGATATCTTCTGGAGCGGTAGAAGGATCCCCCCATCTTTCCAGCGACCTTGGCAACAGACTTGATCAGGAGTAAAGGACAAACCCAGAAGCTTGTCAAAACATGGGGCTTCTCCTAGACGAGAGCGATCCATCACAATTGATGCCAGATGGGGATCAGAGCGTTGATGATGTAAGGATAGGAATTTGGTTTTAGATGCATTAAAGGTAACCAGCCACATCTTCCTCCACTGAACCATGCGCTCAAGATCAGAGGAGAGAGAATCAGAGAGAGCTTTGTCATTTACAGCCTTTGATGTGTTGCCGTAGATGGTCGTGTCATCAGCATAGATGTCAACGAATGATTTAAGTATGTGTTTAGGGAGGTCATTGATGTAGATCAGGAAGAGAGTTGGGCGCAGGATTGACCCTTGAGGGACTCCAGCATTTATATTGCAGGCTTCCGATTTTTGACCATCTACCACTACTCTTATGAGCCTATCGGAGAGAAATGATTTAATGATTGAGAAAACATTTCCAGTTATACCGTAGCTGGAAATCTTGTGAAGTAGGCCCTTATGCCATACCTTGTTGAAGGCCTTTGATATGTCAAGAGCAATTGCCCTAGAGAGGAAGCCTTTATCAAGAGATTCACTAATCCTGTTAAACACTAGAGGAAGACCTCCAATCTGTAGTGGAATGGGGACAAAAGTGGTTGGTCGCGTTCAATGCTGCCAAGACTAAACTAGTTTCATTCAATAATTACAAGAAACCCTCTCTACCACCCATAGCAATGGCCAATGACTCTTTATCTGAGAGTCCATCTTTCAAACTCCTTGGCCTAACGTTCACAGGAAACATGAGTTGGAACAATTACATTGAAGGCATTGCCAGGGTCGCTGCAAGAAAGGTAGGCTCTCTCTACCGTGCTAGAAAACTACTAACACCCGAAAGTATCCTGTACCTCTATAAGGCCACCATTCGCCCATGTATGGAGTATTGCTGCCACATCTGGGCTGGTGCATCTGCTACTAGTCTCTCGCTCCTAGACAAGGTTCAAAAGAGAGTCGCAAACCTGATAGGCCCTGAACTGGCATCTAAGCTTCAGCCTCTGTCCCATCGACGAAATGTTGCATCCCTCTGCCTTTTCTACAAGTATTTTAGTGGTGAATGCTCTGACGAACTGCAATCACTTGTGCCCCCACGACGCGAGCACCCTCGACAAACCCGACAGGCTACTAAATCCCACCCCCACACTGTAGAGATCCCTAGATGTAAAAGATCTTTTTACTCCAATAGTTTCTTCCCCAGAACCGCAAGACTCTGGAATTCCATTCCAGGTCCCTGCTTCCCCAACAGTACTGACGTGCAGAAGTTCAAGTGTAACGTGAACCGACACCTTGCTGCCCAAATCCCTATATAGTACCCCAGTAGTTGTTGCCCCTGATAGTAGCCCCCTACACCAAAGTGGCAATTTGCCTTGTTTGGGGTGAAAATGTAATAAAAAAAAAAAAAAAAGATATATTCAGTGAGCAGAGAAGATAAAGGTATGCTGAAGGTATCTTCAGCATACCTTTATCTTCTCTGCTCATATGACACCCATACGCACGCATATGCAGATCAGACGATCACGAAACATAATGTATACCGCACAACAACGTAACTAAGGGTTCAAACAGTGAGGAAACCCTAATACACATCCAGTAACACATTTAAAACACGTCACAAGCAAACAGGAAACGTTTACAGGGGTGCTGTTCTAGGTATGTCAGAAACTTCGTGAAAAATATTGAATAATTCCACCGCCTGTCTTTCCAAGCCTGTAACTACTCGAAAAATGTAATTCCAACCCTCAATTTTTTTTCAATTAAAGGAGCAAGGACTTATATAAAAAAAAAATAAATAAAATTACATATAATATTCCACATTTTACGTTGATGTAAAACTTCATAATTACTGCAATAAAAAAAAAAATCCAACATATTTTTATTGAAACTTTCACAGCGACTGTATTAATAAGATTCAACATTTTTCATTGAAATAATTTGAAAGTTTAAAAAAAAAAATCCGTCCTAAGAACGGCTTTCTAAATATCAATAAATATGAAAAAAAAGCTGTTTATAAATTACTATTGTATTTTACAATTCTTAGCTTTGTCAAAAAAAAAAAAAAAAAAAAAAAAAAAATCCGTGATTCATGAAAAAAAAAAAACTTACATATAATATTCCACATTTTAGATTGATATAAAACTTCATAATTACTGCAAACTGGATATATTTTTCGTGTTTTTATTCAATGTAACATGTTTATTCAGCTCGAAAAACATACAGTGTTTACCGATGTATTCGAAAATTCAAGATGGCGTCAGATTCTCTCTTAAACACGGTAAGTTTGGGAAAAGGTGTTATAAATAAAAAACCGGATAAAATACTGTTAAAAACTCGCTCAATATATGTTAACGTGACAAAAAAGAAAAAAAAACAAAAACAACAAAAAACAACGTGGTTTAAAAGAAAAAAATGTTTTAAGCTTCGGACTTTGCAGGTAAAATTTTAAAAACACTTCTTTTTTGTTTCAAATTTGAATATATTATTTATTGATCTTTTATCTTCAATTTGTGATATATAACACTTTGGTGAGGTAATTAACTATTTACTTTTTAATAGATATTTGAAAATGGGGGATGAATTAATTCGACCCCCTGTCTTTCCAAGCTTATAACTACTCTAAAAATTAAATTCAAACCCTAATTTATTTTCAATTAAAGGAGCAAGGACCAAGGTTTCATTTAACAAAAATGAAAGAGAAAAAAACAAAAAAAAAACAAACAACGTGGTTTAAAAGAAAAATGTTTTAAACTTCGGACTTTACAGGTAAAATTTTAAAAACACTTCTTTTTTATTTCAAATTTGAATATATTATTTATTGATCTTTTATCTTCAATTTGTGATATATAACACTTTGGTGAGGTAATTAACTATTTACTTTTTAATAGACATTTGAAAATGGGGGGGCATGAATTAATTCGACCCCCTGTCTTTCCAAGCTTATAACTACTCTAAAAATTAAATTCAAACCCTAATTTTTTTTCAATTAAAGGAGCAAGGACCAAGGTTTCATTTAACAAAAATGAAAGAGACAAAAAAGAAAAAAAAACAAAAACAAACAACGTGGTTTAAAAGAAAAATGTTTTAAACTTCGGACTTTACAGGTAAAATTTTAAAAACACTTCTTTTTTATTTCAAATTTGAATATATTATTTATTGATCTTTTATCTTCAATTTGTGATATATAAAACTTTGGTGAGGTAATTAACTATTTACTTTTTAATAGACATTTGAAAATTGGGGGGCATGAATTAATTCAACCCCCTGTCTTTCCAAGCTTATAACTACTCTAAAAATTAAATTCAAACCCTAATTTTTTTTCAATTAAAGGAGCAAGGACCAAGGTTTCATTTAACAAAAATGAAAGAGACAAAAAAGAAAAAAAAACAAAAACAAACAACGTGGTTTAAAAGAAAAATGTTTTAAACTTCGGACTTTACAGGTAAAATTTTAAAAACACTTCTTTTTTATTTCAAATTTGAATATATTATTTATTGATCTTTTATCTTCAATTTGTGATATATAACACTTTGGTGAGGTAATTAACTATTTACTTTTTAATAGATATTTGAAAATGGGGGGGTGAATTAATTCGACCCCCTGTCTTTCCAAGCTTATAACTACTCTAAAAATTAAATTCAAACCCTAATTTTTTTTCAATTAAAGGAGCAAGGACCAAGATTTCATTAAAACAAACAATGTATGTCGTACATACTTTTTTTTAACATATTCACTCTAAACAAGGCACTTTGCCACTTTGCTGTAGGGGTTACAATCAGGGAAATAAGCTACAGGGGTACTATGTAGAGAGTTAGGCAGCAAGATGTTGGTTCACGTTAGACTTGAACTTCTGCATGTCAGTACAGTTGGGGAACCAGGGACCCGATAAGGAATTCCAAAGTCTAGCGGTTCTGGGGAAGTAATTACTGGAGTTGAAAGCTCTCTTACATCTAGGGATCTCTACTGTGAAGGGGTGGGATTTAGCTGCTTGTCGGGTTTGTCAGGAGGTATTTACGTCGAGGGGGCACAAGTGATTGCAGTTCGTCAGAGCATTCACTGATTAAGTACTTGTAGAACAGGCAAAGAGATGCTAGATTTTGTCGATGGGACAGAGGCTGAAGCTTAGATGACAGTTCAGGAGCTATCAGATTTGTGAATCTCTTTTGAACCTTGTCTAGGAGTGGGAGACTAGTAGCAGATGCACCAGCCCAAATATGACAACAATACTCCATACATGGCCGAATGGTTGCCTTATAGAGGTACAGGATACTTTCGGGCGTTAGTAGTTTTCTGGCACGGTAGAGAGAACCTATCTTCTTCGCAGCAGCCTTGGCAATGCCTTCAATGTAATTGTTCCAACTCATGTTTCCTGTGAACGTTGGGTCGACGAGTTTTTAATTAATAAAGTTTATTATGAAAGAAGTTACAATCAGCGAAATAAAAAAAGCTACAATTGGTCAGGATCAAGGTGTGGTATCTGTTCTTCGGATGCTGCACTTCATTTTCTTGTTCTCTTTCGGTGGAGGAGAGATCCTTCACGACTGAGACAATTTTTATTTTTGTACCTTTTCTCCACGTTAAAAAAACGACCCTGGTGTCTAACTCTTTGATTTAAATGAATTTCAAAAATTGAACGTCACACAAACAAAAACAAAAAAACATTATTTTAGTACAATACTAAGCTAGATAAACCTATATAAGAGCCAGGTACGTCCAAGGATGGAATACTGTTGCCACATCTGGGCAGGAGCTGCTAGAAAGGACTTGTCCTGCCTTGATAGAGTTCAAAATAGACTTCGTAGCCTCGTAGGAGATGTCCTTTTCTCTTCCTTGCAACCTCTATCTCACAGAAGAGATGTTGCGAGTTTGTCTCTGATGTATCGTTATTTTCATGGAAAGTGTTCGACTGAGCTTCAATCTATGGTCCCCCCTCGCCAAACTTTCACAAGAAACACTCGTCTAGCTGTAAACACTATCAATAATTCCCCCCCCCCACTCTTTATCTGTGGCTAAACCTAAACGTAGATTCCATGAACACAGCTTCTTTCTTAGAACTGCACGCCTGTGGAATTGTCTTCCGTTTTCCTGCTTTCCGGCTGACTACAATATGGTTGTCTTCAAGTCTAATGTAAATAAGTTCTTGATGAGCCGTTCCATGTAAGTTATCAAATGTACCAAAATTTTCATTACTAATGATTACTATATTGTCAAATTTCTACTGTACACTCTTTAACCCTTATCCTTGAGTGTCCTCTTGGCCTTGATAATGTGGTGATGCCTATGTAAAAAAAAACAACTCTTTTTACGTACGATTGACGTAAATTATTTATTCATACGTTAAATAAAAAAAAAAAATACGGAATAATCAATATAGGCGAGAAACGTATTTATAACCAGCGATTTCCAGTTTATATATTTAAAAATCTTATGTGTGATTTTTGGAAACAGTTAAATTGTTCGCAAGTTTCATTATATATACGTAAGAATTTCTTTCTATGTTATTTGAAACCCTTAAAAGTGTCTAATCATGGACTATTTTAAAATTTGGTGTGTGTGTGTGTACGCGCACACGTGTGCGTGTGTGTACATGCGTGTGTGTTTGCTTGTGTGTGTGTGATGGCGTGTTTCCGCGTTTTCAAGTTTGCGCGCGCGTTTTGTATGTGTGTTTTGTAGGAATTTTTGACACCCCTAACACGAAACTGCGAATACAATATAAAAATCTCGTAATTTCTCTGTTAAAATTGGGTTATTTATTTTCTTTATGGATTATACTTCCAAAATAAACTATTACAGTTGTTTTAAAAGTAATAGAAATATTTTTTTTTTAAAAAAAGTAATGAATTTTCCGAACTCAATATTTTTCAATTTTTAAACTTTAAAAATCTATCAAAATTTTTCTATTGATTCTATTTTTACGATATTTTCAGGGTCAATGTGAAATTTTATGTTCTTTCCAATAAACTGGATATAATATTTTAGACAAACGTTTTTTTTTAAATTCACGCCCCCCCATTTGTGTAAGTGTCACACATTTTCAAGTTTCTCTTAAAAAGTAAATAATTAATTTATGATGAATAGTTTTATATATCACAAATTGAAGAGAAAAGGTCAATAAATAATATATTCAAATTTAAAACAAAAAAAACCCCGTTTTTTTAGAAATTTACTTGTAAAGTCCGAAGTTTAAAACCTTTTTTTAAAAAAAAAACACATTGTTGTTTTTTTTGTTTTTTTTTAATGAAACCTTGGTCCTTGCTCCTTTAATTGAAAAAAAAATAGGGCTTGAATTACATTTTTCGAGGAGTTATAAGCTTGGAAAGACAGGGGGTCGAATAATTCACACCTCTCATTTTGAAATGTCTATTAAAAAGTAAATAATTAATTTATGTTGAATAGTTTTATATATCACAAATCGAAGAGAAAAGGTCAATAAATAATATATTCAAATTTAAAACAAAAAAAAAACCCCGTTTTTTTAGAAATTTACCTGTAAAGTCCGAAGTTTAAAACCTTTTTTAAAAAAAAAAAAAAACACATTGTGTTTTTTGTTTTTTTTTAATGAAACCTTGGTCCTTGCTCCTTTAATTGAAAAAAAAATAGGGCTTGAATTACATTTTTCGAGGAGTTATAAGTTTGGAAAGACAGGGGGTCGAATAATTCACGCCTCTCATTTTGAAATGTCTATTAAAAAGTAAATAATTAATTCATGCTGAATAGTTTTATATATCACAAATCGAAGAGAAAAGGTCAATAAATAATATATTCAAATTTAAAACAAAAAAAACCCCGTTTTTTTAGAAATTTACCTGTAAAGTCCGAAGTTTAAAACCTTTTTTAAAAAAAAAAAAAAAAACACATTGTGTTTTTTGTTTTTTTTTAATGAAACCTTGGTCCTTGCTCCTTTAATTGAAAAAAAAATAGGGCTTGAATTACATTTTTCGAGGAGTTATAAGCTTGGAAAGACAGGGGGTCGAATAATTCACACTCTCATTTTGAAATGTCTATTAAAAAGTAAATAATTAATTCATGCTGAATAGTTTTATATATCACAAATCGAAGAGAAAAGGTCAATAAATAATATATTCAAATTTTAAACAAAAAAAACCCCGTTTTTTTAGAAATTTACTTGTAAAGTCCGAAGTTTAAAACCTTTAAAAAAAAAAAAAAAACATTGTTATTTTTTTTTTTTTAATGAAACCTTGGTCCTTGCTCCTTTAATTGAAAAACAAAAAAAGGGCTTGAATTACATTTTTCGAGGAGTTATAAGCTTGGAAAGACAGGGGGTCGAATAATTCACGCCTCTCATTTTGAAATGTCTATTAAAAAGTAAATAATTAATTTAATAGTTTTATATATCACAAATTGAAGAGAAAAGGTCAATAAATAATATATTCAAATTTAAAAGAAAAAAAAACCCGTTTTTTTTAGAAATTTACCTGTAAAGTCCGAAGTTTAAAACCTTTTTAAAAAAAAACAAAAAAACACATTGTGTTTTTTTTTTTTTTTATGAAACCTTGGTCCTTGCTCCTTTAATTGAAAAAAAAATAGGGCTTGAATTACATTTTTCGAGGAGTTATAAGCTTGGAAAGACAGGGGGTCGAATAATTCACGCCTCTCATTTTGAAATGTCTATTAAAAAGTAAATAATTAATTCATGCTGAATAGTTTTATATATCACAAATTGAAGAGAAAAGGTCAATAAATAATATATTCAAATTTAAAACAAAAAAACCCCCGTTCTTTAGAAATTTACCTGTAAAGTCCGAAGTTTAAAACCTTTTTTTTTTTTTTTTTAAAAAAAACACATTGTTTTTTTTTTGTTTTTTTTAATAAAACCTTGGTCCTTGCTCCTTTAATTTAAAAAGAATTAGGGCTTGAATTACATTTTTCGAGGAGTTATAAGCTTGGAAAGATGGGGTGGAATTATTCACTATTTTCACGAAATTTCTGATACACCTATGTGTGCGTGTTTTTGTGTATGTGCGCGTGTTTTTGTGTATGTGTGCGTGTGCATTGCGCGTGTTTTTGTGTATGTGTGCGTGTGCATTGCGCGTGTTTGCATGTGTGTATGTGTGCGTGTTTGCGTTTTGCATGTGTGTATGTGTGCGTGTTTGCGTTTTGCATGTGTATATGTGTGCGTGTTTGCATATGTCTATGTGTGTTTGCGTTTTGCATGTGTATGTGTGCGTGTTTTTGTGTATGTGTGCGTGTTTTTGTGTATGTGTGCGTGTGCATTGCGCGTGTTTGCATGTGTGTATATGTGCGTGTTTGCATATGTGCATGCGTGTTTGCGTTTTGCATGTGTATATGTGTGCGTGTTTGCATATGTCTATGTGTGTTTGCGTTTTGCATGTGTGTATGTGTGCGTGTTTTTGTGTATGTGTGCGTGTGCATTGCGCGTGTTTGCATGTGTGTATATGTGCGTGTTTGCATATGTGCATGCGTGTTTGCGTTTTGCATGTGTATATGTGTGCGTGTTTGCATATGTCTATGTGTGTTTGCGTTTTGCATGTGTGTATGTGTGCGTGTTTTTGTGTATGTGTGCGTGTGCATTGCGCGTGTTTGCATGTGTGTATATGTGCGTGTTTGCATATGTGCATGCGTGTTTGCGTTTTGCATGTGTATATGTGTGCGTGTTTGCATATGTCTATGTGTGTTTGCGTTTTGCATGTGTGTATGTGTGCGTGTTTTTGTGTATGTGTGCGTGTGCATTGCGCGTGTTTGCATGTGTGTATATGTGCGTGTTTGCATATGTGCATGCGTGTTTGCGTTTTGCATGTGTATATGTGTGCGTGTTTGCATATGTCTATGTGTGTTTGCGTTTTGCATGTGTGTATGTGTGCGTGTTTGCGTTTTGCATGTGTATATGTGTGCGTGTTTGCATATGTCTATGTGTGTTTGCGTTTTGCATGTGTATGTGTGCGTGTTTTTGTGTATGTGTGCGTGTTTTTGTGTATGTGTGCGTGTGCATTGCGCGTGTTTGCATGTGTGTATATGTGCGTGTTTGCATATGTGCATGCGTGTTTGCGTTTTGCATGTGTATATGTGTGCGTGTTTGCATATGTCTATGTGTGTTTGCGTTTTGCATGTGTGTATGTGTGCGTGTTTTTGTGTATGTGTGCGTGTTTTTGTGTATGTGTGCGTGTGCATTGCGCGTGTTTGCATGTGTGTATGTGTGCGTGTTTGCATATGTGCATGCGTGTTTGCGTTTTGCATGTGTATATGTGTGCGTGTTTGCATATGTCTATGCGTGTTTGCGTTTTGCGCGTTTGCATGTGTGTGTGTGTGTGTGTGTGTTTGCGTGCGCTTCCTCTTGTGTGTACATAACGCTATGTCTCTGTGTTTCGTGTTGTGTGTGTGTTTCTTGTGTGTGTTGCATGCGTGTGCGTGCGTGCGTGCGTGCGTGCGTGCGCTTGTTTGTGTATGTGTGTATGCGTGCATGTGGTTTGTGTGTGTGGACGTGTGTGCATTTGTGGACGTGTGTGCATTTGTGCACGTGTTCATGTATGTGGGCACGTGCATTTTGTGTACGTGTGTGTGTGTGTTCTGTTTGCATGTGTGTCTGTGGTGTGTGCATTTGTGCGTGTTTGTACGTGTGTATGTGTATTTGCATTTAGCGTGTTTGCATGTGTGTGTGTGTGTGCTTTCTCATCTGTGTACATAACGGCATGTCAGTTTCGTGTGTGTGTGTGTGTGTGTTTTTGTGTGTGCATGATATATTTGCGTGCCCATGCGTGCTTGCTTGTGTATGTGTACATGTGTGCAGGTGTGTGCACCTGCATTTGCGTGTGTGTGTGTGTGCGTGCGTGTGTGCATGTATTTGCTTGTGTGTGCGTGTTGATGTGTTTACTGTTTCGATGTTTTAAGGTTTGCGCGTGTGTGTGCGCGTTTTGTTTGTGTGTGCGCGCGTGATGTCCTATTCGCGTGTGCATGCGTGTGTGTGCTTACTCGTATGTGTGCGTGTATGTGTATCCTGGTGTATGTTTTGTGTATGTGCTTGCGTGCGTGTTTGTGTGGGTGTACGTGTGTTTGCGATTTGCATGTTTGCAGATGTGTGTGTGTGTGTTTGTTCGTGTGTGTGTGTGTGTGTGTTTGCTCGTGTGTGTGTGTGTTTGCATGACGGCATTTCTCGGTGTTTCGTGTCGCGTGTGTGTTTTTAAAAATTTTCTTTCTTGGAAGATTGTACGCTGGGTATAGTCCAACATTCCCCTGCTTTTTATTGAAACCAACCGAGAGCTCTTTTTAGTATCCTCGTTGTTCCCTTAAGTGCAATCGTCTGGGTCTCTTTTGCACTTGGTTCACCAGGAATATTAGTTAGGTAGGACTCCAGGTTATTCTTCATAAGTCATGTGGCACCTATAATAACTGGCATGATTGATATCTCCCTAAGATTCCAGTTTCTTTTCATATCATAGAGTAGGTGTATCAAAATTTTGGAGGGATTTTTGACACCCCTAACACGAAACTGCGAATAAAATATTAAAAAAACTCTTAATTTCTCTTTTAAAAAGGGATTGTTTATTTTCTTTATGGATTATACTTCCAAAATAAACTATTAAAGTTGTTTATAAGTAAGTATTTTTTATTTAAACAAACAAACAAACAAACAATAATAGAAATTAACTGAATTTTACAAGTTCAATATTTTTCAATTTTTAAACTTTAAAAATCCATCAAAATTTTTCTATTGATTCTATTTTTACGATATTTTCAGGGTCAATGTGAAATTTTATGCTCTTTCCAATAAACTTAAAAAAAAAATTCACGCCCCCCCTATTTTGAAATGTCTATTAAAAAGTAAATAATTAATTTACTCACCAAAGTTTTATATATCACAAATTGAAGATAAAAGATCAATAAATAATATATTCAAATTTAAAGTAAAACCGCTTTTTTTTTTTTAGAAATTTACCTGTAAGTTTAAAACCACTTTTAAATGAAAAAACACGTTTTTATTTTATTTTATTTATTTTTTTTTTTTAATGAAACCTTGCTCTTTTAATTGAAAAAAAGAATTAGGGTGTGAATTACATTTTTCGAGTAGTTATAAGCTTGGAAAGACAGGGGGTCGAAT
Organism: Euprymna scolopes; assembly: GCF_053919585.1. Lineage (NCBI taxonomy): Eukaryota > Metazoa > Mollusca > Cephalopoda > Sepiida > Sepiolidae > Euprymna > Euprymna scolopes. The sequence continues at coordinate 2,401,932 of NC_136524.1, forward strand.
TATTCAATATTTTTTCACGCATTCGAAAGGTCAGTTATTAATATTCGGTCTGTTTCTCTCGTTCAGCTCTGTTCAGATCTCCATCATTAGGGACATTCACTTCAACCAAGGTTGCTACTCTCTCTGACTTATTCCATATAACTATGTCAGGTTTAACAGCAGCATCTTTTGTGTGTGTATGATGTATTCGCACTTGTATGTATTCGTGTACTTGTTCGTGTGTGTGCGTGTTTATGCGTGTGTGTGTTTTGTGTGCGTGTGTTTTTGTGCGTGTTTTTGTGCATTTATACGTGTGTGTGTTTGTTTGTGCGTTTGTGTGTGTTTTCTTGAGTGCGTGCATAATGGCGCGTTTCCATGTTTGTGTGTGGACGTGTGTGTTTTAGTTGCGTGTGCGCATATTATCGTGTTTGCGATTGCATGCGTGCGTGTGCGTATCCGTGCGCGTGTTTTGTGTGTATGCTTGCGTGCGTGTGTGCATTTTTTTTTTTCGTTACACAGTGACCACCACTTATCAAGGCCCGGAAGCCACTCAGGGATAAGGGTTATTGCAAGTACAGTACATTAGTGTGGAGATTTATTGCAGTGTTTAATTAAGGGGGCGGTTCATTAAGAATTTGTTTACGTTGGACTTGAACACATCCAGGTTGTAGTCAGGTGGGAAGCAGGCCGACGGAACAGAGTTCCACAGGCGCGCAGTTCTAAGAAAGAAGCTCTGTTCATGGAATCTACGTTTTGATTTAGGCACAGATAAAGAGTGGGAAAATTTTTTCACAGTGGATTCAGCTAGACGGGTGTTTTTCGTGAAAGTTTGGCGACGGGGAGGGGGGACCAGAGATTGGAGTTCAGACGAGCACCTGCCATGGAAATAACGATAAAACAAGGATAGGCTCGCAACGTCTCTTGTGTGGGAGAGAGGTTGCAGGGAAGAGAAAAGGGCATTCCCCGCTAAGCCACGAAGTCTATTTTGTACTCTGTCAAGGCAGGATAGGCTGTTTTTAGCAGCTCCTGCCCAGATATGGCAACAGTATTCCATCCTTGGCCGTACTTGGCTTTTATATAGATAGAGAATTGCATCAGTAGTGAGATATCTTCTGGAGCGGTAGAAGGATCCCACCATCTTTCCAGCGACCTTGGCAACAGACTTGATGTACGTGTTCCATTTCAGATCAGGAGTAAAGGTTAAACCCAGAAGCTTGTCATGTGTGTGTGTGTGTGTGTGTGTGTGTGTGTGTGTGTATCTTTGCATTTTGCGTGTTTGCATGTGTGTGTGTGTTTACGTGTGTGTATTAGCATCTTTCTTATTTGCCTGAGTATGTGTTTTGTGTGTGCATTATGTCATGTGTGCGTGTGTACACGTGTATTTCTTTGTGTGTGTGTGTAATCGTGCGTATGTTTTTGTGGGTGTGCGTGTGTGCATTCGTGCGTGTTTTCATGAGTGTATGTGTGTTAACGATTTGCGTGTTTGCATGTGTGCGTGTTTACCTGTGTGCGCTTGATAGCGTATTTCCATGTTTCGTGTTTACGTATGGGTGTGTGCATTTTTTTTTGTGTTTGTATGTGCGTAATGACGTGTTTGCGTGTGTATGCTTGTCTGTGTGTGTATGCGTGTGTCATTTGTATGTGTGTACACGTGTGCACTTATGTTTCCTTGATTGTGTTCATAATGGTGTGTCCCTGTATTTTCGTGTTTGCGCGTGTATTGTTTGTGTGTGTGTGTGTGTGTGTGTGTGTGTGTGCGCGCGCGTGTGATGTCATATTTTCATGTGTATGCGTGCGTGCTTGTTTATCTATGTGCGTGTGTGTGTATGTTTGTGTGCGGTTGGTTGTTTCTGTTTTACGGCATATCAACCCTCTCTCAGGTTATTTAATTCCTGCTTCTCTCCTGACTACAACTTGGATGTCTTCAAGTCCAACGTAAACAAATTCCTGATGAACCGCCCCCTTAAGTAGACACTTTAAATATCCACACTAACGTAATGTAATTACAGTAACCCTTATCCCTGAGTGGCTTCCGGACCTTGATAAGTGGTGACCACCTTGTAAAAAAAAAAAAAAAAAAGATTTTGAAGAAAATTTTTTTGATAGAATATATTTGTTGTTTTTTTTTCAAGTTGGTTTCTATTTGACCCATAGTTGGGACCCTAACAGGTACTACCACTCTGGGTCAGAGTGGACCTGGGAGCAATGGTAATTAAAGGGTGGCTCCACACTCTCCAAAGCCCCCAAGCTGAGGCCTCACCATCGGATATAGTTTAGGTCATATAAAGGACCTATGTTTGCGCGCGTGTGTGTGTGTGTGTGTGTGTTTTCATGCGTGTGTGAATTTGTGCGTATTTGCATGTGTGTACATGTGTTTGTGTTGTGTATGTTTGCATTTTGTGTGTTTCGTATGTGTGTATGTGCGTGCATGTGTGTGTGCTTGCTTGTGTTGGTGCGTTATGCCAGGTTTTCGTATTTCCTTGTTTGCACGTGTGGTAGGAATTTTTGACACCCCTAACACGAAACTGCGAATACAATATAAAAATCTCGTTATTTCTCTTCTAAAATTGGGTTGTTTATTTTCTTTATGGATTATACTTCCAAAATAAACTATTACAGTTGTTTTAAAAGTAATAAATATATATTTTTTTAAACAGTAATGAATTTTCCGAACTCAATATTTTTCAATTTTTAAACTTTAAAAATCTATCAAACTTTTCTATTGATTCTATTTTTACGATATTTTCAGGGTCAATGTGAAATTTTATGTTCTTTCCAATAAACCGAATATAATATTTTAGACAAACGTTTTTTTTTTTAAATTCACGCCCCCCCCCCCCCAAGTGTCACCCATTTTGAAATGTCTATTAAAAAGTAAATAATTAATTTATGTCGGGGATTTTTATATATCACAAATTGAAGAGAAAAGGTCAATAAATAATATATTCAAATTTAAAACAAAAAAAAAAAATCGCTTTTTTAGAAATTTACCTGTAAAGTCCGAAGTTTAAAACCTTATTTTATAAGAACACATTGTTTTTTTTTGTCTTTTTTTGTCTTTTTTTTTTTAATGAAACCTTGGTCCTTGCTCCTTTAATTGAAAAAATAATTAGGGCTTGAATTACATTTTTCGAGGAGTTATAAGCTTGGAAAGACAGGGGGTCGAATAATTCACGCCTCTCATTTTGAAATGTCTATTAAAAAGTAAATAATTAATTATGTCGGGGATTTTTATATATCACAAATTGAAGAGAAAAGGTCAATAAATAATATATTACAATTTAAAACAAAAAAAAAATTGCTTTTTTAGAAATTTACCTGTAAAGTCCGAAGTTTAAAACCTTTTTTAAAAAAAAAAAAACACATTGTTTTGTTTTTGTTTTTTTTAATGAAACCTTGGTCCTTGCTCCTTTAATTGAAAAAAAAAATTAGGGCTTGAATTACATTTTTCGAGGAGTTATAAGCTTGGAAAGATGGGGTGGAATTATTCACTATTTTCACGAAATTTCTGACACTGCTACGTGTGCGTGTGTCTGTTTTGTTTGGGTGTGGGCGTGATATCATATTTTCGTGTGTATACGTGTTTGTTTGTGTCTGCGCATGACTTTTTGCGTGGGTGAATGCATTTGTAATTTTTTTTTTTTTTACACAGTGATCACCACTTATCAAGGCCCGGAAGCCACTCAGGGATAAGGGTTATTGCAAGTACATTACGTTAGTGTGGATATTTGATGAAGTGTTTACTTAAGGGGGCGGTTCATTAGGAATTTTTTTTTTACATCGGTGTCACCACTTATCAAGGCCCAGAGGCCACTCGAGGATAAGGGTTAATAGGTATACATTAGTCATTGTGATTTTAGCATAGTCAACAGTGGGAATTTTGTAACTTGGATTACTTAGGGGGACGATTCAATTAGAACTTGTTCACATTGGACTTTTTCTTTTTTTTTTTTTGTTAACGTTGGACTTGAACACATGCAAGTTGTAGTCCGGTGGGAAGCAGACAGACGGAGCAGAGTTCCACAGGCGTGCAGTTCTAAGAAAGAAGCTTTGTTCATGGAATTCGCGTTTTGATTTAGGCACAGATATAGAGTGGGGGAAACTTTTCACAGTGGATTCAGCTAGACGGGTGTTTTTCGTGAAAGATTGGCGAGGGGGGTCCAGAGATTGGAGTTCCGACGAGCACCTGGCACGTGTGTTTCGTATGTGTGTATGTGTGTGTGCGTTATGCCAGGTTTTCGTATTTTCTTGTTTGCACCTGTGTGTGTGTGTGTGTGTGTGTGTGTATATTTTGTTTGGGTGTGGGCGTGTGTGTGTTTTGTTTGTGTGTGGGCGTGATATAATATTTTCGTGTGTATATGTGTGTGCGCATGACTTTTTGTGTGCGTGAATGCATTTGCGCATGTTTTTAGCTTGTGTAAGTGTATTTGTATTATGCATCTTTGCGTTTGTGTGTGCATTAGTGGGTGTGTGTGCTTGTGGCACGTTTCCGAGTTTCATGTTTGCGTTTGTGTGTGCATTAGTGGGTGTGTTTGCTTGTGGCGCGTTTCCGAGTTTCATCTTTGCGTTTGTGTGTACTTGTGGCGCGTTTCCGAGTTTCATGTTTGCGTTTGTGTGTGTTTTGCTTGTGTGTGTGTGCGTGCGTATGCATGTTTGCGTGCACGCATATTTTTGCGCGCGTGTATGCGTGTGTACGTGTGTTTGTATTTTGCGTGGTTGCATGCGTGTGTCTCTATGTTTGCTAGTGTGTGTGTGTGTGTGGGAGCATGTTTCCGTGTTTTCTTGCTTGCGTGTGCATTTTGGTTGGGTGTGTGCGTGATATAGTGTGTACGTGTGTGTGTATGTGGGTGTATGCGTGCATGTGCATTTGTGTGTGTACGTGTGTTTGCGTTTCGCGTGTTTCCTGGCATTTGCTTGTTTTTTTTTTGTGTGCGTGTGTGTGTCTGCTTTTTTTCATTTTTTTTCTTTGTATTAAAACCAACCGAGAGCTCTTTTTAGTATCCTTGCTGCCAATTTGAAGTAGAGGGCAACTATCTCGGACATAAGTTGCAGGGATATTATGAAGGGAGTTGAGTAGCAAGATGTCTGTTCACATTACACTTGAACTTCTGCATGTCAGTACAGTTCAGAAAGCAGAACCACGGAAGGGAATTCCAAAGTCTAGCAATTCCGGGGAAGAAATTATTGGAGTAGAAGACCTTCTTAAACATAGAGATCTGTACAGCGAAGGGGTGGGATTTGGCTGCTTTTCGTGTTTGTCGGGGATATCACGTGGGGGGTACAAGTGCTTGCAGTTCGTCAGAACATCCACCATTAAAGTATTTGTAGAACAGGCAGAGGGATGCAACATTTCGTCGATGGGACAGAGGCTGAAGCCTAGATGACAGTTCAGGACCTATCAGGTTGGCGACTCTTTTGAACCCTGTCAAGAAACGAGAGACTAGTAGTAGATGCACCAGCCCAAATGTGACAGCAGTACTCCATATATGGACGAAAGGTGGCCTTATAGAGGTACATAATACTTTCAGGCGTAAGTAGTTTCTAACTCTGTTCCGTCTGCCTGCTTCCCTCCGGACTACAACTTGGATGTCTTCAAGTCCAATGTTAACAAATTCCTAATGAACCGCCCCCTTAAGTAAACACTCCATCAAATCTCCACACTAACGTAATGTACTTGCAACAACCCTTGTTATATAGTTATTATTATTATTATTAGACGATACCACTTGTGCGCGTATGTTACGTGAGTTCTTATTAGTAATGATATGAGTCTTAGTGAGAGTTCTTGTCTTATTACATATGATGTTGTATCTTAGAGAGAGAGATGTGTATATAATGACATTTTATAACACAGACATATAATAACAATACAATTTACCTTTTCGTAGAAATCACAAACACAAAGATGAGCTTTATTTTAAACACATGATGAATTTATTTTCTGACGACCGGTCGACTTCCTCATTAAGGACTCAAAGTGTCACATTTTAGTTTCTGAAGTAACGTCTCGCTTCAGACGTCCGCCTGTCTCTGAGTTTTCTCACTGACCGTCTCTCCTGACTGTCTCTCTGACTGTCTCTATGACTCTCTTCCGACCAACTAACTCCCACTTGCTATATTGAGAACTTCATGCATCCCGGCCACGTGAGCAAAATTCACGTGTCTCAACATGCGCGACTTTGCACGTTTTCGACATTGATTTCCCAATAACCTATTTTCCTTGTTTGTTTCCACAAAGGAATTCAACCTACATATCTAATTTATTTAACTCATATTTTATTATCCACATTCTTTTAACAATTGAATAGTTTATTTATTATTTATTTCATCCGAATTAACAATTTACTGGACATTCCATTTAAACCTATTGTTCTTTAAAACTTATGTCCAGGGTTCGATTTCTGCTTTCTCTTATTTCCATTTTAACTAATCTCTCTATTTTTATACTTACATGAACAGGGGACAGCCCTCATCATATAACACCCTTATCCCTGAGTGGCTTCCGGGCCTTGATAAGTGGTGATCACTGTGTAAAAAAAAAAAAAAACACGGTAGAGGGAGCCCACCTTCTTTGCAGCAGCCTTGGCAATGCTCTCAATGTGTTACATGATAAGGGCTGTCCCTGTATAAAAATAGGGAATCAGTTAAATGTAAACATGAAATAGGATGGCCAAGGATTCCAACTTGCGAAGCTATACTGAGAATTGAGAATTCCAATCATAAGTTATAATAAACACAAAATGTTATAAATGGAATGTCCAGTTAAATTGTTGATGCTGTTAAAATCTATCTATCTATCTATATCTATCTATCTATATATCTATAAAAACAAATTTCGCAATCTAGCCTTTTTTTTTCTCGCCATATTGAGATGCGCACAACACATATGCAATTTTTTTAGGTTTTTTTTTTTTTTATATCTGCAATTTTTTTGGGTTTTTTTTTTTTAAAATAAGAATACTATTGAATATGCAAAGAAATTGAAGAATGCAAAGAATTGAAGAATTTTTATACGAGATTATTTTCGAAACATGCTCAGTTAGACACGCATCATGGATAACTTCGAAACTTCGCTTATTTACTTCTGTTACAAATTAGAAATTTGGCGATTTAGTAGTCAATATTTAACAATTAGACCTTTGAGAACTATACCAAACTCCTCCTACAATTTAAGGTCTGAACACGTGATATTTTATATATAGATTCCTTGGACATGGATCTAACTTATTAACTTTACTTGATCCCTAAACAATAAATTTTAGGAGGTCATAATAGGGGTCAAAGTTTAAAAAAATTGACCATTTTTTTTCCTCAGCATACACTTCAAAACACCTGGGCAACGCCGGGCACCGATTGCTAGTATATCTATAAAAACAGAGATGTGTGTGCCACAGACGATTTCTGATTGGTTAATCCAATAATCACATCTCCTAAAAAACTATGGTTCGTAGGCTTTTAACGATACCATAAAATATTATGGCTTTATTTATTGTCCATCTTGGAAGGGTTTAATTTTTTCCTAACTTGCGATTTACAAATTACAAAGATACGAAACTAACTTACAATCTAACAATCGAACCTCCGACATCACGGCCGTCATTATGAAACTAAACTAAAAAAAAAAAAAAAACCCGCGTTCACTCGTGGTTTTTACATTTCGGGTTTGGGTACGTGTGCAGTTTTCCATTGACATTAAAAAATGGAAATATTTAAAAAAAAAATATATATTGTACGTACTCGTCATGGGATAAAGTTTTTTTTTTATAGCGAGGCCAAATTTCGCGAATTTGGCCATTTTTTAAAGCAGTTTGGCCTTCAAAATTTCTGTTTGGCCATTTTCTTCACCGATGAAATAAAAAAAGCAAATGAAAACAACGCAATAAAACTTTTAAAAATACGGCACACTTTTGTTGTTCTTGTTTGTTTTGTTTTGGTAATTTTCCTTATTTTTTTATTTTTTCAAGATAATACTATTAAATGGACACTATTATGCCAAATTAGCCCCCCCTCCAAAAAAAAAAAAAATGCACAAAAATTCGAGATTTAAGGTTTTGACGAGATAATTTAGCGAATTGTCCGGACTATTGCGAGATAACCATCCATTAGTTTTTCCTGAAATTTTGCCACAAATTGTATTTCATTACATAGATGTGCATAGTAACAACATTTTTTTGCCGAAAATTCCCGTTGCGTCTCCAGATTTCATCGGTGAAGAAAAAGGCCAAACAGAAATTTTGAAGGCCAAACTGCTTTAAAAAATAATATTTAATATATTCAACGATTTGACCTTTGAGAACTCTACCAAACTCCTCCTACAATTTTGGGTCTAAACAGTAAACACGTGATATTTTAGATATAGATTCCTTGGACATGGATCTAACTTATTAACTTTACTTGATCCCTAAACAATAAATGTTAAAAGGTCATAATAGGGGTCAAAGTTTTAAAAAATTGACCGTTTTTTTTTTCTCAGCATTAACCTCAAAACACCTGGGCAACGCCGGGCACCGATTGCTAGTATTTAATAATACAATTTGGATGGAAGCTGTTTACATTCTTAGAAAGAAAACAGAATAGAAATTTGGGTTACAGAATTAACAAATAGTTTAAATTCCTTTGTGAAACAAAGAGAATGGAAAATGTTATTTTAAACAAATGCCTTAATGAATCTTGCTTTCCGGGCTGTTGGAAAACTGCTTCTGTGGTACCAGTATTCAAGAATTCTGGCGAAAGAACTGACCCATCAAATTATCGCCCCATTAGCCTCCTCCCACTTTTTGCCAAAATATTTGAGACTTTAATTAGCCATACTCTAGTCCAGCACCTTACAGATGCTAAACTTCTGACCGACCAACAATATGGATTTAGAAAAGCCCGTTCCACAGCAGACATCCTCACTGTAATCTCTGAACGGATATACCATTCACTGGACAAAGCGGGGGAGGGCAGAGCGGTAGCTCTAAATATATCTAAGGCTTTTGACAGGGTATGGCATGAGGATCTCCTCAGGAAGATTAGATCATACGGTATCACTGGTAGAATACTTAACATAATTAAATCCTTCTTAGATAAGAGAAAAATCCAGGTTGTCCTCGACGGTCGTACATCTAAACAATATGATATAAATGCGGGAGTGCCGCAGGGATCTATCCTTGGACCTCTACTGTTCCTGATATTCATAAATGACCTCCCCGACAAAATTGCCTCTGAGATGGGTATATATGCTGATGACACCACACTCTATAGCAGACACGACAGGAAAACAAATGAACATATATCTAAAGTAATGGCCGAAACACTAGAGGATGACCTCCAATCAGTAGTGGAATGTGGACAAAAATGGATGGTCGCGTTCAATGCCGCCAAGACTAAACTGGTTTCATTCAATAATTACAAGAAACCTTCTCTACCACCTATAGAAATGGCCAACGACTTTATCTGAGAGTACGTCTTTCAAACTCCTTGGCCTAACGTTCACAGGAAACATGAGTTGGAACAATTACATTCATAGCATTGCCAGGGCCGCTGCAAGGAAGGTGGGCTCTCTCTACCGTGCTAGAAAACTACTAACACCCGAAAGTATCCTGTACCTCTATAAGGCAACCATTCGCCCATGTATGGAGTATTGCTGTCATATTTGGGCTGGTGCATCTGCTACTAGTCTCTTGCTCCTTGACAAGGTTCAAAAGAGAGTCGTAAATCTGATAGGCCCTAAACTGTCATCTACGAAACGTTGCATCCCTCTGCCTGTTCTACAAGTATTTTAATGGTGAATGCTCTGATGAACTGCAAGCACTTGTGCCCCCACGACGTGAATACCCTCGACAGACTTGACAAGCTGCAAAATCCCACCCCCACACTACAGAGATCCCTAGATGTAAAAGATCTTTCTACTCCGGTAGTTTCTTCCCCAGAACCGCTAGACTTTGGAATTCCATTCCAGGTCACTGCTTCCCTAACTGTACTGACATGCAGAAGTTCAAGTGCAACGTGAACAAACATGTTGCTGCCCAAATCATTACATAATACCCCAGTAGTTGTTTCCCCTGATAGTATCCCCCTACACCAAAGTGGCAATGTGCCTTGTTTGGGGTGAAAATGTAATAAAAAAAGTTTTAAAAAAGTGAGTAACTTAAAGTTAGGTTAGAGAAGGATTCATGCCATGGGTCTCATATACACGTGCTCGGTCGTGCAATGACGTCATGAGTTATGAATTTAGTTAGATAAGTGAGATCGATTCTCCGTTAGAGTCAAGGCACCCTCTAGAATTTTTTTTTTTTTTTTACATTTTCCCCCCAAACAAGGCACATTGCCACTTTGGTGTAGGGGGGCTACTATCAGGGGAAACATCTACTGGGGCACTATGTAGGGATTTGGGCAGCGAGATGTTGGTTTACGTTGCACTTGAACTTCTGCATGTCAGTACAGTTGGCTGGTGCATCGGCTACTGGTCTCTCGCTCCTTGACAGGGTTCAAAAGAGTCGTAAATCTGATAGGCCCTAAACTATCATCTACGAAACGTTGCATCCCTCTGCCTGTTCTACAAGTATTTTAATGGTGAATGCTCTGATGAACTGCAAGACCAGAGAAGCTGCAAAATCCCACCCCCCACACTACAGAGATCCCTAGATGTAAAAGATCTTTCTACTCCGGTAGTTTCTTCCCCAGAACCGCTAGACTTTGGAATTCCATTCCAGGTCACTGCTTCCCTAACTGTACTGACATGCAGAAGTTCAAGTGCAACGTGAACAAACATCTCGCTGCCTTAATCCCTACATAGTACCCCAAACAAGGCACATTGCCACTTTGGTGTAGGGGGCTACTATCAGGGGAAACATCTACTGGGGCACTATGTAGGGATTTGGGCAGCGAGATGTTGGTTCACGTTGCACTTGAACTTCTGCATGTCAGTACAGTTGGGGAAGCAGTGACCTGGAATGGAATTCCAAAGTCTAGCATTTCTGGGGAAGAAACTACTGGAGTAGAAAGATCTTTTACATCTAGGGATCTCTACAGTGTGGGGGTGGGATTTTGCAGCTTGTCGGGTCTGTCGAGGTTGTTCACGTCGTGGGGGCACAAGTGCTTGCAGTTCTTCAGAGCATTCACCATTACAATACTTGTAGAACAGGCAGAGGGATGCAACGTTTCGACGATGGGACAGAGGCTGAAGCTTAGATGCCAGTTCAGGGCCTATAAGATTTGCGACTCTCTTTTGAATCCTGTCAAGGAGCGAGAGACTAGTAGCCGATGCACCGGCCCAAATATGACAGCAATACTCCATACATGGGCGAATAGTGGCCTTATAGAGGTACAGGATGGGTACAACCATTTGTTGCAATATTTTGGAGTGGTAATGGGGTATTTATTTAAATGCTGCCCACATCAGCATTATTTGGCACAAGGCCTGGAAAGTAGGAACCCCGCAGGCTCCCCTAAAGGGGGGGCACTCCTGCAATTTTAAAAATTGCCTGAGTAACCCCGTCGGCATTCCCTGGTCGGGGCGCCTCAGGCAGCAAGCAATAAACTTGCCCCACCGGAAAGCCCGGTGGCGAGGCCTGGGCGGGTGGACCTCCTAGGTATTACCCAGGCGGTGTACCTCAGTCCAACAGGTGCTGGGCCAGTTCCCGGCCCCTCACCTGTTGGGCTGATTGTCAAGTGACGAATCCTTGACGAGTACTACCTTGTCTCCCTGCAGCCGAAGCCGCTAGTAGACACTTCCCATCATCCCAAGAGAGTAATGGGGTATGATCCCACACAGTCGGACGATTCTATTTATAAACGATGCTGCTAAGAACTGACGAATCAAATTAATTCACGTTCTTTTACCAACTAATCAGAAACCAGAATTGCTTCATAAATATTAAACCTTTTCTGGAGCAATTTCACATGTTCTTTTCCCGGGTTTCGACACGGTAAGAATATTTTGTTCTGTGGAACTGTCTACTACAAACAAGTCACCTCCCAGGACTTGTGTGTAACAGCGAACCTTCTGAAACTGTTCTAAAAGTCAAAATGGCTTACACTTCTACAGGTTATGGGCCCAGCGTGCGTCTTTATTTCGATGGATCCGAATCAAAATTCGAATTGTGGCAAGTTAAATTTCTTGGATATCTACGAATCCAAAAGCTACACAAAGTACTACAAACACAACCTGGAAACAGAAACGACCCCGACTTCATTGAAAAGAAGGCAACTGTCTTTGCGGAATTAATACAGTGTTTAGATGACCGAAGTCTATCACTGGTAATGAGAGAAGCCCTGGACGACGGCTGCAAAGCATTAAACATATTGAGAGAGCATTATTTATCGAAAGGAAAATCCAAAATGATTTCTTTATACAGTGAACACTTATTAACAAGTAATTGTCTGTATTTTTGAGATGAGGTGTTTTCATTGATTGAGATTTTCGGACTGACTTCCTCATCTTGGTTGTTATTGTCACAACGTTTCAGCCGTTTTGCCCTCCGGCCTTCGTCAGGTGTTTTGTATCGAACTGGGGAACCATTTGTTAGGAGTCTCGAACCCAACCCTTTATTATCATTACGGGGGTACCGTGTTCGGACTCCAGCTAGGCTTTGGGACATAGTTGCTTATTCTCTAACTAAAGGGGAGACGGAAAAATCGGGTATAGCCAACCATGTCTGGATGGAGAGGGGGGGGACCATCGCCCCCTATGGGATGAAGTAAAAATAATAAACAGAGAGACCCACTGGAAAGTGAGAAAACTTAAAGAAACAGCTCACATGCTCGGACATAACAACCTACTGAGCAAACCAAGCATAGAGCTGAATGCAATTTGGACACCTCTGATAGAGAGAGAAAACCTTGAATAACAACATAGATTTAACATTAACAAAAACCAACTAAGAATTGTCCTAGTGACATATGGCCGAGTATCAACAGTTACCCAAAGGTGAGTTCAATCCTGAACGAAGGCAGTGAAAAAGTAACATTGAAAACAGAGAATAAGCAACTATGTCCCAAAGCCTAGCTGGAGTCCGAACACGGTACCCCCGTAATGATAATAAAGGGTTGGGTTCGAAACTCCTAACAAACGGTTCCCTAGTTCGATACAAAACATCTGACGAAGACCGGAGGCAAAACGGCCGAAACGTTGTGACAATAACAACAAAGATGAGGGAGCAGTCCGACAATCTCAATCAATTTATTAACAACTTTGAATCCCTGAGATAAAATCATGTCCGGCCGGTCGAAGAAGAAATAAACGTATAATCATGTGTTTTTGTATCTGCGTCGGCGTGTTGTTATTCAACAGAAAAGGTATTGTCCATTTATGTTATAAGAACCTTGATCATATCATAATCTAAAATATGTGTTAGAAAGTATATGTGTCAGAGTATAAATGTTATAGAGACACTCCCGTTCACGGAACTGTCGAAAGTATAAATGTCAAACTATCGGTCTATCTATCGAGAAAGGAAACACCTTCTCAAAATGTATTTATATGGCTCTCTTTATATATACATGTTAATATCTCTCATCTCTTCTTACAACATGAACATCTCTTACTCAACACTAATCTCTCGTAAGACTCTCACAAAGAACAATAACAAATACATACGTCATCTATTTAATAATAAGACTATATAACAAATGTATCTATTTCAGTTCATGTTCCCTGGAAACGTTAGGCCAAGGAGTTTAAAGTAAGTACTTTCGGGTAATATTCTCTTGACCATGGCTATTGGTGGTAGAGAAGGTTTTTTTTTTTTTACATAAGCGTCACCACTTATCAAGGCCGATAGGCCACTCAAGGACAAGGGTTAAAGAGTGTAGAGTAGTCAAAATAGACTTCGTAGCCTCGTAGGAGATGTCCTTTTCTCCTCCTTGCAACCTCTATCTCACAGAAGAGATGTTGCGAGTTTGTCTCTGATGTATCGTTATTTTCATGGAAAGTGTTCAACTGAGCTTCAATCTATGGTCCCCCCTCGCCAAACTTTCACAAGAAACACTCGTCTAACTGTAAACACTATCAATAATTTCCCCCACTCTTTATCTGTCCCTAAACCTAAACGTAGATTCCATGAACAAAGCTTCTTTCTTTGAACTGCACGCCTGTGGAATTGTCTTCCGTTTTCCTGCTTTCCGGCTGACTACAATATAGTTTTGTTCAAGTCTAAAGTAAATAAGTTCTTGATGAGCCGTTCCATATAAGTTATTAAATTTACCAAATTTTCATTACTAATGATTACTATATTGACCAACTTCTACTGTACACTCTTTAACCCTTATCCTTGAGTGGCCTCTGGGCCTTGATAATGTGGTGATGCCTTTGTAAAAAAAAAAAAAAAAAAAAAAAAGGACAATATAGTAACCGATAGTAATGGAAGTTCGGTAAATTTGTTAACTTAAGCGGAACGGCTCATCAGAAACCTGTTCACGTTAAACTTGAAGACAACCATATTATAGACAGCTGGAAAGCAGGAAAACAGAAGACAATTCCACAGGCGTGCAGTTCTAAGAAAGAAGCTTTAATCATGGAATCTATGTTTAGGTTTAGGTACAGATAAAGAGTGGGGGAAAATTATTGATAATGTTTTCAGCTAGTCTAGTGTTTCTTGTGAAAGTTTGGCGAGGGGGGGACCATAGATTGAAGCTCAGTTGAACTCTTTCCATGAAAATAACGATAAAGCAGAGACAAACTCGCAACATCTCTTCTGTGAGATAGAGGTTGCCGCGAAAAGAAAAGGACATCTCCCACCAGGCCACGAAGTCTATTTTGAACCCCATCAAGGCAGGACAAGTCTTTTCTAGCAGCTGCTGCCCATATGTGGCAACAGTATTCCATCCTTGGACGTATCTGGCTCTTATATAGATAGAGAATTGCATCAGCAGTGAGATATCTACTGGATCGATAGAAGGATCCGACGATTTTTCCAGCGGCCTTGGCAACAGATTTGATGTACGTATTCCATTTAAGATCGGGTTTCCGATAATTATTGAAGGAAACAAATTTAGATTTGGCAGCATTGAATGTAACCACCCATTTTTGTCCCCATTCCACTACAGATTGGAGGTCATCCTCTAATGTTTCTGCGTTTCCTTAGATATGTGTTCATTTGTTTTCCCCTCGTGCCGGTTATAGAGTGGCGTCATCAGCAAATATACCCATCTCCGAAACAATTTTATCAGGGAGATTATTTATGAATATCAAGAATAATAAAGGTCCAAGGATAGACCACTGAGGTACTCCCGCATTTATATCATACTAGCGAGGGGTACCCGGCGTTGCCCTGGTGTTTGGAGGTGTGTGCGAAAACCCGGGGGAGGGGGGTTTAAAAGAAAAAAAATGTTTTGGTAGGAAAGTATGAGGATCGAACCCGAACCCTTGAGGCAAAATTGTAAATTAAAGTGTGAAAAAAAAACGTGCGACGTTAACCATTGCACCGCCGCGACATACCAAAGGAAACGCGTTTGAATTTATTTAATTACTAAGATTGGCAGGTGCACGTTTTAATGACTAAATGAGGTCAAATGTTGACTGTGGAGTAGCATATAATTTACTGCGGAACGCGGGGGTAGGGGGAAACCGGAAAAATGCGCCAGACTTATAGGGAAACGCTTAACCCACATGCGGCGAGCGAAAACTGTTGAATATTTATCTTCCCGAAGTCGAGCAAATTGAATAGACAGGCTAGCTCCGTTGACAACTCTGAGATATTACGATTTACATGCGGTATATATGTATATATATATATACATATATATACACGTATATATATATACGTATAAATATACATATATACACGTATCAATATATACGAATACATATATATATACGTATATATAACCATATATACACGTATCTATATATACGTATATATATATACGTATATATGTATATATACGTGTATGTATATATACATACGTATATATATACGTATATATATATATACACACGTATATATATATACGTATATATATACGTATATATATATACGTATATATATACGTATATATATACACGTATATATATACACGTATATACATACATATATATATACGTATATATACATATATATATATATACGTATATATACATATATATATATATACGTATATATACATATATATATATATACGTATATATACATATATATATACACGTATATATACATATATATATACACGTATATATACATATATATATACACGTATATATACATATATATATATACACGTATATATACATGTAAATACATACATATACACGTATATATATACATACATATACGTATATACATACATATACGTATATATATATATACATACATATACGTATATACATACATATACGTATATACATACATATATATACGTGTATACATATACATATATATACGTGTATACATATACATATATATACGTGTATACATATACCCGTGTATACGTACATATATATACGTGTATACATACATATACGTGTATATATACATATATATACGTGTATACATACATATACGTGTATATATACATATATATATGTGTATACATATATACATACATATATATATGTATGTATACACGTATATACATACATATATATACACGTGTATACATACATATATATACACGTGTA
>NC_136524.1:2423599-2426099 GCF_053919585.1 Euprymna scolopes
ATTTTATGTTCTTTCCAATAAACCGAATATAATATTTTAGACAAACGTTTTTTTTAAATTAACGCCCCCCCATTTTCACCCCCCCCATTTTGAAATGTCTATTAAAAAGTAAATAATTTATGTTTAATAGTTTTATATATCACAAATTGAAGAGAAAAGGTCAATAAATAATATATTCAAATTTAAAACAAAAAAAAAATCAGTTTTTTAGAAATTTACCTGTAAAGTCCGAAGTTTAAAACCTTATTTTATAAGAACACATTTTTTCTTTTTGTCTTTTTTTTTTTTTAATGAAACCTTGGTCCTTGCTCCTTTAATTGAAAAAAAAATTAGGGCTTGAATTACATTTTTCGAGGAGTTATAAGCTTAGAAAGATAGGGGGTCGAATAATTTACGCCTCTCATTTTGAAATGTCTATTAAAAAGTAAATAATTAATTTATGTTTAATAGTTTTATATATCACAAATTGAAGAGAAAAGGTCAATAAATAATATATTCAAATTTAAAACAAAAAAAAAATCAGTTTTTTAGAAATTTACCTGTAAAGTCCGAAGTTTAAAACCTTTTTTAAAAAAAAAAACACATCGTTTTGTTTTTTTTTGTTTTTTTAAATAAAACCTTGGTCCTTACTCCTTTAATTGAAAAAAAAAAATTAGGGCTTGAATTACATTTTTCGAGGAGTTATAAGCTTGGAAAGATGGGGTGGAATTATTCACTATTTTCACGAAATTTCTGACACTGCTAATACTGCTCTAGCTACACATTGAGCACTCTTGTCCGGTTTTTTCACCACTGATATATGTATATATAGACGAAACACGCGTCAATGGATAATTATGTTTTCAAAATAATATATATACGGCTGACCATGCGGGGGTACAAAATTGGTTAAAGGGAAAATTATACCCAACTCGCATTTAGGTAAAAATGCAGTTTCGTAAATAATTGAATTCAGTCAAAACATATCGCTAAATCTCTCTCTCTCTCTATATATATATATATATATATATATCTCCAGACAGTCGTGCGAGATGGGTCAGTGGTAAGGGGTTTAGGCTCATTACCGTGGGGTCCCAATTTCGGATCTCCCTAGATTCAGCCACTCTGATGAGTCGTGCTTAATGGATAATTATATTTTAAAAATAATATATATATATATATATGGCTCCCCATGTGGGGTTGGCAAATTGGTTAAAGGGAAAACTATTCCCAACTCGCATTTAGGTAAAAATGCAATTTCGTATAAATAATTGAATTCGTTCAAAAAAGTATCGTTCGCAAAAACAAATAAAAACATTTACATACAAATGCGCTTGGCCTTTTGGTCAAGATCAAAGTGTAGTATCTGTTCTTCAGATGCTCATTTTCTTGGCCTTCGGGCCAGGATCAAAGTGTAGTATCTGTTCCGGCAGATGCTGCAAGCTATGACTAGCAAAGACCAGATGTGGGGGCAACCCCACATGCCTGACATTTAACCAGCTCTCATTTCCCACCTCTCGGGAGCTGGTCCCCTTTTTCCCTTTCCCCTCCCTTCACTCCTCACATTAAAAATCGGCCTTGTGCCTAATTTGCTCGGTGGGGGAGCAAATAAATACCATCTGTTCCGGCAGATGCTGCAAGCTATGACTAGCTATGACTAGCAAAGACCAGATGTGGAGGCAACACCACATGCCTGACCATTAACCAGCTCTCATTTCCCACCTCTCGAGAGCTGGTCCCCTTCCCCCCCCTTTCACTTCTCACATTAAAAATCGGCCTTGTGCCTAATTTGCTCGGTGGGGGAGCAAATAAATACCATCTGTTCTTCAGATGCTGCACTTCCATTTCTTGTTCTCTTTCGGCGGAGGAGAACTCCTTCACGACTGAGACAATTTTTATTTTTGTACCTTTTCTCCACGTTAAAAAACGACCCTGGTGTCTAACTCTGTCCCGTGGGGAGGCATAGTAAATAGGTACAAATGCGATACATTTACTAGTCAGGCGAGGCAGCCGCGTGGTAGAGGTTTAGGCTTCTTATCGTGGGGTTCCGATTTCGAGTCTCGCTAGATGCAGCCACTCTGATGACTCGTAGACGACGAAACACGTGTCGGTGGACAATTATATTTAAAAATAATATAAATATATATTAAGAAGTGTGAATATATACGATAATGCCTTTCTATATAATAAGCTTCGATAACTACCATAGGCAAAATTTATTAGAGACCACAGAGGTTTCATTTTTTTTAAAATGTGACCCCAATTTTTACCCCTTAACATTTATTGTTTTGGTTTCAATTCAAGTTAAAACGTTTGACCCCTGTCCAAGTAACCTACATATAAAATATCATGTATTAAGACCCATTTGGTAGTTTGGTAGACTCTGCAAAGTTCAACGCCCCAAAGCTGATTAAAATACTTTCTACATGTCTGAATACCCTTTATGTATAATTTAAAAAGTACTCACCACTTACCAAGGCCCAGAAGCCACTCAGGGATAAGAGTTTTTGCGTGTACATTA